>NC_045694.1:18343948-18651984 GCF_003331165.1 Xiphophorus hellerii | reverse complement strand
TTGATGACTGTGTTTCTGTGTTTGATATGATGCAAAGCACTTTGAAATGCCTTGCTGCTGAAATGTGCTATACAAATAAAATTTGATTTGAGTTGATAGATTTAACCATCTCTAACAATCTCTCAATTTACAAAAACAAAAATGTGTCCACTCAATTTTAGCATAACCAGCAAACATAATTTGTTACCATATTCTGTCAGATTTTTTATTCTTCCAAATCAGCAAAAATGAATCTAACTTTGTTTGATTACTATGTGATTATATGTGACAGTGCAGAATGTGTTTTCAGATCTCACAACAAGAACACTTACTCTGTGAAGCTAAATATATTCTCAAAAAAAAGCATAAGAAAAAGCGCAAACACCTATCTACCCCACACTGTAAAAAAAGTCAGTAAATTTACGGTAAAAAACTGTAAAAAACCAACAGTTTTTGACCGTCGTATCCAAAAACATTGCATTACCGTAGAAATTACATGGAACTACCGTAAGTCGAAACTGCAAAGAAAGTCAGTAAATTTACGGTAAAAAATTGTAAAATGCCAGCAGTTACTGACCAGAATATTCACAGCATTATACTGCCGTAGAAAATACATGGCATTATCATAACTGAATAAACATATATCCTAAATAATTGTGACAGTCACGAATGTAGAAAATACAGAAATATAGTGTAAAAATATAAGTAATTGTAAAGTTCTTAAAAAATTGTAATATTGCCAGCAGTTAATTACCCTAAACTTAACAGTAGCAATCAGCCAAAATTACAAATTTTGCTGATGTTTAGATCTACAATGTAAAAGCGTAAACAAGACTGCAAAATAATTTTTTACAAAGAACAGAATGCTGGTGTGATATTTTGGTTTCTTTTTTAATAATGCCTTTAATACACCAAACTGAAATCTCAGCAGTAGACCAGGCATCGATCTGGCGATCCACCGATTGCAAAGCAAACTCCTACAG
This sequence comes from Xiphophorus hellerii, assembly GCF_003331165.1. Taxonomy (NCBI): domain Eukaryota; kingdom Metazoa; phylum Chordata; class Actinopteri; order Cyprinodontiformes; family Poeciliidae; genus Xiphophorus; species Xiphophorus hellerii. The sequence goes on along the minus strand of NC_045694.1, from coordinate 18,651,022 downwards.
CCAACGCCACCATCATTTATGAGAGCATTTGATCATTAACATTAAGAGAACTGTATGTTAGCCCCTCTTGCTTGAATGAAGCTGAAGTTGGTTTCCAATTGCTGCTTCCAATTTGGGAAATGGCTAAAGGGCAATTCCACCTAATTTTTCACTGCAATCAGCATCTTTAATTTACTCTAGCTAAAAAACTACAACACCTAGACTCTTCAAATCTGGACTAGATTATTCTCAACTCATATCAGAATATTTAGAACCAAGTGTGGGATTTGTAAAACCTTTATCTGATTTGTGAAACTTCAATAAAGAACAATTCTAGTGTTATCCAAAATCATACAAGTTGTAAAGTCACCCATCATTGAAGTTTCACAAATCCCACACTTGGTTTTAAATATTGTGCTATTAGTAGAGAATAGTCTAGAGCAGGGGTCCCCAAACTTTTTCCTGCGAGGGCCACATAGCTGTTCCTTTCTCTGCTCGGGGGCCGGTCTTAGTTTTTGGAGAAAGATACCTTAGAAACTTATTGTCGGCGGGGGGGGGGGGGGGGGGGGGGCTGTTCTGTCTTTGAAACTGTCGACGGGGGGGGGGGGGGGGGGGGGGTTGCTGACTACGACACATTCGCGGTCGCTTTTAGATAGATTTTTACCCAGAATGGAAATGGAAAAAAACCGTGAGTGAAACGGTGACTGGGACTGACTAGTATATATTTGAGGGAAAGTTAGTTTAACATCTGCTCAAGAGCCCCCTGGTGGTTGAAGAGAAATCCACAAACCAGAAAATACAATATATGAAAAATACACTGAATGCTCTCTGGTATGAGGAGGCGGGCCAGATCCGGCATTGCCAGACCAAATGACGCAGGCCGTAGTTTGGGGACCCCTGGTCTAGAGAGTTTTTCATTTTGTTATTGTGATAAATAGTAGGGTTTACAGTAAATGGAGGACTGTTATTTGTCATGTAAACAAATAATTATCTAGTTTGCATTGCTGCTTGATCCTTCAGCATCAGCAGCAAGATTCTTTTAACTCTGTTCCTGTAGTGGTGTCCTGAACTCAACACAGTAAAGTCACTGTGCTAACTAAGGTTGCTAACTAGGGTGCTGAGAGCCCAGTAGGCCTGGTCCTTGTCAAGATGCTGCTACTGTCTTTGAAATCAAATTTCTGCTATTTTTGCACGTTCAGGAGGAGAAGGGCAACACATCACAGGTGAGTCCCTTTCACGGTTTCAACTGAAGTTAGCTAACTTTAACCAACTGACAAAGAAATGTGTAGTTTCTGAGCCATGCTGTTTATGTACATGCACTGCAGCTAGATATTTTTACTATATGGAACATTTAATCTTCACAGATGCAACACTTCCATTAATGTTTCTGTAGGAACGGCTGCATAGATTATATTTCTGGTCTACTTCAGACTACATGTGCTTAAAGTTATTGTTAATGGCAGAAGCAACTTTTTCCAAGTTTGGTTCAATAATTAATTTGAATTACTTTGAGTGTGAAATGTTCATGCATGCAAGTTAAATCTCTGAAGAACATGTTAGCTTTTGTTTCAATATTTTGGTAATACTTAGAAGTATAAAGCTTGGCATCAGAGATATTATTTAATATTTTCCTTTGACCTCTTGACTCTCACACCCAAAATACTTGCACTAAAGTCACTGGGTCCATGACAGTTGAAGGATTTGAAGATAAGAGAATTTAAATATTAATATTTTACAGCTTTTCTCAGTTTGGGTGCATCTCTCAGAACAGAATTGAAATTCTTAAAACTACCTGTTCAATCTTCAAATTACTGTGTCACTTCTGCACATCAAAACAATTAGTTTTGCAAGTTTTGCTTTTGTACATCATGTAGCTGGTTATGTACACTTCTATGCTTTTATAATTGTAATTTGCTTTTATCGTCTTGATCAAAATATGTTAACCCTCCTGTTGTCCTCGGGTCAAAATGACCCGCCACTGTGTTAAACCCCCCCCCCCCCCAAAAAATCCCCTAAATGTAATTTTTTTAACTTGAGATTTTAAGACTTTTCCTAGATTGGCCCAGACAATAGAAAAAGTTCAGTGTTGCTTTTATTCTCATTTCCATGTAAGCTGTACAAAAAAAGGTACAAAGATGGTCTTCAGGTCAAAATGACCCGTGAGGCAAATGGAGTTGAAATCAAGGTCACAGAGTTATTTACAAACCATAAAATGTTACAAAGTTTTAGTTGTGTCTCAGATCAATCAGTAGCAGAAGTGAGCAGAGAGTGGAAGGCCAATTTTCCGAGCCACAATGCCAGTCAAACTCTTTCACACCTACTCAAGACTGATGCGATTTGATGACCGTGAATCAAGACCAGCAAGACGTATGACAGACAAACTTGCAGCCATAAGAGAGGTATGGGACAAGTGGGTGGAGCGGTTGCCCTACCTCTACAATCCAGAGCCTGATGTAACAGTGGATGAGCAACTGGTTCCATTTAGAGGTAATCTGTTTTCATATTTGTAATAAAAGTGATTTTCACTATTGATTTCTTTGACTGTTTTCTGTGACACTGATACTAATCACTGATGCTAATGTCTTTTGTCCAAAGGTTGTTGTCCTTTCCGGCAGTATATGCCCAGCAAGCCAGCAAAATATGGGATCAAGTCATGGGTGGCTTCTGAATCAAGCTATGCTTGGAAAATGCAAGTCTATACTGGGAAGTCAACCAGTGGATGCCCAGAGAAGAACCAGGGGTTGCGAGTTGTGCTTGATGTGACAGAGGGACTGAGGGGTCACAATGTGACATGTGACAATTTCTTCAACTCTTATGAACTCGGACAGCAGCTCCTGAAGAGGAAGATCACCATGGTTGGTACAGTTCAAAAGAACAAGCCTGAGCTCCCACCTGCACTGCTTGGGTCAAAGGAGAGAGAGGTCTTCTCCTCAAAGTTTGCCTTCACACCCACCACCACTCTAGTTTCCTACCTCCCAAAGAAAAACAAGAATGTAGTTCTTCTGAGCACACTGCACAAAGACGGCGACATTAGTGACCGTGAGGACAGGAAGCCAATCATCATCCTGGAATAAAACCGAAACAAAGGAGGTGTGGACAACCTAGATAAGGTGATTGGAGCATATAGCTGCAGAAGAATGACTGCCCGCTGGCCCCTGGTCATCTTCCACAACATCATTGATGTGTCCTCCTACAATGCCTTTGTGATTTGGATAGAGATCAACCCAACCTGGATGTCTCATAAGCACAACAAGAAGAGGGTGTTCCTGGAGCAGCTAGGAAAGGCACTTGTAACTCCACTCATTGAAAGAAGGAAGCATGTCCCCCACACAGAAGCCTCAGCAGCAGTTGTGAAAGCTATTCAGAGTGCAGCAGCTCCTGATCAACCTGAGGATCCATCTACCACAGCCACTTCCTCAGCTAAGCCAAGTAAGAGGAAGAGATGTCAGTTCTGCCCTCAGACTGTAAAACACATACTGTGTGCTGCAGGTGTAAGAAATATATCTGCAAAGGCTGTGCACTTGCATACTGCCCTACATGTGCCAATTAGTTGAATGGGTTATGTTATTTTTCATATTTTTGTATTGTACATCCTCTTGTTCACTGGAGAAAAGTAAAAGAAAATTAGTCACTGTGATGAATAAAAATGCATTCGAAACTCATTTTGCACATTTTTTTTCTTAAGCTATAGAAATTCAAGTGGAGAGGGAAAAGTCAAGTATTCACACATTTTGTGGTGAGTGACAATATACAAGATAGAATTTGGTGTTTAAAATTCAATTAAGCTGCTTATATTGGGGGTTTATTGAAGACGGGTCATTTTGACCCGGAGGATAAAGGGTGTATACAGAAAATGAGGACAACAGGACAACAACGTGTCTGTGTTGAATTCTCAACTTCCAAAATAGCATCAGTTCATTGTGTAAGTCTTAACATGCATAAGTCTTAAAGTTGTCATAATGTGAATCATATATTAATTAATTTATATTCTATTATTTTCTAAATCTGTCCTGAATTGGTAAATTGCTCCCAAGTGAGTCCTGAGTTTCTCTAACAGGTCAGTGTATGAACCATTAGCTCAACCAACGATCAACCAGTTTTCTGAAACAGATTGGAGGTGCATCTTGTGAACCATCAGTTGGCAACATTATGCTCTATATAGTCAGAACACAACACAATGTTACATGTCTGAGAACTGATGAACAAGTATCTGGGCAGAGTGAACAGCCAGAGAGAAGAAGAGGAGTGAGGCTGAGGAGGAAATAGTTGGGAGGAAAGCAGAAGAAGAGTCAGAAGAGGCTGAGGACATCTGCCAGTTTCCATCAGTCCAACATCAGGACATGGCTGAGACCCACAACATGATGCTGATGGAGGTCCTCCCACCCTACTGTTCATTCCTTAACCCCACTGAGGAAAAAAGATTCCTCAGTGGAGTTAAGGAACAAAGTGACTATGGAAATTAAAATGTAATGTAATTTCTACAGCACTGTACAGTTTTCCTTGAGGAGATTGTCCTGTGGCTCCTTTTCTACTTTTTTTGTTCTCTGCATTTCTGTCTTTTCTTTCTGAATCACCATGGCATGGTCCATGAATAAATTATAGCAAAAGCGTAAATCAGTGTTTCTCAATCCTGGTCTTCAGCGTCACCCTGTCCTGCAGGTTTAGGTATTTCCCTTCTGCCACACACCTGAATTGTATCTCTGGATGATTAACAAGCTTCTGCAGTACTTGATTGTCATCCAATCATTTGAATCAGCTGTTCTGGAGTAGAGGCACATCTAAAACATGCAGAGCAGGGGGGCGTTGAGGACCAGGGTTGAGAAACACTGGCGTAAATGATCCTTTTGTAGTCTCTTCTCATGACTAATCGATTTGACTGTCTTATCTGTACATAGAGAGACTATAACTTATTATTTTGAGTCACTGATATGTTAACAGACAGGATTTTAAGAGCTGAACTAAGGATTTTGAAAGCAAACAAATGCTATTTTTCCTGTTTCTACAAATTGTTTTGAGAAATGCGCTTACTGTTTTGTAAATGCCAACAATGACTCGAGAAATGCACCAAAAGTGACTGAGAAAAACTAACCTAGCATAAATTGTCTCAGCTGTATCAATTTGTTTGCCTGTATGAAAAGTGTTCACATTTACAGCTTTGTTTCTGCTAGCTTGCAGGAAATGTAACTTACATAAATGGTTGAAGACAACCTATTGGCCTTCATGAGACTCAGATAAATGGTGAGTATCTATTTCATAAATTGCCTAAAACAGTTATATTTGTTTTTAGTTTGTGTATTTTGTCTGGTTGCAGACCAGAGGATCACACCTGTTGACAACAAACAAAGGTTTAACTACTGAATTTTCAGTCAGAAATGATCACACCACCTGGTTGAAGTACCTGTGTCCATATGCAAGTCAACAAAGGTGAAACAAACATTTAAGCGAATAAGATGTTCATGTAGTGCATCTTTCTAACTTTTTCTTTTTGTTTTCCAGCAGAGAGGAAACACCCGATTGACAACATGCGAGTCTCAATTTCAACCTGTGACTGGGAAGACTACAACCATCCTGAGCAACGTCTGATCTCAGCGACTTGTGACTCTCAACCCAGAACAAGAATCCTTTTATCACCATTTTGTCTTCTACAATATGTTATCTCTTATGTGGACACATACTGTTTGTTTTGTTTTTGTTTTCCAGATCTCAGTAATACCGTGAGGAAACTGGACATAAAATAGAATCAGTTCTTTTTTTAACTTGACTTTTTAAATAGAAATTGTTTCTTTAAGTGGATTACTCGTAATCTGTATTTTTGTTTAATTAGAAATTATTTTCTTTATAACTTTCTGTATAGAAATGCTTGACAAGTTACACTTCCTTGGTTGTTGTACTATAATTTGTATGGTAAAATTCTGGTAGGAACAGAGACCAGTAATTTACCATAAGTTTTTTTTGGGGGGGAGGGTTTACAATAAAATGTCAATATATCATACAGTCTGGATGTGTTTTTCACTCATGTAGATATTATGCCTCAGTCAGCATGACCGTATTTACTACGGCAAAACCACATTTTATTTTTTTTAAAATATTTTAGGAAGTACGGTATTTTACCGTATTTTAAAAATACGGTAGAATCCTGCATTTACAACATACGGTAAAAAACTGGCAGCTGTGGTTGCCAGAATTTTACCGTATATTAAAAATACGGTAAAATCCTGCATTTACAACATACGGTGAAAAACTGGCAGCTGTGGTTGCCAGAATTTTACCGTATTTCAAAAATACGGTGAAATCCTGCATTTAGCAAATACGGTAAAAAACTGGCAGCTGTGGTTGCCAGAATTTTACCGTATTTTAGAAATACGGTAAAAAACTGGCAGCTTTGGTTGCCAGAATTTTACCGTATTTTAGAAATACGGTAAAAAAATGGCAGTTTTGGTTGCCAGACTTTTACCGTATAAAGACGGTAAACTTCTGGCAACTCAGCTGCCAGTTTTTTACCGTAAAATGAGGCCGTTTTTTTTTACAGTGCAGCTAGACCTCCCCCAAAAACTAAGACTCACATTTTTTCATGTCTGCACATTTTGAACTTGTCTGCTGCAGTACAACATTGAATAAATCACATTATTCAGGATTGGTTGGAACTTGGCCTTCCTTGTTCTGTAGCATAATGCACAACAAGCACATGAAAAAGCATGACTGGTCATGTTATTTGTGAAGCCCCTATACCTGTATGCTGTGAAATTGATGGTGTTTTTCCCAAATGGAAGGATTCCTGCAGTGTGACTGTACAAGCAGGCATTAACACATTCAGCAATGAAAACGAAGATAGAAACAACAGCTTCATCTGTGTAGCTCATCATAGTTACTCTGTCTCTTATAATCATCTGTTTTGTTGTCTTGTCATGTTACTCTTGTTGCTCTTCCTCTTGTGTGTTTTTTGTTCCTTGAACCTAAACCTCAGTTGATGATTTCACAAAACAGGGTGTGGTGTCACTAAAAAATGTGAGAAAATGTCTTATTATGGTTCCCAAAAGTCCTGACAAAAGCAAGCATAGGCATAAACAAGAACAGTTAAATATTTCACATTGCCTCTGCTGATAGATCTCGCCTTGCAGCTTCACATCACCAGTGAAGGCATTAATCCATCCTCACTGACGGATGCTTAAGCTGTAGCAGCTTGCACACTAAGAAAGTCTTACAGTTTGTTTGCCCTGCCCCCTCCTCAGAATCTGCATGCTGTTTATAACACCTGCATTGCACCTTTAAGGGTAGCTGTTGCTTGGTACCGCCTTGAGAGTGCGACATCACACAGAGGTGCTGTTAATAAACCTAAAAGTCGCAGATCGAATCTTGCGCTAGCAGTCAGTGTTAGTGAGATGTTATCTTCGCACAAGCTGCAGCATTCAGATGTTTTAGAGGTGAGAAGAGGTTAATATTAAGACTTAGCATATGCAAACACTGTTTCATGCCAAGGACATTAATAGTTTGACCAAAAACATCGAGGGTTGGGTAAATATGGTTTGAAAATAAATGCAAGGAGGAACAAAGACTTTATTTCTGGGACATGGCCTCTTTTTTTCCTCTTTCTCTTCGTTGACATGTAGTAGCTCTTAAGATTTGCTGCTACCCTTGTTTCAATGTCTCCTTACTCCTCCCAGCTCGTTGTCTTTTTTGTTTCTCTAACAACCCAGTTTCCCCAGCTCTCCTGCAGGGCCCAACGTGCCTTGCCAGCAGCACATTCATTACTCTTGTCTGTTCAGATGTACCAAAACAATGTAAAATCACTGTGGCACCTGTTACAAATATAAATCACCTGTAAATGGGGCTATAACTTCCACTAAACAAATTAGGGCTTTGGTACAAGTCCACAAAGGCATCAAGCTGTGCTACGAGACTTTTTTTTTTTCATTTTCCAGCAGTTTAACAATGATAAATTTTAACCTGGTAAAGATGCTTAAGAAGAAATTGCCATGCAGCTTGTGTATGTTTACAGCATGACTACAAAGAGAGAGAGAAAAACGAAGAACAAAAGTTTCATCGGTTCTGGTTGGGTTCTGAGAAATCTTAGTGACTGAGCCTGGCTGTCCTAATGTGGTCCACTGCTTCTTGTGTAAAGTATATGCAAAAAATGTTGTTATCCAGGGAGGACACATTTCCCCAGGCACCTCAGTGTCTCTGAAAGGCTCTTTCTGTATGCTGCCCATCTCGTGACCTCTTCTTACAGAAGAAGAGCAGGAACAAAGTGAGATGACACACCAGGACAACATTTTGTCAATGTTAGCTTCTTCGTCGTTCTGTGTTTCCTTGTGCCTGCTGCTTGTTCCCGGACTTATTTATCATTAAACATCCCTTATTCATCTCATCTGGGTCTACAGCGTCTGCCTCACCACATCACCCGCACCACTTCCTGACAAAACTAGTAAAAACTGAAGACAATGGCACAGCCTGAGAGTAGAAATACTCACAGTTTGGGAAAGTTATGTGGGGGGGATATTACAAATGAATGTGAAATGAACACATTTTTGATGCCATTACCATGATGCTGGTAATATCATGGTTTGGAGGAGGTTTCCTGCATGCTTGGCCCTCTGGTTATTAGCTTGAGACTTTCAAGTGAGTACAATAAATTGCATTTTTGGATAGAAGAAGGCATTTGAAACTAGCTGAGGTGGCCGTGTACCTGGAGGTTGTGAAAAGCAAACACACAAAACTCTACGCTGCAGTAAAAAGTGCCTTATAAAAGTATTGATCTACCTTTGGTCACGTTCACACATTAAAACTTTTATTTTACTACAAATTTTATGACAATAAAAATGAGTGCATAATGCCTAGTCTGTAACATGTTCGGATTTTACAGAACTGATTTCACAGCAGAAGCATTCCCATAGCATCATGCTTCCACCACCTTATTGTGTAGTGATGTGCAGTGTCAGTTTTCTGGCACAACTACATGTAGATAAATTTTTTTGTTTGTTATATTATCATCTGTCAAGAGCACCTTCTTCTGTCCTAATGTTGTGCCCCCTACATACCTGGTGGTATGTAAGGGGCACTGACCTGTCCAGTGTGTTCTTTTGTCTTCTTGTTGATGTTTATTCACAGTTAAATTAATATTACTAATAAATTACACATGGATGAACTCTGATTGCACTGGATTTTATGTAGGGATGCCAAAAGAAAGGCGACTGGATACCACTGCTCTCCTATCTTTTTAGATTTTGGTAAAATTGTTGAAAATTTCCATTATTTTTTTTAATTAAGAGATACTTAATGTTAGTCTATCACATCCTTAAAATAAAACTTTGCAGATGGCCACAGACAAATTGTGGCCAAACACATTGGTCAATCTATAAAACAGATTAGCTACACAAAGGTAATATTAGAAAACCAATTTAAGAAAATCTCTGGTTTAATTTAAAAGACTTTGAGTCTCCCAAGGGATGATTAGACAGAGAATCATTGTCTTACTCAGTTGATTAAAGTAACTCGTCAACTTGTGAAGTGCTGTATCATCAGATGACTAATAGAAAGTAAAGTAACCACAGACCACAAAACAGGCAGAACCAGTAGCACCAGGGCACAGCCTGCTTTTAACATCTTAGCAGTAATCGAGTTGTATTGGTCTGCTTGGTGTGGTCCAAAATTACTTTAAGGTAATTTTTACTGCCTGTGTGAACTAAAAAAGCACATAAACACAACCTGAACTGAAAACCGTTAGAGTTTAACCTAATTGCAGGATAACATATTTCAGATCCTAAATTTAAAACCAGGCCCTTGCTTAGTGAAGAAAGGGACACAATTTTCTAGATTCTTTGGGTCGATGATAGAAGTGAAGTTGTATTAAGTTTTATTGCCTTAGTCATTCTTTGTTTTGATTAGATCGGCGTTGTTTCTATTTCTCTTTAAATAAGTCTATTCTTAGTTACTTTATTTAGATCGTGTTATTTATTTCTTGTGTTCAGTTATTCATGTGTTCTTTTATTCTTTATGTTTTCCAGCTCCCCCATTAGTGTTTCCTTCTCCTTCCTCCCGGGTGCCGTCTCTGTCTCTCCTTCTCCTTCATCCTCTCAGCTGCTCTCAGTTAGTAATCAGTCCTGGTCCATTGTTCCAGCAATCACACTTCAATTATGTAACCACTTTTTGTTCTCTCAGTCCTCACTGGTTCCTTCTGTTTGCTTCAACTTAGCCAGAGTAAACGGCTAACTTGGAGCCAACTTACTGCACTCTAAGTTGTTGGTTTTTTTATATATATTTTTTTTTTACTAAAACTATTTTTGTCATTTACCTCCTGAATTCCAGCTTGCATTTTGTTCCACTTCATTCGTGCATCGGGACACTCTGCTGCTGAACCAAACCTGCAACACTTCAAAAGGCCCATGGGTCACACTTTGGTCCCCTCTGTGACAAACAGAAGTAAAATGGTACATTGCTTGGTTTTACTTAACACTTGCAAAGTTGGAGCTTCATGGGCATTGCAATTTTAAATGTTTTCAATTCAAAAGTTTATTTTCACAGTGACTGTTTTCTTTCTGATATTTTTCTTTCTCTTCCCTGTCATCCTGTGCATCACATTAATAAGCCAACTGTAATTAAATAGACATTAGGTGCGGTGGACAAAACTGTCACATGTAGGCACGAAGCACGCAATGAGGTATGTACAGGTGTTAGATAACAGGGAGACAAGAAGAAAGCAAGAGAAGAGAAAAAAGAAAGGAGAAAGAAGTGATTGCAGCTGCATTATAAAAGGACTCCGTTAGAAATTGTCTTGATGATTCATATTGACATCTTTAACTGTCCGCAGAGTGAGTGCGAGCTTCTGTGGGGGCGTTTGAGATCGCTGCAGCCTTCTTGATTTCTCTCTCCTCACCTGCACATCCTGGCTGTCACAGGAACCAGCAGTGACTGTGATAACAAGCATCTATTCACAGACTGATCCTGCTACTTGGTGCTTACCCCTGCTATTCTGTCAGGAGTGGACAGGATAATTAATGATGCTGTTGTCAGGTACGCCTGGACGTCAGTCACATGCTGAGTTTTCAAGCAGGATCCATAATCCCTCTCATGTTTGCTGGGGATTGCCAGGTTGGGAGGGTCTGTGTGTGATCATCACATACAGAGAGGATTCAGGCCTCAGCTGGTCTCAGTGGGATCAGCTGGGACCAGGGAATTACATGGCATCATGCAAGGAAATGTGCTGTCCACTCAAAGATAGAACTTCATCTAGTTTTGTCCCCCCATCATTGTATAGGAAAGCATGCATTGACACAATAAAATGATATTTTATGTATTTTATGTTTTTGCAGCGCAAAGATGTTGATAACAGGTCTCTCTCATAAATGAGACAATAAGTCTCAAGAGATTTTTCTGCATAAACCAAGAATTGATAACAATAATAATAGCCACTTTAATTTTATAGCATATGGTCACATTACAACCACAAATCAGAATGTATCTTGTGATATTTTGCAGTAAAACAATAATATAGTGCATAATTGTGACCTGTAAAGCAAAGAACACATGATATCCTTCAGAAGTCACCTAATTTGTATAATAAACCTATTATTATACAACTGCCATGTTGTATAATAATACTGGACAGTCTATACAACAGACTGTCCAGTATGACAGACTGGAAACAGTCTGTCATACTGGACAGAATGTATCCCACTAGAAGGTTTACCTTCGAGTGGGATGATGACAGAAAATATTCAATAAGATCTTCACTACAGTGGAATGCATATTCCACTGCATATTCATGTGATTAAGTGGTTCAATCAAAGTCCAGACCTAAATTTGATAGAGAACCTGCGTCAAGATTGGAAATATGATGTTCACTGAAAGTCTCCATCCAGTCTCTTTGGGCTATTTTGAAAAATATAAAAGCCAAACACCATCAATCTCTTGAAGGGAAAAGCTGGTAGAATCATATTTCAAAATATTTGCAGCTAACTGCAGTGAAATTTGCGCCGACAAAGCATTAACTCAGGGGCAATGAATGAATGACACACATTTCTGATTGTATTTGCATCAGACTTTACTGGATTCCTTTCCTTCTATTTTATGACTACCAGCAACTTTTGTTGGTCCATCATGTAAAATAAAATAAAGTTCAAGTTTGTGGTTGTAACAGGTCAAAATGTGAAGAAGTTATAGGATCTCCAATACTTTAACAACTAGTGATCTAAATTCACGATTTTTGGGATAAAAAGGAAAGCATGTTTATTCTCAGTTATCCCAAAGACACTGCCTGTTTCAACTTTTTGATGTGTTGAATTTGATTTCTGTCAGCCTTTCTAATGAAATCAAGCTGAGTTACAGATGCACCTTTTACCAGTCCGCTCTGTCATCATCTTTGCTGCTTCTTTTCTGTTGCTTGCTTGGAGAGTAAAGAAACTCTCTGGGTGTATTTTGCTGCTCTGACATGGCCGTGCCTGACACTTTCAGACATGTGTCAGGTCTTGTGTTGACATTGGAAAGGGAAGGGATATGGGCCTGACTGGCTCACCCAAGGTTACTGTGACGATTTAGGAATCCATGTTGACAGCTTTGGTTCGGGCATCTTGCGTCTCCCAAGGCTGTAGAGCACAATGTGCGTACGTACTGCACGCCTCCGGGGAAAATACTCACTCCAAAGATTTCTTTGTTTAACATCAAATACGAGGAGCATCCGGAGTTTGTTTGAAACAAACGTCTGTCTGTGCGTTTTGCAGCAGAGTGAGTGACAGAGTAAACAAAAAGCTTTGCAATAAAACAGAACCCTCCTTTTCTCATAATCTCACCAAAACAGCAGGGTGGCTCTGTCAAAAAGCTGCAGCAGGCCTTTGAACTATATGCAAAGGTATTTTGTGAACGATTAGTGGCTTATGAAATTATAGTTGTCATCAGGTGGTTTCAACAAGCATTCAGTCTCTTTTCCTCTTACCAAACTTATAGAAATATTGGTGGGGTGTGCAATGAACCCCTGGTATTCTAAAGTATTCATGGATTTTAATTATTTGTGGATGGGTGTGGTCTCTACACTCCAATCACAAATACTTAACACCTCCCTAAAAATACTTATAGCTGCTTATTTTAAAAGCTCAAACATCAAATGTGTCTTGATGACCATGGAGCATTGCATCCCAGCTACCCAAGCTGCATTTCTTTCAACATTTTAGATATCATCTGTAAGAAAATAAGCAAAGAGGCACAATTTCCACAGATAAATTGAAGCTACGTTCCACAGAAAAATCTGTGAATACTAAAGTGGAAATAGGCAGCGGTCTTCTGTATATATTTGTGCAAATATGCATCATTTTTTGCTCTATAGAAATTGAACAAAAATCCACATCGAATTCAAACTTTGTGTTTTCTAAAAAATGTTGAAATTGCTTGTGTGCTCAGTCCATTTGGGGTCTTCATATTTGTGCAGTTGGTAGCACTGTTGCCTTGCAAAAAGAAGGTTGTGGGTTTGAATCCTCAACTGCATCTTTCTGCATGAAGTTTGCATGTTGTCAGTGTGCATGCGTGGGTTCTCTCCAGGTGCTATAGTTTCCTCCCACAGTCCAAAAACACGTAGTATAGCCTTTTTGTTTCATAAGAAATAACAGAGGAACAGCTGACCATAAAAACTCCTACTGCTTACAAAATCTGTTTTTCCTTTTTTCTTCTTCTGGCCAGTTTTATGGATAGGCACCAAGGTGTATTTAAAGTCCTCCTGAGCAGTTGTGACAGATTGCCCTTCACTTTTTCCTCCCTTTAATACACCAAGCATTCATTTTTTACCCATTCATTTTCATTTCATATATATTCATGTGTCTCAGCTCGAGACCTTCAAATCAATTTTTCTGACTAAGCTACCAAGAAAATGTATTTATTATCAGAATGTTCTTCATATATTTAGTCCATCTCAGAAAAAAATATACACTTCTTCCTGACTTTGGGGAAAATTATTTAACTTTTTCTTCTTTTTTAAAAAAAAAATTGGACAAATATCTGTTTTGCAGTACCAGACAAGCATGTCACAGCTTTTTCTTTCGGATGGTGATGACTTTGTTTAATCTGTTTTCAGTTTCACCCTGTCTTCTTCTTCTTGTTCTTCTCACTTAGATGCTGCTGGGAGGGATGTAGGAGTGATTGACTCTGCTGGATGTTAGTCTTCCCACCTCTCCCGTTGCCAGGGTGACAGATGGACCTTTCTCTGCTGAAACACTCGGTTTCCATCTTTGTCACCTCAGATTGGTGAGTGTGTGTGAGATAGAGCAGGGCTGGCGCCTGAGACTTCCCATGACAGATGACGGAGGTACAGACAAACAAAGAGGCGTTTGTGTTTGAAGCGGCGACAGCGTCGTGTAGTCAATCACACTCTGCACAACACCAATCTTACACTCCACTCTTTGACTGGGATTGAGGCTCACAAAAAAACAGGACATTGCCTGTGAGGGCCTGTCTGTGATTCACAATGGAGATAGTACCTTTTTATCACCCTCGTTCAGCGTTTTTGTCTGTCTGCTTTGTCAAACACGTTTGAAAGGTCTTTGATATAAAACCAAGAGGAGCAAGCTAAAATCTGCCTGGAGGCTACTTTCCCTGCTAAAAGTGGATCTCATTTTACTTCAGCCTCCCCTTGCTTCATTTCCTCCGAAAGACTCTCTTTGTCACTGAGTATCAGCTCCGATAATGTTGCCATTAGTGCAGATCATCACTCACGCTGGCTCTGCCCATGGCACAACTGGGCCACCGCCAAGTGAAATAAATGACATCATTCATCGTGCTTGTTGCCCATCCAGTCCCGCTTTGAGGCTGGGACATTATTAGAGCTGAAGCCATGCCATCATCATCCTGCAGCCAGTTCCTCTGAGGAGGCCCTGACATCATCCATCTGAGTCAATTATTACAATTGCTGCTGTCTCATAATCTGCTTTACAGTCTTGAGTACAAGTCCAAATCACTTCAGAGCTAACGTATTCATCTATCACACTGAACCAACCAGGTGTGATAGATAGGTGTGAAAGGTGTGACGCACTCCTTTTTTTTTCAGTTTCACAGGTGTATTCAGACTGTCTCACCTGCGTGTGGGAACCTGTCATTCCTGCTTTCCTTTCTGCATACTTAAAGTGCTCAAACTTCAAAATCCATCCTTGGTTTTGAAGCAACTTTAAGCTAATTAACGAGACTAATAAAATGGCCGACTCCCATTTACCAGCATTTTGACAGCATTTGACAGGATCTTCCAAGTGTATTGAAAATCTGCCAAATAAAATGGAAATTTATGCGTCTTCCTTTCCAGTACGTCTATGAGATAATTAAGAGTTGGTTCATGAAGACGAGCAACATGGTCCCAATTCTATAGCCAGGACAAAAAAAAGGAGAAGAAGATGCCAGTGAGCCTCAGTAGGAATTTTAAACAAAACCACAATCAAGGAAATCAGCTCTATGCAAAACAGAAATTATGGGGCAGATCTTACTGAATTGAACTAGTCACAACTCTTTTATTTCCAGTGGCATATTCTTATTATACATCCATATGTTATGTCTTAAAATAACACAGTGGTACCTGGTGATTGAACACTGAAATAGCCTCTAAGATAATTAGAGTAATGCATTAAGTTGATATGGATTGACTTTTGTTTTGCACAGTATACTTTAATGGAAAATCAGTTCAACATTAAACCTAAGCTATATTATGGACCACCTGGTAGAAAAATTCATTATTGCATTTTTTTTTAAAGAAATGGTCAGGGTCTAGTCAAGACAATACTAATATTTTTACCATGAATCAAACTTTTGATGTATTTAATATTTATTTCATTTTTATTTTCTATTGTACAAGTAGCAATCTGTTAAACATTAATTAAGATTAATATAGAGAAATTATTTCTTTTTCTGGCTTACTATCCTCCTGTTGGTCTGAGAAATCTGGATCTTGAAGACCTGATTTATTTATTTTTCCTGTGGTAAACTTATGTTAAAATTTGTCTCCAGTTCTTTCCTTCATCAACCCCACTTTGCAATACACTTTGTTGTATTTCAAAGTGTAAAAAACAACTAAACTGAGAAGAGAATGTAATGGAAGTGTATTCACAAGGATACAGGCAAATGCATTTTAAAATAATGCATTTTATATTCCTATAAAGAATATAGGAGTGTGTGTTTCTTTATTAACTGACCATTCACCTCATGCTTATGGAAATATTTCAATAATTATATTAGAAATTATATATATATATATTCAGTTTCAATTCTATATTTTCAAACCCACCATTTTTGTTTCATCTTTCTCTTCCATCCGTCTCAGCACAATATTAGTTTTAAAAACTATCTTTCTAAAGATTTGATCAGTTGCAGAGCCAGATAAGCTGATCTCAGTGTTAGGAAATTTAAGACATTTCCTCTGCCTACTTATTGTTTTCTGCTGCATGTCTGCAGAAGCTACCCAAACCCTGAAACAAAGTCTCCAGAATGCCACAGTTTGATGTTTTCCTTTTCACCTAACTTGAAAAGCACAATGGGACACTGAAAGCTCAAAAAAAGATTTAAAAAGAAATCAAAAGAAGGATTCAGAAGAGAGAAAGAGGTCATTTTTCCCAGGGAGCTGAAATGCACCACTGAAACTCTTACAAAAATATGGGGATGCGAAAGAAAATCAATATACCCACTGGAGTTATTAATGTTTGTCACATTTCAATCATAAACATGAATGTATTGCATTTATTGGGACTTTTAATTTTAATCACAAGTATGTATCTAATACATATCTGAGAAGTGTAGTATCCTTTTAGTATTCAGTCTCCCTAAGTCAATACTTTGAAGGACCATCTTTCCCTGTAGTTACATCTACCAATCTTCTGGGATAATCTCTGAATTTATATTGACCCAAATCACTCTAGTTTTGGGTTGTATGGTAAGGGTTTTGTCCTGCTGGAACATAAACCTTTTTCCCAGTCTGAAGTCTTTAACATGTTTTCTTCCAATGTTGTTCTACAGTCAATACATTGATATTTATATTCAACTTTTATAATGCCATTTTGTGGCAGTATTCAGCAAGCGTCTACTATGTTGTCATCGCTCTGGAAGTCAGACATGTGAATGAAGATTAGGTAACCACATGAGACACATTCCTGTCTGCAGAGATAATTAGGAAAGAAGTTGGACAAGTGTGACCGAGCAGTCAGTCACGTTTCACACACACAGAGTCAGAAACACCTGAATCCCAGCCCACCTGAAAGCAGCGAACACGTTCTGTTCCTCAGGTATGTAGCATGTCAAATTATGAGTGGATAACAAACATGTTAGTTTCTCAGATGTAGTCTGTTGCAGCATGAGGACGACACTCAGTGACTCACAGAGCCTGCAGAAGCTGGCACAAACAAAGACAACAGAATCCAGTCTGAGATGTGGAAAAACTAAGAGACATTGCTGCCAAGTAAATCAGAATTATTTGTTAACTTTTATGTTTTATAGATTTAAGTTGCAATGAGATATTAGTACAGCTAAAATGATCATTGGTCAAAAAACTATGACATCCCAAAACAAACAAAAAAACCCAGCATATGCTAAATTCAATGCATTTTAAAAACCAAAATAACTTTGACGATAGTTCATTCAGTTTATTATAGTTTGATTCGTTTACAGCCACAATCCAGATGAGATTAAAATATGCTTTGTGCATTAGATATTGTGGTAAAAAGAAATAACACCTTTTTATTGTTTTACATATTTTATAGCTTATTTAATATTGAAATGTGGCTTCATTTTTTTTCCATCACAGGGCAACACAGGGAGACATACAATTTTAAGTATCCAAAAGCCTAATATGCATTTTTGGACTGTGGCAGGAAGCAAGACTATCTGGACAGAATCCAAACATGCACAGAGAAAATATACAAATGCCATGCAGAAATATTCCAGGTTTGGACTCAAGGTATGTGCCTATAATTGTGCCTTGCTCAAGTTCAGTACAGTTGAAACTTGAAGTTTATTCAAACTGAATAAATATAATATATATACATATACACTGTTTTACACACGGTCTCACGTGAAATCAGACCAAACGTCTGCTGTTTTAGGTCAGTTAGAATTACCAAAATTATTTCTACTTGCTAAATGCCACAGTAACAGAACATAACCCATCTCATTCCTGACTGCCAGGATGGTTGAACATTCCCATCATGTCTAAACTCGTGTCTAATTGTTTGAACAGATGAACGCAGCACCTGCAGTCATCTGGAATTTGTGTGGACTTGTGCAGCTCCTCCATGGTCTTCCTGATACCTTGGCTGACTTCTTCTGACTTCCTGATTGTGTCTAACAAGAAAGCAGTGTGCTCCTGGAGTGGCCTTAAAAATACATCCACAAGTGTGTCTCCAATTAAATCCAACGTGACGGTTAACCTATCAGATGTTTCCAAACGAGTGACATCATCATATGGGCTTTCCTTCATTATTTAAAAAGACTGTAAGCTTTCTATATTTAAACTTTTGATTTTGAAGACATTAATAATTAAATCTGACACATTCTTTCTCACATTATTGTGTTATTTAGAAAATAAAAATAATGCTATAATTCTAACTGACCTAAAACAAAAGATGTTTGGTCTGCTTTAACTTCAGTAAGAAAAAAATCTGTCTTTTTATTTGATGCATGTAAACTTCTGGTTTCACAAAAGTCCAGCATTCATTAAGAAAATCCCTTTGATGTACCTCCTTGTTACACCAAGGATTTTTGAGTATTTCATTACCGCGGCAAAGAAATAAGGACAGCAATGTAATTGTGGTTCACATTCACAAAGAATCTATTTTAAATAACAAGAGCCAAAGGAGGCATAAAGTGTAAGCACTGCATTGTAAAACGAGCTTTAAGGACGACTGAGTGGATGGATGATATGATCCTTTAAATAAAATTTCTCTGACGATGAGAGCACTGGTATGACTCATTGGCTGTGAGTTAATCTTTAGTGGGAGTTCTGTCTACAGCACATGCTGCAGTTCCTCATCATAACACAAACATTACGTTCACACGCATAACGAGCCACAGTCGATAGCGTCTGACGCTGCTGTAAGGGAATCGTAGTCAAACAGGAAAGATTTGCCATTTTTGGGACCCACTATTCTGCTCTGTGGTTGGGTGAAAAGTTAGAGACACCCTGTACTCATTTGGACTGCAGGACATAATTAGTCATTGAAGAAGAGCTGCAGAAGCACTCAAAAAGGATGAAAAGGCTGTCATTATATTTCTTTTTTTTTTTTCCAGGATGCTATTTTAAATTTTCCATGCAAATCCTTCCTGCTTTTGTCAGGAGGTCCTGCTGTATTTCTTTTACCGTTCCGTTGAGCTGGAGAACACCCAACTAATCTTATTAGAACAAACGTATTATTGTGTGTCAGAGAGCTTGAAGGTGGGGAAGATGGAAAACAAAGGAAAACCGATGAGCGAGAGCAGCACAGATACTAATAAGATGTGTGAGGAAGAGGAATCTCACCTCATTATGTTTGGTAATTAACCCGTGTTCCTCTTCTCTCCTTAATTATTAACACTCTGCTCCATTGTTAATGGGACTAATGCACATTGTAGAGAATATATGATAACCTTGACATCACTCTTTAGAAAACACAAAGAAAACACAACATGAGCTATTTCCTTCCTTCCTCTGTAATTTATTTAGTCTTGTTTGTTACATCTGCTCCCAAGACTTTCCTGGAAAACCAATTAAAGCTACAATTTTGCGCAGAAGAATGTATCATGGCCGATTTTAAATTTGTTTTCTTATTTTGTTACATAAATGGTGAACAGTTATTTTCAGTATTTTCATTTTAGACTTATCCTGTTTTTATCTCTTTGACTTGTGTTTAAATTTCTTATTTGAAGATGTTTACTTGCAGTTTTAAAAGGCACCACAAAGTGTTTGGCCAGAATGTGAGAATACTGCATGCATTTCAGGAAAAAAATTTACTCATTTGACCAAATTTTTTAGGGTCACAAATGTGATGTAGCTACACTTTGGGCACCTTGACCTGATTGCTGTTCTGATACTTGATTTGAACTTCAGCAAGTCGCCTTCATCCTTTCCAGATGCCTTAATGCCTTGAGTAGCTGCCACGAGACAAACAATTGAATAGATGGACCTAAGAAGGTGGCTGGTGTGTATACTACTGGACAGTGTCGTTAAGATGACTTAAATCAAATTAGCCCGTGCCTATGATGAATGCCCTGCCTGTTCTTAGTCAATACTGGCCACTGGGATGACTCATTTCATAATAACACGTGTCACCGGTTTATTTCTAGAGTTTACTGAAAATAGGTCTGCAGGTGGGTGAATGAAGTCGGGTCAGCTGTAGCTTCATCCTGATTGATTTTTAATCACACAAATGGAAAATCTGTCTGGGAATGAACCCCCATCTGCTCACAGATCCCTTCCCAGAAAGGCTGCATATTTCCTTCTACTGGGAGCATATTAGCAGAACTTGCTCAAACCTTTCTGGACACCAATCTTTCACACAGCATATTATTGTATGCATGTTAGCATACTGAGATAAGCACCTGTGTATGTTGGACTTTTAGAGCTAACAGCATGACTACCACAGAAACATTTGTAACACTGTACACCTGCCAGGGACTCACAGGACATTGAGTTTACTTGAGTAATTTTTAGAGGAGATCTGGTTGCTGTGAGTCTAGAAAGTAATAGACATTTATGGGAACGGAGAGAAGAAACGCTGAACAGATAAGATAGAGGAAAATTGCAGAGGCAGAGGTAGGAGGAGGAACTGTGAGGAGCAGAAGAAAAAAATATATTTTGCTCTGCACAAAGAGGGCCATGTGGAGAAACAGAAAATGCATTCCTAAATTTGTAATGTGGGCATGGATGCGTGTCTTTCTCCGTATTTTGCATTCACATGCATCCCACCTGTCATTGTGTGGGTGGATGTGTTGAGTTCCCTGGAACAAGTTGTACACTAATAAAAGATGTTCCTTCAGGCTAAATACTCACCTCAGTGCCTGTCCTGCTCTTTATCAGCAAGACTGAACTCATTTCATATTAAAGGCTTTGACACACTAATGCTGCCAAATCCCTAAACATCATCTTCAGTGTGACAACTCTCAATGAGTAGCTTAAAAGCACATGCGACATGAGCCAAAGACTGAGCATTTATTCTCCCAAACCTTATTTGGAAATTAATATTAGTTGCCCTGCACTAAAGATTCCTGACAGATTTGCTTATATAACAGACATACTTACAATTCCCACTTCCCAAAGGCATAGTTTGAAATGCAAATAAACACTGGACAAGAAAAGAAAATTCTGCTAAATGCCCACTGATCTGTTCCAGCTCTGCCATTTGTTTGTGTCATTTCCTCTCAGCCTCCAGCAAAGGCCACCTTCCTCCTGAGACAAAAGTGGTTACTATGGTGAAAGGCTGCAAAACAACATTCACTGATTTTGCATTCTGTTTCTTTTCCTCTCTCAGTGTAACGGGACTTCCTAAAAGCAACTCACCTACCATCGTTTTATAGTGACGTTTTAGAAAGTCTTAAAATAGAATATGAAGCAGCCCATGGTGCCACACATTTCACTGCAAAAGTGTTCAACACAAAATAGTGAAAGATTATTAAGGAAAATGGTACCCATCCCACTGATAACCCTAAATAAAATCCAGTCTATCCAGTTGCCTTTACTGTAGAATAATAAATCCAGCTGTTCTGTGAAGGCCTCAGTGGTTCGCTAAAACATAAGTGAACATAAAACATCTTGAAGGAACAGAGCAGACAAGTCGAAGCTAAGGGGGAGAAGTTTATGGAGGAGATGGATTATAAACTAATTACCAAAGCTATGAACATCACAGCTCTGTTCAGTCAGCCATTTAAACACTGAAAGAGTATAGCACAACTGCAAATGGCTGCCCACCTAAATGGTTCAACAAATCAAGAAAAGCAGCATAAGGCTTTTGGTATCTTTGGAGAACCTGCAGAGGTCCAAAGGTGGGTAATACGCTCATAGCACAATTAGTTTTTCTCTCCCTAAATCTGATCTAAACGAGTGGCAAGAAGAAAACTGTTGCGTAATTTCTCCAGCAGTTTCCCACAAGACAAGATGTGACAAAAGTTGCTCTTGTCATTTTTTGTCACAGTTGTTGGCTTACTGTGACAAATAGTGGAGGCAGCATCCTGCTGTGGGGAGACTTTTCTGGTCAGAGTTGATTGCAAGATGGATGGAGCCAAAACCTCTAGTAGGTTTGAAAGAAAACCAGTCAAAGACCAGACTTAGATCCAATTAAGAAAGCTGTAAGTATTTTTATAGAAGCTTGCAGTCAAATCTGACAGAACAAGATCTACTTTATCAAGAATAGACAAACATTGTTGTGGAAAGCTGGTGGTGACATTGTGGTGAAATTCTACAAATTATTGACTGAAAACAAATGTGCATGTCACTTTTCACAGTCTTGTTGTAAAGAAAGATAGAAACCATCCAAAATTTCCTGATACTTTGCGCTGGTTTGTCACCAACAAAATGTACAGAAGTTTTGTGGATATTTGCAAAACTTGGTATCTACTTTACGTTGATAATGTCTACGCTTAAATGTTGTAGGAGAATCAGTGTGGTGCTGCTGATGAGTCAGAGTGTAGGCCTGCTGTGGCAAGAAAAAAGGTCTATGTATAGAGAGTGTGTTAACAGCTAGCTACAGACTCTGACAACCTTAGAACACGTCTGATTACATAACAGCATAGCTGTCACAGCTCTACAGAAAGATGTAAATGTGTGGGGGAATGAAACACAAACCGTTTTGGGGGATTTGCTCTCCCATCACCGAACAATGAGTCTTTGAAGACGCTCTGCCTGCTGTACCCACTCAGCTGCAACAATCAGTACTGCCGGCTTAAACAAAGCACTGAGCTAACCTACTCACGCTGTCATGTTGGTTGTGTCACTGAGGGATAGAAAAAGATGTATGAGTTTATTTCCTATTCCTTGTATCCTCTTTAAACGACTTCCCTTCTTTGCATGCAGGTGTGGGGTAAAGGGTCATGCTTTAGGTCGTCAGAGAGTACAATGTGCATTTAGGATGTTGTGACTGAATTTGCATAGATCTCTGCATGTGCAGAATCATTTGTATTTCCTGATATTTGCATAGCCTACTCTTTTCCAGGCTCCTGCCCTTGCTTTGTTCTAGCTGGGTACATTTCTAGGTGTGCCTTCCTGGGAGTCCATAACACAGCAGTGAGGAGTCAGATTCCCTGCAAAGGTTCAGGCCACAGTTATCTGAGGATCGCTCTCCACTTCCTCAGTTAACTGGGAGCCAATTTGTCTCGGTGGTGTTCACAGCAGTGGCTGCACAATTTGATTTGAGTACAACAGAGCTGGGGATTACCAGCACAAATGTGAGTGAGCGAGTGTATTCCTGAGCAATGGGTACACCCGGTGCTTGCATGTAATACAATAGTGGTGTGTAGTATTGTCCTGCGTGTTAATGAGCAGGCTCAGACCTCAGGCTCAGAGAGGAAAGGTGGCACATCTTCCCATAAATATTTAACCTCCTGTTCTTTATGTTATTCTGCAGTCTCACAAAGGACGGCAACTGATGCACAATCCTTGCCGAGGTGTTATGCTGGGAAATGCTAGCACAGCCTAAAAATGTTGGGACAGTAATAATTTTGTTTTTAGTGTAATGTTGTACAGTTTGCTGCAAAAATCATTTATCCCTTGTGTTGTCTTGAGGGTCAAAAGTGACCCATTATCACGTTTACCTATAGAAAAAATACCCTAAACTATCTTTTTCCGGCTTGAAATTTTATGACTTTTCCTAAATTGACCACATCATTAGAAAAAAGTGATACTTTGTTTTTGTTTATATTTCCATGTGGGCTGTACACCACTAGGGTACAAGGATTGTCTTATGGGTAATTTTTGACCCGTGCATTATAAAAGCATTTAAGCACCAGAAAAAAAAAGTTCAAAGGCCACCCAAACTTTCTCTAATACACCCCCACACACACATATCAAAGAAACTGGATTGATGTACGAATTGAACTTCCATTTGACCTGCACTTGCCCTCTCAATCTGCAGCTAACCCCTCACATCACACAAGTTCCCAAACACAACATAAAACAATATCAGACATAATAAAAACAAATTAGTTAAAGAGCAGGGGCCTCAAACTCCAGTCCTCGAGGGCCGCTGTCCTGCAGTTTTTAGATGTGCCACAGGTACAAAACGCTGGAATGAAATGGCTTAATTATCTCCTTGTGTAGATCAGTTCTCCAGAGCCTTAATGACCTAATTATTCTGTTCAGGTGTGGTGCAGCAGAGGCACATCTAAACGTTGCAGGACAGCGGCCCTCGAGGACTGGAGTTTGAGACCCCTGGTATAGAGGATATGAAAGTACGCTGAATCTGAGTACCGCTAGTTGGTTCCTTGCTGACGCCATGAGTAGATGTTTCACAGTTCAACAGGTCCTACGCTTGCACATACTGTCCTGCATGGGATCTTCAGCATAAGATGTTGAACAAATTGTTGTGCTGAAGAGGTTCAACGTAGGAGCGTCTTCATATAGTGAAGAACATCTTCATGTTATGAAGATTTTCTTGAACATCTTGTGTTGAACATTTTGTGTTCAATGTGGAATTATCTTTGTCTTATGTTGAAGATGTTCATCATGAAAGCATCTTTATAAAATGAAGAACATCTCTATCTGATGGGGATGTTCTTCATTTTATGTTCAATGTGGGGTGGGAAGGACAGGATGTTCTTCAGCTTATGTTGAAGATATTCATCATAAGAAGATCTTATAAGTTCAATACCTTATGTTGAACAGAAGATGTTCTTCATCTTGTGTTGAGCATGTTCAGCATAAGAACATATTCAGGAGATGAACATCATCTTCTTCTGTTAGGGTTATTTCAAAGTATTTTTTTTTTCATGGGAGAATGACGATGCAGTTCAGTACTTCAATGATACAAACATACTGTATATTGTCATTAATGTTTTTGAAAAATCCCTCCTCATTCAGAAAAAATAGCAGAGTTCATTTAGACGTGGTTTCCCAGCACAGATTGGACTTTCAGACTTACTCTGTTCATACATTTTTAATATAGTTGAGGAGGCATCCAAAACCAGTTTGAATGTGTTTGGTATCATTTTCCTGTTGCGACACCAAACAGAGGTGACGTTTCAAACATTTGAATCAAACTTCAATCTCAGGTAAAAAGGAAATAGTTTAAGATGTTTAAGAGCAACACAAACACTGAGGCCCAAACTTCAAATAAACCAAAACAATGGAATGCTACTGTTCACAGTGGAGTGAGCTAACATCTACATTTTGAGGGAGCCATTAAAACTAAGGACTGCTCCAAAGGAGACATTGTCAAGCTCCACTGAAATGAGCAATTTCCCACATTGGAGCAAATATTTATGATTATATAAGATCACTATAACAAGCAGTATGTTCACAAAAGGTGAGGCTTTGAAACATTTGAATCATTGTGGTTGCTTTATGTAGCTGCCATCAACAGCAACAAGGCTCAATGTTGGACCCTGTGTTACCCTGCAACCTCGGATGGCTGAGGGTAATGTAGATGGTGATCTTCCCTCAACGTGTGATGCTGCGATATAGAAAAGACGAGACACACACGTTGAGCTCTTTTTAACTTCAACAGGAAGATTTACTCATCTTATGATGACCATACTCCATATACCATACTTCATATCAAATACTTCAGGTATCACTGTATAAGTTACACAAATAACCCTTCGATTCATTACATTACAAATGACTGCAATATCCCTTTAAACCGAACGAGAATTATTTTAACATGCTCCATCATGAATTTTATTGAATGGCAAAATATTTTAGATAGCTTTTAATTATCCAAACCAATTAGCTTTGTTTTAACTCAAATACCTTGTCCCTTTTCCTCAGACCTTTGGTATTTTTAACTGTCAAAATAAAAATATCTGGATTTGCTTTTAACTATTTTAATAGCTTTTACAATTTTTATTCTGCACAACTTATACTCATTGAGTTTGACAACATTGTTTCTGTGTTATTAAAATAACCCATAAAGAAAAGACACCAGAAAAATATCTTTTACCGTTTCAAACGTGAAAAATACAATAAGTTCAAAATGAACTCAATCTCTAGTCCTTCAACTGTTTCTCAGCTAGCTCAACACGTGTACAATGTTCGCTCGCATTAGCATTAGTTAGCCTCCCGAAATACGTCCCGTTTTCTACACAATGTCCATCCAAAGCTGTACAAAGTGACCCACCAGTTGACTCTCGAGTCTATAACCTCTTAATTCTTGGACACCACATTTATGCATCAACATACATTTTTACTGACCTGCGATATAGAAAAGACGAAACAAACACGTTGAGCTCCTTTTAACTTCAACAGGAAGATTTATTCTTCTGGTGTGCTCAATCTTTTCTTGGTCACCAACGCGTCAGCGCCCCTAGCGGCCATGTGTAGAATTACACGGACTAACTGAAATAACACTACAGAACTTATTACGATCAGAAATTAAAGATTCAAAATGAAAAATTATGTTGGGGTGCCTATTTTCTTGCTTCTTGGTTTTGTTTACTAACTTGTTTTTCACCCCTCTACACCTGCTTAGTATTCTTGTGTTAAAACAATCCCCAAACCATCAAAACTCAGTTTAGAATGGACAAAGACGTGAGACACTTAGCTTCTGCAAAGGCTTTGATTCCAATCGTAGGTAAAATGTCATGTTTGATGGATTTATTTACAATATGTACAGAGAAGTTAATCAGCGAAGGTGTTCCTTTCTGGGACAGATTCGAGATTTGTTTGGTGGAAAAGAGACAGTTTAGCGGCTGCTTCAGAGATGGATTAGACAATTGCAAGTCAAAATGTGCTTATGGTTCCTTTCTTGGTGAAGGTGATTGGTGAACTTAGGTGAGTCTTTGAGATCAGAGATATCCCAGCGGAGAATGGAGCAAAGGAGTGCAGGCAAGAAAAGCTCTGAAACTACCGTAAACACAGTTGATCGGATTATAATTCAAACTCATACACTCAATTTCCTATGTGAGAATTTATTGAAGTTTGTAGAAAAAAGGTTAAAATGCATTAAACCCCACAAAACTCCAAACCCCACAAAAATGTTTGCAAATCAATCTGGACATGAGGGTGCTTTGAAGTGATTGAAATCCCTGAATTCAAGATGAATTTGGATAGTACTTTCTCAATTTCCTCGACTGATAAATCCACAGAACAATTTACTTGCTTCTGGAAAATTATTGCATCTGCCAAAGAAAATTACTATTTCCGGTCTGGCAAGCAATTTTGATTTAAACTGTAGCTCTATTTCAACAGATAGTGACACAAATCACTTCAAGTTTTAAATAATTTTTTTTATGGTTTCCTCCCCATTGGGCTCCACAGCCTTCTGCAGGAACCTGATGTTAATGGTTACAGTTTGTTGAAATGATCTGTGAAAACAGGGCAGCTCACCACTGCCAACCCCAGCTGTGCAGATGCAATGAACACAGACCAAAATATATTTCCATAATTTCTTAAGGCAGTGGAGTTTGCTTTAAAAAGGGGAAGTGATTCTCCACAACCTTACTGCCCAAGCACATTAATGTCTATTCTGTCAAATGAATACCTCTCACTGGTCATAGTCATGACTATTATCCCTTCTCACTGCCGGGGCTTCGGCGACAACTGGTAGAGCAATATCGAGTGAAGGATTAGTCACCACCACATTCTGCTTCCTACACCAAGTCCCACATCAACAAGTGGATAACCAGCCACTGTTTCTTTACTCGCCCTCACTCTCAGATCAATCTCTGAATCATTCCCATGAGTCTGCATTAATTCACATTACACCTTCGTTCACTGAGACTTCTTCCAGACGAGCCTTTCTGTTAAACACACTTTATTGAAGAGGGATGACTGACAAGTCAGGTTTAAAAACGGGTGACGCTAACAAGAAGACGCCACACAAGGAAGGACATTTTCTTCCCTATCTGAAGGCTGTGTGGAGATTTATTTTTGAGGAGTGAAGGAACTCTCAAATTGCTCCATCTGGATGATTGTGTCTGTGTCTGAGTAATTACATGATCCAGCATCAAAGGTTTTCTCTTCCATTAGACTGGGCAAGAGGTCAGAGAGTGACCGCAGTCACACTGGATTAGAAAATCACATGTCTGCCCGCAATGTGAGGAAAAGAGAAGTGAAAGCTGAGACTAATTATACTTTTAATAGTTCTGTAACCTGAAAGAAGCTCATTTAAAAAAATCTTAAATACATTTACTTTATTTAAGATCTTAATGAAAGTTTCTGTATGTTTAACACTAGTTTTTACCGTAGTTGTTCATAATGGCATGTACATTTTTTCTCTGCTTGATTTTCTTTAGTAATGAAAAGTTGCTGCCAAATTATGTAAACTGACTTCTCTTTGTAGAGTATTTATACTCATTTTAACAATAAAATAAAATTTTGATGTAGAGTTTTATGTTGTACACAGAGTACTACACACTGTCTTTTTCTTCCTATGAGAAATCAAAGAGAGCTGATGATTTAAAATTTCTTGCAAAGAAAAATTTCAAAATTGTGGTAAGTGTTGTAATCACAGGTGGAGAGATAGTTCGTGGGGAATTTTGGCTGCAAGTTATTTGATGGATATTTACCAGCTTTCCAGATCTAGGAACCATAATTTATAACAATTTCTTCTTTGCAAAATAGTTCATCATCTGTCACTAGATTGGAAGGACGTTGTGACTGGAATTCAGGCCCATATCTTCATAAAGTTGGGCATGATTTTTTTTTCTTGCAGCACCAAAAGCTCACAGATAAAAATTTCAAACATCAAAACAATTGTCAAACAATGGCACCGGTTCTTGCTCAATTCTGTGTGAATGTTGACATGACCCAACCTCAAAGTGTCTCCTTCCTCATCAACTGAATCATACTCAAACTCAGAGCGCAGTACTTACTCCTCCTGATATTAATGACATCGTTGCATGTCACTCCACTTGACATGTTATGCCTTCCAGTGTCCTTTGAAGCAATGTGATCTTTATTGAAAGTGAAGCATTTATACCACCACTGCTGGTTATACAAGTTGTGTTCAAATTGGGTCAATCATTTTTGTTGCTCATGCATTTGTATCAGTGATTGTATTCAGTAATGCATCAATGGAAACCTTGGACGAGCCTCATTTCAGTGCCTCATACAAAACCAAAGAAAAAATATTTTCCAGTGCAGCTCATTGTTTCCACTGTAGACAAATTGAAAGATGTTCCAGGAAAATGTTTGATTGCATTGTCAATCTTTTCTTTATTTCATGTAGAGTTGTTGAAAAATCTAAGTATTTCTTTACAACATCTGACTCCACGTTTGACTTGTCTGCATAATGTGCTTTACATGCTTGTCTAAACGTAACGTGGTCCTGATGCCGGGAAAACATTAAACATGAGCATATTTTTGTTTTTCCAATTAGAGTAAAGGTTGTACAGTATAAACAGGAAAATAGTTTGACCAGTCTAAAAACGTAAGACTTTGAGTTAGATATCATCAAATCTAATCAAAACTTCCTTGCCCTTCATGTTTCAAACACACCTGAATGACTTAAACTGATCATTTTTCAGGTTCCTGTGGAATCTGTCACAACCTGAGGAGATAAGTTAGATATTTCACCCAGGTGTGTTCAAATCATGCAGGCCATCATTGTTGACACCCAGATTGTTCACCTCTGTTCCAGGCAATGCCTCCCTGGGCAGAAAGCCACATAGCCCATATTAAAAGCTAACATTGATGCTGCTAATAATATGAAGATGGCTGCATAACAACCAGAGTATGGACACCATTTTAGTCCTCAGCAGGTTGGAGGAGGGATAGTGAGGCTGCTTTAGGCTATAATCATTAAGGTTGACCTTTTCAGACACGCTATGGCCTATAAATCCAATTTAAAGTTTCCACTCTGTTCTGGAAGAGACTGTATGTGTCTCAGGCATTGCAGCAGGCAGAAGGCCAAATCATTTTATTAGGTCATGTTTTTAATATTGTAGTATGCATCCAGCTATATATCCACCCATGTAAGACCACAAATCTCACTAATGCTTGATTTGGGGATTTAAATAGTGC
The DNA here is from genome assembly GCF_003331165.1 of Xiphophorus hellerii. Classification (NCBI taxonomy): domain Eukaryota; kingdom Metazoa; phylum Chordata; class Actinopteri; order Cyprinodontiformes; family Poeciliidae; genus Xiphophorus; species Xiphophorus hellerii. The sequence goes on along the minus strand of NC_045694.1, from coordinate 18,620,952 downwards.
CTAAGGGTATTTTCTGAACATCGTACTAAAAACAAGGGTGAAAACAGTGAATAATAATCTGCGTCTGCAGGCAGCTGTTTAAGTTTGGAAATTAACAAATGAAGAAATGGGTTAAATGTATTTTAAGACAACAAGCTGTGTTAAGCAACAAGCAGTCATTTATTCTAGTGTTTAATGACTAAACTTACACTTTAATGTTGCAAATGTCAATAACAGACAAACATAACTTTTAAACCTAATAAATGATCATTTGAAAACTGCATTTTGCTTTTGCTTATTTTTATTAATCATATGAAACATTTAGTGACATAAAATTTAACTGTAGTATCTATAGCATAATAATTAGATTATTTTTCATGACAGTCCAACATGGCCAATAAAAATAGGGCTTAAAATATTTTTCAAAATCTTAAGACTGCTAATATTTGCAACTTTTTCTGAAACAAGATGGACTGGAGATTATAACAAGATTTTTACTTCTAGGACCAGAGCTGAAGCTGTCTATAATAAAAGATGCAGATAAAACAACACAACCCACATGCCTCCTATCAACAGATAATATCACTGACAATTAAATGGATCCTAATCAATTAGTCTGGTCCAGTGAAAGACGCTTAAATTGCTTTTTCCACGGGGAACTACATCTTTAATCTCATCATCTAACCGAGAGACAGCTGGGATGTACCTCATTTCTCCTCTGTCAGTGGAGTATTGTGTCTTAAGTGGAGCTGCTGCAGAGATGCAATGATTCTGTCTGGTAGAGCCAAACTTTACAGCTGCTTGGAATAAGCAAAATAAAACAGCAATCTAATCTCAGTCCAATGCATTGTATTGCCAAAGCAGAAGGAGAGGGAGGGAGTGGAGGGGGGTGCAAATTATAAATGTGCCAGTGTGACTGTTGACAAATTGGCTTACATGCTGAAGATGACATATACGTTTAAATAGCTTGAATCCATTTAGCATTCTGTCATGAACATTTTACCAACACTCTGTCTCTATTATTGAGACCTGCTGTGAGACATTCGACTGCAATGAGATAGAGACACGGAAGAGATCGACTTCATGTGTGACTTCGTGTGAGGATGAGAGAGGAAATAAAAAAGAGGTGAAAAAATCTTCTGAGAAGTGAAACATTGAGGTGAGAAATAGGAATGAGTTCAACTTCAATAAAAAAAAAAAATAGCATAAAAATCTGACAGAAGCTGTCAGCTACAAAATTTAACATTTGTGCTTCTTTCTTTTTAGTTCCTTCAGTTATTCATATTTTATGTGTAGGACCAACACAAAGCAGTGCACAGTTGTGAAGTGGTAGTATAATTATGCTATTTTTTCTAAATTCTTTACAAATAAAATTCTGAAAATGTTGACATGTTTTTGTAATTAGGTTCAACTTTCTTCCTCTACAATCACAGCTGCAAAGATTTTGGGGTATATCTCTAACAACTTTGCACATCTAGAGATTTTCACTTAATCATCTATACAAAATAGCTCAAGTTCAGTCAAATTAACTTTTTGTCTTAGTTTTGATGCACAGATAAATGTGATTTTCTCATTTTTAATAACATCTCAAAAACTAGAAACCAGCTGTGGATCTCTGCAGCTCCTCCAGAGTTGCCTCTTGGCTTCTTCCAAGGTGGGTAGTAGTTGTGCTGTAGTCTGAATTCAACTCTGGATTGAGCAGTGCTCAATGAGATGGTCAAATATACTGGAGTTTGCATTATGTGGAAAAGTTTGAGAGGTATAAATATTTTTGCAAGGCATTGTATGCATATTAATTTTTGGTGCTACTAAATAAGTAAAAGTTATAGAACTTATTTTTAGAAATTGAACTAAATAAACTTCAACAATAAGGAATGCTCAGTTCACAGCAGGTTAGTGAGGTTCAGCACAGTGGACAGGGTGAAGGTTGATGCTCGAAATATGTTCTTATCTGGCAGGGCATAGTCATTGCTCTGACAGAGAGGAGTTGTGAGAGTTAAGGCCACAGGGGAGGAAGAAGAAGTGATGTTCGAATGTGGGCGTATGGAAGAGAAAAGCAGAGATGCGTGCAGACAAAGGAGAGACTGAATGTGTAAGAGTACAGAAGTCAAAAGGGAAAAAGAGAGGAATCATATGAGGTGGTTGGGAAATATTTCTCTATCCATGCAAAACCCAAGAGAGCCTCTTACAGGGCCGGTCAAAATCCTTCAGCTTAGTCTCCATATGTACTAGACTTTCTTTATGTGTGTGGGCAACACATGATGCACACAAAGGCAGGACAGACATCTCAAACACACTCAGAATGATTCTTAATGTCACAATCTTTAGTTTTGAGTTTAGTTTGATCCCTTTAGTCCTTTGTAGCTTCTAATGTTGCAGTAGTTTATACTAGTCTACCAGCCTCAGGTACAGCTGTTCCACATCTGTTCATTAAATCACCTTTGTAGCATTCAGTAATCAAACTCCCATGTGAAAATACTCTATAGTTCAGTTACTCCAATGTCAGAACCTCTGTTGTCTTCAGTCTGCTGGCGGCGGACTGTTAATGTCTCTTGGGCTGTTGTTGAAAATCCTTTATTCCTCTAAGCTCCTGCTGAGCTCATCTGTGCAAAACCAAAAGAACCACATGTAAGGTTTTATACCCTGTTTTTTTATGGACATTTTATTCCCCTTTTATGATAATTTACATCGAGTTTCTTTTAAGTTTGCATCTTTTCAGCATTGTGTCTATTGGCTATTCTGTGATTTTCACTCATGTTCCACCCCAGGACTCTGCATTTCAGCAGGGACTTGGTGCCATGTTTCAGTATTTTTTATTTTATTTTATTTTTTTTTTGCATGCAGCACTGCCTTTTTTTTTTCCAAGCTGTTTTTCTTAAACAGGTCGTCAGCAATGCAAATGCCACGTTGTCATAGCAACTTGTCAGAGCGAGAATGAGCCTGAACCCATCATCGTTCTGGGTTAATATACCCTGTTGTACTTCATTACACATTCACAAGCACACGGGTACTCCGAAGGGTTTTAATTTCTCCATTGTCAGAGTGTCAGAGGGAAAAATACGAGAAGTAAGACTAGCTTGACCAGGAGAATTTATTTTGTACATTTATGAAATGAAAATTGCAATCATTAGAAATCCTGAAGAGACCCTCTGAGCATTCAGTTTGGCATTTTATCTTTTTATATTAGAGGAGGCTAAAAGCATCGGGGCCAAAGAGGCACACAGCGTGTGACTGGAATCTGAACCCAGATTTACATCTAGATCCAGGTCATTCTGCTGTGTGAGAGTCTCCATTCACTTTTTGCAGACAGTTACCTAGCCAATCTGTCCGTTTACATTGTTTAATATCTATTGCTGCATAAGTAATTATTCGACATGCTGTGAAGTGATATTACATGAAACTAAATTTGAATAGGATATGAACACCCGGAGATTAATAGTTTCCATGTCAGCGTCTTAGTCTTCCATTAGATATGAATGCTGTTCTCTGCAACCTTTAGTTCAATATCATGAATTTAAATGAAGAACGAGATTTTTTATTTATTTAATAGAAGCTGTATTATTTGCTCATGCAAACTTTTACATTTGACATCATTGTTTTTGGATTTTAAAAATATCTATAAAAAAAAAAAAAACATGACAGAATATTTGGATCAAACAGATTTTAATCCACAAGCAGTTTTTGCCAATTTCCTTCAAGAGCACTTATAATAATTCACCCTGTGCCCAAACTGGTTTTCCCAACTCAAACAAATAATTTATTTAAAGGAAAATTACAACATTAATTGTGCAGTTCAGTGCTCTCTTTGCATGATGAGAACAGTATGCAAATTTGTCACAAATATAACTTCAGCACAGATGTTATACTTACTAACTCATACAGGACTTCTGCATGAATAGGTTGCTTGTTATCAGGAATAGAGACCTAGATGTCCGGCACTGCCAGTCCGTCCGTCCGTCCGTCCGTCCGTCCATTTTCTAACACCCTTATCCCTAATGGAGTTGGGAGGGGTACTGGTGCCTGCACTACCACTCATAAAACATAATTTTAATGCTTGTTCTGTCTTAAACCTAAGAAAAATACTTGATCTGCTCATTGTATTGCTGATAATTATTTTCAGATTGTGTGTATTGGGATTTTTTATGATTTATCCACTCAACAACAAGAAAACATTTTAAAATTGCAGTACAATGGAAAAATAATCTTTTGTGGAATATTAAGTAAATAATTATAGATCTGAAACATAAAAAGGCCAAATCATGTTGGGCTTATTAATGGAAAGTAATAGAATGCCCTTAATGTCATCATGCGCTGTATTAGGAGGTGAGGTAAACCCAGTGGACCCAGACAGTAGAGAAAATGATGGTTTTAAGGATAAAATGACAAGAATGCAAAGTCCAGGCAGCACAGATGAGCAGAAGGCAAGGCGCACAGAAACTGGTTGCAACTGGAAAAAATGTAGAGACGTGACACAAACAAAGACTGGGTAGAAGTGGACCCAACAAGGAACAGCTGGGATCAATCAAGGAGTAGACGGGACAACGCGGAGACTCAACTGAGACAGAAACCAAAATAAACACACAGAAAACTCAAATTCTCACACTTAATTCATGGATTCAGATGTTTTCTATATTTTTTTTTTGCACTCATCCTTGAAAAACTTCTTGTATTTGTCAAAGTTAAGTAGTAGATTTACTGCTAAATCAAAATGACCGCAAAAAAGTCAGGTTAATAAAATGGAAAATGTTTGTGCTGTAATTAACTTTCCTTTTTTTATCTTTGTCAGTAAAAATTCTTTCTCTAAAAAAATAAAAAAATAAATAAACAATATGTCCCACATAAAACACCAGTCCAGGCAGGCAAAATTCGCACCATTCCTCAGTGTTTTCATTTTTCTTGGATAAGAGTATCTTTGTTTGCTCCTAAACTGTAGCTGTTAAACCCTTTCTAAAACAGACTCCTTTCATTGTCACACATTTCTTTTTCAAGTTGTTGATGGAATAAAAGCCTATACCAAACATCAAGGGACATAAAACTGATATAATTTATTAAATTAACTCACATTAGCTGGATTAATTGTCCTGTTAACAAGGTATTTCCATTAATAAAAAGTAAAGAGCTGCTCTCTGAAGAACAAAGTATAACCAGAAGGCAAGGATTTGCTGGAAAACATGGGGGGAAAAATACACCGAGGGAGCTGCAGACTAGCAAGGAATAAGTCTGAGGACCAATTATTAAAGTGTGAAGGATGTGGAAGGCAACTACCAACTTGGAAAGTCGTGCATATGCAAAGCTCAGAAAGTTCAAGAAAAAAAAATCAACAAGAAATTCAACTAGCAAAGGCTTTTTTTATTGCTCTGTTGTAGGAAATTTAGACTAAACAGACAATTAGTCGGTGACCAGTAGGAGGGACGTTTTCCCAAAGAGATTTAATAACCAACGTGGAAAAAGTGGGTCACAAGATATTATTTTTGCCGTTGGTGCAATCTGTCCATCCATCCGTCTGTCCATCCATCTTTCTTGGCCTTTCATTGTTACCTCAGTCTCACTGCCTGCCTCCTTCCATTTTCTTCCGTCTCAAAGAAAATCTCTTTAGCAGAGTGAAGACCTTTGCCTCTCCTCCTCCAGGCCTCTATTTGGTGAAGTTAATGGATAGTTGAGAAATGACTGCCAGCAATGGGGGGAGGAAGAAGGACCGAGAAGCGAAGTTAAGGGAGGCAGGGAGTGAGAGAGAGAGACAGAAAGGAAGGTTGGCGTGGGTTTCTCGTTCGCCTGATAAATAGCACTGATATCTGTCAGGAATTATCACAAATCACAGCACTTCAGAAACACTCTGGACACATTATCGTAGTGCACACACTGAGACATGCTCTGTTGAATTTTTATTTTTCCACTACAAAGGTTCCAAATATTAAACAGAGAAATGTCTAAAATTTTAATTAAAAAATATTTTTCTCACTGTTTCACCTGATCCCCTCTCCTGGAGCCAACTCTCTTTGGTGAATATGAAGTTTTACATCACTCTCCAGCTTTTATTTTCTCTTTTCCATCCGTCTTCCTTCTCCTAATCTCCCCATCATTACACTCACTGTGTCTGCAGTACTGAACCAGGCTTCTTTGTTGGCTCCTCTCTCCTCTCCATGTGGTTCTAATGGTTAAATAATGACTACACATCTCGTCTTTAACTGCAGGATGATCAGAATAAGAATCCGCCATAATCTTTCTCTCAGTCCTCATTGATTTTCTAAATACGAGGCCTAATAAGATCCAGGGGAATAGTCATTATGAGAGGAAGACTGGGTGTTGCCTGTCTTTTAATGAATCCCCCTCATGAACACAGAAAGTAATTACGGAGCAAAAACTGATGTAAGAGGCTATCTCTCAACATGAGGAATAAAATATCCTGTGAGGATTTGGAGAGAAAAATTAAGATGTTCAAATATATAAATTTGAACCAGTTCATCTCTAAAACGTGACATTTTTAACAAAGAAAGCTTCCACTGCTTGTTGATTAAATCCCTCAGATATCCAAAACACCTTATGTTATACCAAAGATGAAACAAATGTTTAATTTAACTTGGGAATAGACAAAAAAAGGTTCTGTTGATTGTGCCAAACAAGATGAGCTCAACCTGCAATCAACACTACATTCAATAAGCTTAAAATTTTTTAGTGTATTTATTTTTACCCAGCTTCCTGTCACTGACAAGAGTACTGCCATTTCTGAAGAAACTCCTCCCAATAGATGAAATTGCATTTCCATTTCAAATTTTACATTCCTCCAGTAGATGTTCAAAACCCAGGAAATTGTTTTGAACCTTAACCTTGCCCTGACTGCTACGCTGCTTGGTTTTAATGATCGTGTTTGTTCACTAATGTTCACTAATGAAGTATAATTCACCATATTCGCTGTAATTTCTAGCTGTGCAGCCTTACTGGATACAGAACCTAGGGTTTATTTGCAAGTGACCACTTTCCCAGTAAAAATTCAAAATTCAAACGTTATTCTGGTTCTTCAAAATGGGAATTTGGAAAATCTGACTTCCGAATAGACAGAGAACGCAGCCTTATTCTCCTACAACAAAACACTGAAGGATGCTTTGTTCATGAAAACGTATCAGTTTTCATGATACGCATAAGTCCAAATGTTGTCATTTTAACATGATTTTTATGCATGTGAATGAAAGGAAATGTTAACATGACATGCTAATTCTGCTCATGACTTAAAAACAGATGATGCAGCTGAGATCATTAAAGTCTGCATATTCCCCTGCTGTTGTGGGATTTTCTGAGGTTGTGTTTATTCTTTTATATTTTTTCTTAGTTCTTGTTACCAGCTAAAGAAAATAAAATATTTTACACTCAAAATATAGAATAATCCTCCTTTATGCAAGGTAGCCAGTTATTATTCTGTAATTTTCCCTTCCAAATTGAAAAATGTGCACACAGATGGAAAATCACAAATCTTCCCAAAGGCATTTCATGGATATCAGGAAATAATGTTTGGGAGGAGAGAAGAGTAAGAAAAAAACTCTTTAATGTGGGGAAGAAAAAAGGATTGAAACACAGCAGGGAGAGAAGAAACGTATTATACTCAAAAATGTGATTTTCTCTGGATCCTCTATAAGCTTGAATGAGCCTATTTCCCATCTTTGTGTGAGATAATTTGAAAAGTATTTGAGTGTGAGTCCCTGCAGCTGCAGGTATGTTTAAAGAACAGGCTCTGCCTATTAAAGATACATTTTATGGTCTCTTTTCTCACTCTTAACCACATCGAGTAGAGGACAAGGCGGTCTATACCTGGATTTCTTATTGCAGATAAGCGTTGGAATGTGACAGATGGAGTATTGGGCTTCCCTTTGAGCTTCATAAAACCCTCTCATGTCCTCTGTGGCAGATGTGGATGAGTATTCAGAGAGGGAAACAAACGATTGTTCTGCAAATCATTCATTATTGGCATTTGTAGCACAAGTCTCCGCTGAGCGTGAACTAAAGAGTAACTGATCTTTCCATAGATAGCATATGTCTGCGCCTGCAGGGCTGCGATTGATAGGTGAGCAGAATCACACACAGGGGCAGAACGTGGAGTGTGCAATCATCAGCTCCCCCACCGAGGGAGCAGATAGTGAGAAGCAGGGAGAGTCAGCTCACGCCTCTGGCTCTTCTCAGCGGTATTTTCACCCAGCTTCATCTGTACTTATCAATCACGCGCCTCAGTTTACCAACTTTCCTTCTCGACACAACAGGCAGAGGAGAAACAGGAAGCAGTACCTGAAGAAGAGATGCTGTGAAATAAAATAGCTAAATGTTTATAGCAAAAAGGAAAACATAATAAAAGAAATTAGACCAAGCTTTTTTAATAAAACCATTGAAAGAAAAGTCAGGGAAAGTTTATTGGTAATACAATGTTTGGTTTGGTTTAACTTATTTGGACGTAGTTGAGCAAAAGATGGTTGAAACGAAATCCAAAATATCTGCAGCGGGAATGACAGTGAAAAGTGAGGTTGAATACCAATGCATCCTTTACTTCCTACTTTATTTATCTTGTATCCAGTTAAAATACATTGAAAAAAAACCAGCTGTATTTATACAAAATGTAAGGACAAATATCAAATATGAATACTTTTAGAAGGTATTGTGTTCTTGTAAAAAACTGCATTCTACCATTGACTTTTTTCCCCCAAAATAAATGAAGTCACTGACTCAGAAAAGCAGTTTAATGGCACCGTTTTTCTTTTGCTGCTCTTAAAAGGAAATAAGAAATAAAGAAATGATGGATGACTCAAGATTTTTCAGCAGTGCTGCATGCCGCTGTTATCACTTGATTTTAGCAACAGTACTGTGTGTTCACTGCAATAACACCAGCCAGACGCAGCTTCTGTCCTTTTATGGTATAAGCAGCACATAAAGGCCTTCGTTGTCTGAGCATCCGCCCAGGTATGAGTACAATCATGAGGTCTGAAATTAAAATAAAGACAACAGTGACATCTGAAAGAACAGCGATCAATTCCAGAAAGCAGCTCATATTGATAATTATTGAAGTAAAAGTGAGCAACAATATGTTGCTGAGAGATGCCTATTAATTTGTTTTATGTAAAGGACATTCAGGATGAATATGGAGTGCAGTTTTATATACACCTGTTGTAGAAAATGTACAGCCTGTGTTTGTATAATTCACTCTGATGACATTTCCCCCCCACATACTGTTGCTCACCCTGCCAGAACCAATCCAATGTCTCCCAGAGCAGTGGCTTCTCTGGCCAATGAGCAGAGTTCTCTTGGAGTTTGGTGCAAGCTGGACGAGTTTCAAATGTGCACGCCAACACACACACACACACACGCACGCACGCCCACACGCTGGGTGCCTGGGAGCCAGCACTGTGAGCCCAGATTGTCCTGTTAAACTGAGAAACCATCACACCTCGGTTTGCCCGCTCCCCGGTTTGGATATTTTCCCAACAGCACCATGGAAAACTTGATGGTCCCTGCTATGCATAGGGTGCAGTTGTGAGACTTCCCATATTTAATTATGCACTGTGGGTGATATTTAAATTATGATGAAGCATTTTAAATAGATGAAGCTTTTAGAACACAGTTTGAAGTGCAGCCTGTTTTCGAAGGCTGTGAACTTCGAATAAAATGTTTGCCATGCAACCAAACCAGCCCCTACTTAGGCCACAAGAATAAACCAAAACTATTTTGGGCAACTTAAGCAAATTTGAATTTTTAAATTTTTACAAATTCTGATTTTATCATGCCTTGTGTTGCTTCTATTGCTTTGGTTTCAAGCTTTTTAACTGCTTATTTTACAATGATTTTCCTTTTGTATTTTGTAGGAGTTTTACCTTTTCTGTTCTTATTCCATAGGTCTCGTTTGTCTATTTCATAATTTTGGTATCTGCCTCTGTATTAAGCTACATAACCTTTACCCTCTTTTCAATGCAAGCTTTATAATTTTATTCTTATTCTTGGTCATCTTCTGTTTTTCAGAAAATTTGGCCATTTTTTTCTCCCACCTCACACAATTTGTTATCCTTCCTCCACCTCCTATGGACAGGCAAACTCTCACATCTACAAACACTTCTAACATGTTAGTTTTTAAAGATTTCACAGGAAGACAGTGCCATAGGAATTGTGTATGAGATATTTTCTTTAATATTTCCTGCCCTGAGTGCTCGACTCACGCAAACATTTCTCCGGGCTTGGACCACCTCTCCATTTTCCTCCATTTATTTCCATCATTCTGCTTCTCATTATTTCCTTCATCCATTATTTCTTGTACTAGCCTAAATTATTTGTATTAGGTTAGCCTATGTATTTGTATTACTTTTTAATGCAGTGTTTTGCACAGACTCACCATTCTTCTCCTGATGCAAAGTCTGGTTAATTTGCTGTTTGGCAAATTAACCAAACGGCAAGACAATGGAAGGTGTTTTGCACTTAGATTAAAATTTAGTCCGTTCATTTTATGTGTGAGTTGAATGAACATCTGTCAGATATCTGTGTGTCACATCATTGCTGTGTGGTTAATTATAGCATGGAGCTGTAATTAGTCAGATGCAGTCACTGCATCTGCGTTCCTGTCCTTTTTTATCTGAAAAGAAGTTGTTCTCATGGTAACATTTCAATTGTCAAAGTGTTAAAAATTCTGCAAATTTGAACCATCCAATTAGTCGAAAGATAATCACATTACACAGCTGCTGTAAAGATGACACGTGAGGTAACAAAGGAAGGACTGTTACCTGAAAAACCTTAAAATGAAACAGTGACACAAATGGGTAAATACAAAAGGACCTAAGTCTGTCTTTGGTTTTAATTTAGAGTTTCTACATTCAGACAATTTTTTTGTGTTCATGAAAAAGACACATTATCTGATTTATTATTGCAACAACAAAACCGACCCACACACAAAACAAGTGACAGAAATGTAATATTATTATTTCGTAAATCCTTTCTTAAAAAAAGCTGACATTAGCGTGCTAATGCAAATATCTGAGTGCTCTTATTGTTTGCACAGAACGGGCAAATCCTAGATTATATGCATTATATGCAATTGTCATATGTTTAAGGTTCAATGTAAAGATCATTTTGAATTGTGTAGCATGCATGCTTTTGGACACATGCTAAAACTCTTCAGACTGTTTAGTATTAAACATAATGAATAATAACAGATGCTAACATTATCATGACAGCATTAAGCATCCCAGGAAGACTTTATGATTAACAGATTTGCCTATAAATGCAAAGTAATCAGAACTGATTTTGGAAATGCATATTGTAATAACTACTTTTACAACCACCATTTGCAGAAATATTATAAATTAAAATACATTTGCTGACTGAAATGTCTCAAAGCTTTTCATCGATCATAGTCTCTGTTGCCAATGAGAACTAAAAAGGTGCATCTTTGACCAGAGTTCTACCTCTGTTATGAAGACAGCTGATTTTATTTTTGACATGTTAGTTATGGACTCAGATTTAGGTGTGTTTTCAGATGTGTCCTGCTGGTGTTTCTTAAAGCAAAATAGAGAATACTTATCATTCCTAGTTATGTATTCAGAATGCTCAGTGAATATTTATGAAGAGCCACAGCAGTCAAGTAGTATTTGAAATGCGAAAACACCTGCAGCCACTACTTCACAGTGAACATAATAGTTAGGGATTGATTGTCAGAAACTGAGTGAAAGACTTAACACATTTGAACAAACATAAAACTGGAGGGAGAGTCTTTTATGAAAATGAGGATTAAAACCACTGCACAGAGTGACAATAAATGAAAATTTTATTTGAGCATTTCAAAGTATATTACTTCAGGAAATATTCTTCAAATTTCTATTCATAATATTGTGGTGTTGTAAACTCAGAAAACTTTGTGGAAAAGATCACACCTTGATCTAACCCTGTCCAATTTCCCGTCTCAGTTCAGGTAGCAGATATAAACATTTATTTTACCAAATTATTTGTTGCAGCTACTAGCTTGTTTTAAAGAGAGATCTGTTAAAAAGTAATTTTAGCAAACATACCAATGATCAATATTTAGTCTTATTTTTCACAGGGATATTGGATAACTAAAATCTTTACACAAAAACAAGTTAGTAACTGTTTACTGAATCTGTAGTTTCTTTTCTACCCATGTGTAATATGCTGAATATGTCCAACAGTCTGTAAAACTCTGATAATCCAGGAAGTCTGTTTTTAACAAGGAGAGATATACAAACTAAAGAAATTAGAAATTGGTTCCTTTGCTAGTTTATAAATGGAGATGCGGTTACATTTTAGATTTTTGTGCAATGCAGTAAAATCTCATAGAACTTGCATATTTTCATTTGAATTCCCCATTACTTAATTCAGAAAGGCTAAAAACACTGATACATTTGAAGATATCTGGTTAAATCTAAAGTATTGGGAGAGTCTTGTCTTTTGATTTTTCATATTTTGGAGAAATTACAATTTATAAAATTTCTAAACCATTCAACAGATACTAGTTGAAATCATTTTACTTGCAAAGTAGACCTCACTGACTTGGTTTTGTGAAGACTCTGATGTCTTTTAAGATATTTTTATGCATAATACATGGAAAACTCACCTAGCATGGTACAACATTTGGGTTAATCAGAGCCATTAAGGTGACACAATGACTGCCTGCAGAAAGCATTAGTGATCAGAAAAAAAAGCTGCATACAGCAAGATAAAACAGATTTAGATTTGCACCCTTAAACAGAGAACAGCAAAAAGTAAAGGCAGGTGGCTTCATTCACATTGCCTGTTCACTTTTCCATGTCACTCAAGAACGCCTTCTATAAGCCTGACCTTTGTCTGTTGCTTGCCATTTTCATGGTCACCCTTTTCATTTTCTTTTTAATTCCCACACAGTCATGATTCTGTAGCATCGTCTGATGCACTAATTCAAAGAAAAGAGCGCTGTTGCCTTTGGTTGTGTTGCCTGTTATGCACGCCCTGACTCCTGTTCACAAAGGCCCCACTCAATTACTCTCCATCAAGATACTTTCTTAAATAGTCACAGAGACCCCCTCTGTACTGCCAGCACATCCACCTTTATTATTTAGCACCATGGGGACCTTGTTACCATGGATTCTGTCGTCATGACTACAAACAACTACGCAGACGAACAGGAGGCAGAGAAGGATGGAGCGAAGAGATGATGAGAGGTCCTCAAGGGAGACTCGGTCTGTGTGAGGTTGGAGATCAAGTGGGGCTGAGTTTCAGTGTCTGAGGGTTTTTTGGAAGAAGGGTGTCATGTTAGCTTCCTTTTGTTGAATGACAAATAAGAGGTCAGATCATTTCAATGGGGATATGGCAGAGTATGTTAGGTCTTACTTTTAAGAGCAGAACGAGTCTGTCTGGATCTGCTTTTATCAGAATAACATAGAAATGGTTTGTGGTATGCATAAAAGCGCTTTAGGAAGCGGCATTTCCTGCATCGCAGATAAAAAAATGTTTTCTCGTCTGTGCAGCCTTAAAGGATGCAGAGGTAATACAGGCAGAAAAAAGGACAGTTTTTATTAGTGTTGACATATAGAGAGTAAATGCTTAGAGAGTAGTAGCAGCGCTGTAGTACGCAGAGCGTCTTGGATTTGAGAGACACTGCAGTGACACCGCAGAAATTTTGAAGAAACACTTTCAGCAGGTGTGATCTGTGAAGTCCTGATGTAAAGAGAACCACCATCTGCAGGTGGTTTGAAGAAAAGGTGCAACCCAGCCCACATCCTCCAAAAAAAAGACCATTCTCCTCATTGCTGATAGAATTTTTTTCGGATTATTTAAACTAAAAAAAAAAAAGCATGGTTAATGGAGTTCTAAAAATATACATTTAGAAAGCTAAAACGAGCACCGTGTCATGAAACAGGAGTGGAAGAGCTACTTCAGTTTAATTTTAATAAGTCCTGCTCATCACAAACTGTTCATTAAAAGCCGTAACAAAACTTGATCATTATGTTGTCTAAAGCGCCCCCTTGTGGTTTCAAACACACTGAACGTGAAAACTGAACCTGCGTTAAACTGTTCCCTGCCTCCTCACTTCATGACAATAACAAAATTAGAAATTTGTCACATTTTTGCAAAATATTAAGTTGTCATGGTGCCTGGAATATGACAAAGTGAGGAGGCAGTGAATCAGTGAATGCAATCACCAGAAGAGTTTTTTCAAGTATTAGATTAATAATGACAAAGCAGTGCATGTTCAGGAAAGAAATTAAAAAACAAATCAAAATATCTATATCATGCAGTAATAAACCATTCAACAGATACTAGTTGAATCTGTTGAATGCACAAACATTATCAAATAATGTTGGTACTTTTTGCTAAAGAAAAAAAACACACCAACAAAAAGCAAGTCATAACACTGAGTTTTTATACTTCTAATATTTAAAGATAAGTAGGTGACATTTTGTGTACGTTTATAATCAGCTGTTTCAGACAACACAAACTGTTGAAACGAATGGTTAACTAAGTGAAACAACATGAGAAATTAATATATTAATATCCCCTGTTACATTAAGGTTTAATGAGTCTCTTGATCATGCGCCTGAATCAAGAAAACTGGCAACCAAATCCTGCAAAACAGTCACAACACAACTGTTTCCACATCTCAAAACAACCACTAACTTTAATTTATGTTATCTTGATTTTATGCAACGTACTAACATAAAGTAGAATGTAAATGCCCCTTGTACTGATATACTTACAAACAATCCAAGACGTTTGCTTTAGACATCACCCAGTTAGTCCATCTGTGAGTGATTTAATCCAGTTGATCTGTGAAGGCCTCAGAGGTTCGTTAGTGAAGAAGCAGCTTCATGAAGACTGAGGAGCAGAGTAGATGGGTCAGGGATAAAGTTGTCAAGACGTCTGAAGCAAGGTTGTATTATAAAAACAGTATTTCATACTTCTGAAAATGGAAAGGAGAAACAACATGGACATTCTCACCAACTGATAATACGAGAAAAGTATTAGTAAGACAAGCAGCCAAGAGGTCGAGGAGCTGCAATGAGTCAGGTTGGTGAATCTGCTGACAGAAAAACTGCTCATTGTGCGCTCCACAACTCTAGAGCATTATACAGATCTAGAGCATTTTAAAAGGGCAAGAGGAAATTAATAGGCTGCGTCATCGGTTTGTGGTTGCAATGTGAGAAGAACAGAACATTTTAAGGGGTTTACATACTTTTACAAGTAGGAGTACTCAAGTGGGTTTTATTGTATCTGTAAACCAATTTACAGGGAAATTACCAAGGTACAATTTAAGTGTTCAACTAGTAGCTGTAGTCCATATACTTCATACACTGGAGGAAAAACGAAGAAAAATGTCTGAGCTACAGAAATGTAAAACTATGATCCTGCAGGTTTTTGTCATATCTTACTTGTCCAACATCTTATCAGATTTATTGTCTGTGTTTCACACTTTGTGCCCACAACCAACATCTATTTCTGTGGTCTCAGTTATGTGTGACTGTCTTCAGGAATGAGCCGGACTATATTACACCCTGGTACCTCCCCCAGGAGCTGTGCTAAAGTAACAGCTGATGTCACGCCTGCTTAAAGACACATAGTCCCTGGTGGCTACACCCACACTATAACCTGTCCAACAGTATCTTCAAAGACAGAGCAGAGAGGGAAGCAGGGCCGCTGCACCTTCCTCTCCCCAGCCCCCACCCCTCCCGGAGCATCAGGAACCTGGCACAGGGAAGCTCCATGCTGCGCACACAAACCCACAATTGCAGCCTTTAATCCCAGTTTTACAGCAAGCAGAAAAGGGGAGGGTTGACCACTGCTCTTTGCAACCCCATGTGCCTGCTTGGATCATGGAGTTACCCTGTCTCCCAACTGAGACCCCCACCTCAGCCAGCTCCTGCTCCACGGATCCCATGTACGACAACTGCCCACCTTTTGGCCAGCGGGACAGGGCCAGGGAAAAGGAAATGGAGAGCAGGGCTGTGTTTCCTTTAGTAACCAGACTCCTTGGGTCCAGCAGCCCTTTGGTCCCAGCTCTGGCTGAGGTTCATACAGTGGTTGTTGGAGGAAGAGAGCCTGGCTCCTGGCCAGATCGCAGCTACTGCAGCTGTAGAGGGACCCTGGGAGGACAGGCCTGGGAATCAGAGCTTAGTTCTAGCAAAAACAAAGGAGGAGGACAACAGGGAGTGGACTGGCAAGCAGAGGATGGGGCTTATCGGAGCCAAAGCCCCTGTCCGTCGCACAGCGAGGAGCATCGCAGTGCTTTGTCTCTGTATGACAACCTCACCGACACAAGAATAGCTGACAGCTTGGAGGAGGTCTTCGACATAGAAATGAACTTGCAAGAGCATTTTGACGAGCACGCATACACCTCATGGGCCCCTGAGCATATCCAAGGACTGATGCAGGGCGATCCTCTGGGCAAAGAGAAGAACCTCTGGTTGCCTTGTGACATCCTCCTTACCGAAGGTTGTGGTAAACAGCACCAGAGTCCAGACCCAGACAAGAAGCAGGAGCCAGAGCTGGACTCAGGATCCTGTGCTCAAGAGGATCCGATGCTGTCATTTCCACAGCAACGCCTCACAGAAGGTCCTCCGCAGCCAAGCCACAGCCAGGATCTGTGGCCCCTTGCTGAAACCAAGCACTTAAAGGAGACACCGTTGTCTGTGAGGGTGCCCCCTCCGGTTCCCTTGGCTGACCCTTCTGCTAGTGCTCTGCGAAGCATCCTGACGGGCCTCCAGCAGCAGATAATCAAGCAGAGGGAAGAGTACGAGGAACGAATAATCAGGTGATTTAAAATTAGGTTTTTGGCTCAAAAACAGACATAGTCAGCTACTTGTAGTGCTTTACAAAAGCTTTAATACTCCTTTAGCTTCCACAATTGGATCACCTTACAATGGTGTTTTATTGGGGCAAACACAAAGCAGCGAGTAGCAATAAATTGAAAAGATGGTGATATAGTTTTTATATATCATTTTCCTTTATGATGTTATTTGAATTCAACCTGTGTCAGGCTGTTTACATCATCAGATTACCCATTCATAATCTGGCTTTTCACCCAGATTATGAATAGGTGAAAAGCCAGAATAACAATTAATTACAAACATGCAATAATTTATTGTTCATTTATTGTTGATCTCACCAAAATGCAGCAAACCAGTATAACTACAATTTATAAAACCATTTCTTCATCAACAGTGAGTGTAAATCTGTTTATTGAGTCGATCCCTTGTCCATATCTTCTGCTATTGTCATGAAGTGCGGTGGTGAAAGCGGTGAGGGAAACGCAGCAGACCCAGATGAGATGAATGATGCAAGTTTAATGATGAAAATAGGCTTAAACAATTCCAAAAGTCCAAAAGACCTGGCAGCACAGTCGAACGGAAGGCTAGGGCTCAGCACTGGTAGCAACAGGCTACACGAATGGACAAGAACGCATTGACAAGGACCCGACAGAGACGCTGAGACACAGGTGACACTAAATACACTGGGGGTAATCAGGGAACAAGAAACACCTGGGAGTAATCAAGGGGAGACAGGACAACACAGAGACTCAGAGACACAGGAAACTCAAAATAAACACACAGAAAAACACGGAACATGACAGCTATAATTCAATCTGCAAGGCTGTTAGGGTGTATGTCCACCAGCCCTGCGTATGTTCAGAATGAATTTGTTTTTTGGCAACTCTTCAGTGTCTGTGAACATCATCTTTCAAGTCTCTCTTTACAAATTCTCAATTGGATTGAGGTCTGGAATATAAAGTTCTTGTTAGCAGAACTACCCTGTATTTAGCTCCCATCCATCTTCCCATCAACGTTAACCAGCTTTACTGTCCCTGCCGAAGAACACCTTCCCTACAGCATGATGCTGCCACCACCGTACTTTACAGTGGAGTTTATGTTAGTTTTCTATCACTATGTACCTTCTGCCAGAATCTATGATGTAGATCTCAACAGTACTTCCAGAATAACCACCATCCTCTTGACCGTTTGTCTGATTAATGCTCTACTTGCCAGGCCTGTCACTTTAGGCTGGCAGCCATGTTTTAGTAGGTTTGCAGCTGTTCCATACTCTTTTTCAGATGATGGATTAAACAGAGCTCTCAGAGATGTTCAAAGCTTGAGATATTGTTTCATAAACTAAACAAGCTTTAAATGTCTCCGTAACTTTATCTCTGATCCATCCGGTGTGTTCTTCACAAACACCTGATACCTTCACAGAACATCTGGGTTCATACTGAGATGAAATTACACAGAAATGGACTAATACGTGACTTCTGAAGCCAGTTGGGTTATTGGATTGTATTTAAAAGGAACTAATTGTGAATGCTCTCATCAGCTTTTAAGACTTTTATTTTAGTTCCCTTCTCAATTCTTTTCTATTTTGAGTTTGTCTATCCCTCACTGTAAATCACATCTGCCTAAATACTACATTTACCACTGATTTACGGCGCATTTCAGTGAAGGGTAACACAATGTTCCAATATCCATAAAGGGTGCGTCTACAAAAAGCTGCGCTGTTTTGGTTTCCCAGTCCACTCCAACTTTCACCCTACATCCTGTTCAGCTCACAGAGCTAAATTTTCCCACAGGTCTCTGATAACACGCCATGATCCCAACACCTCCTGCATAAATGCTAATGCAACATCAAGTTTCCTAATTTCCGTGAATTCGGCGCTGCAGTTTGTGCTTCCATGACTTAACAGCTGGTGGGTGTAAAGTGGAAAAAAACATATATAGCCTGACTTGCTGACATATAGAAAACAGCTCATGACACTGGAAAGAGAGCTAATTTAAGGGGCCATGCTGCTGACCTAGACACAACACATACCTCATTTATTACCGATATAGATAGAGCATGTCTCGGTGTAAGGTCACGCATTGGAACTATCCGGTGAAGACAAGAGGCTATTGCAATTCTTTTAGCTTGACAGGGAGCGTAAGAGGACAGCACCAAGGGTCAAACGTTTTTGAACACCTGCAGCCGAAGTTTTTAATCTTTTCCAGAGGTCAGTCGTCAATGAAATAAGGTAGGAGTGTCAGAAATTAAGCTGATTAAGCCGAACTGTCTGCATGAACCTTTGCTGGGAGAAGCTCTTAGGCTCTGATTCAACAAAAAATTAAGGAAACTATATCAGATACCCATGATAGATGTGTGGCACTAATTAAATTTCATGGTGCTGTTTTGTGGCAATCAATAAATCTTATCTAATCTTAAAATATGAAAAGACTTAAGGAACAGAAAATCAGGCCTTGTTATCAACAGGGCACACAAAACCAGGACTAAAAGAATAAAACAATGCTTTAATAAGGATAGTGAGGTCTGTAGCTTTGAGACAAATAAGCCATAGATTTTTTTGTTTTGCTATTTTCTTTATATATTTTATATTCTGACCTGAAGCTGAGTCTAGTGAGATGTCGAGTCCTTGGAAGATTGGCAAATGTCCTAAAATGTTTTCACTTGTAAATATTCTCTTTCACTGTTGAACAATGTTTTTGAATTGTTTTGTATTGGTTTTACGTTCCTCCAAGTGATGGTTGCTTTTTTAAGGTCATCGCTGATGTTGTTTTCTTCTCAGTATTGTGCTAACACCCACCAAGCTCACTAAACTCCTGCTGTTTTAGAGGTGTGCACAGTTCTTGACTATAAGTTAATCAAGTGCATGTAATTAGCAGGATTTTTTCATGATGTACCTTTTACAAATTGTGGTTGGTCACTATTGTTTTAAACTTCTTCAATTTCAAAGAATAATCAATATATAAGATGGTTTAACGCAATTCTATGCTGTATTTTAGATAGATAAAAGTGTTAACCCCTTTTCTTTCCAAACTACAAGAGGCAGAATTGAAACACTGAAAACAATTCTCTCACTCACTTTTAAAAGCCACTGACCTCTTACTTTTTTTTTTACTGGTCATTGTGATTGCACTTTTCTTCTTCTCTTCTTACTCCCATCAGCCTGGAGCAGAGAAACGAGGAGCTGGAGGTGGAGGTTGTTCGCCTGAAGACAAATCTGTCGCAGCAGCGCCACTGGTACCAGGTGGTCCAGGCTAAGATTGTGGAGTCTGAGAGGGCCAAAGTTGCTGCAGAGCTCCGTAACGCAACGCTGCAGCGGGAGATGGATCAGTTCTTTGACACCTTCGGTGAGCTCAACAACGAGGCTAAGAAGACAGAATACATCGTCAAGAGTTTTTGAACCAAGTTAAATGTAGCGGGTTTGATGGCATGACCAGTCGACAGAGACTGATTCCTTTAAAGCTTTTCTGATAATGTAGCAAAACAAAACATATTCTTCCCTGTAACAGGAGCATCTCAATAAATTAAATGATCAAAAAGTTTATTTCAGTAAAATCTCTCAAAACGTGGCACTTGTGTTAAGTCATTTCATACAGAAGTTGATGTGAATTAAAGTAAAGAAACGTGCATTTAAGCAACTGAAAAATGACTTCTAATGGAGATATGATCATGACAACTTGACAATTATTCAACAAGCCATCATTTTGCACTCCACTGGGAAGGTGAGCCATAACAGATTGTTGTTAAACGATCTGGCTGTTCAGAGAGCTGGATCCAAGTACATTAATGGAAAGTTGAGTGGAGGAAAAAAGTGTGAAAAAACTTTTTTTCCCTTGAACCTAAAGGCTCAAAGGGACTGTGAAACAATCTATTCAAAAGAAAAAACAAGAGAGTGAACTGAGGAGCATTTTTACTTTAGCATAAGAGAAAAATAAACACTTGCAAAATGATGCATTTCACTTGGAAATCAAGACCGAAAGAGAGAAACTGTTGAGATAAAGGTTATTGAGACGCTGTGAAGCACATTGGACTTAGATTTCTAAATTTAAAATTATTTCCTGTCTTGTTATAATTAAGTATTTTGTGTTTTAAGTTAGGTTTTCTATTAGTTGTGAGAAAGAATTATTAAAACGATCATAAACAAACACTAGAAATTCAACTCTAGTGTAAAGAATCTAACATATAGTTTCACATTTTGATATTTGTATTTGCTGTGATAAGAAAGAACGTCACAACCAACAAGAAGAATCACTGATGTCCACTTTATTAGATTTTAGTTTGGGTAAAGATGTTGGCCAAGTGATATTGTGGTCATTGCAGTCACACATCTCAGATAGCTCAGAGAAGAGCTAAGGAATTACAGAATGAGTTGGCCACTCGTCAGGTTGTTTAAGGCATGACAGAAAGAATAAAAACCATGTTGGTGTACAATGTGGTGCTTAAGTCCTCAGTGGCTCTGTAGTGTCATAATTCTGATTATTCAACACACTGTGCAATCATTTAGGCAAAAAGCAGCTCTGCAGTTCATATAAAAGGCTCTTCTTCGAGTTGCAGGTCTCCACGGTCTCTTAAACAGGCCCTTGTTGCTGGGCAAACTTCTCCCACGAACTCGTCCTCTACAAATGGGGCAACTGCTGTCTTAAGTGATGATTCATAGGAAATAAGGACAGCACTGTACAACTTGTACAACACACATACAGGCTTAAAATAATGATAAAAAAAACAAAACAAAGCAAACAATACTCCGTCGGAACAATATGCATCGTGATACTGCAAGTGAAAAACACAGATCCGGATGGATTTCTCTCAGACCCACAGTATCCTGAAGGTGTGATGCCTTCATGCAAGGTAAACATCTTCGTTTTGTGCTGCCTTTAGGTGAATCCTACATGTTTTCTGGCTTTATGACTAATTTGGTGACTCTCCCAGTGCTAAAGGAATGCTTTAGAAAAAGAGCAGCCCATGCCTTTATTTGCCTTTGAAATATTTTTAACGGGCTATAATGTGGCTTGTGTGCAAAATTTTGCAAGAACAAAAAAAATATATATAAATACATGTATCACTATGCCTCTTTCAGATTTATAGGATTATGATCCGCTTATACACATTTGTCATCAGTACCTTGAATTGAATTTTGTGATTCTTGCTCTACATACAGTACAACAAATGAGGAAACAAAATTGAACACTGAAACTACAGCGGCCTGGAGTAAAAAGCTCAAAATCCACATCACACGTGCCAGTTCATGAAAAACAAACAAACAAAAGCAAAAACGTTTCAGCGCAGATAGCACCACCGTGGACATCTGCAATACTTTCAGCGTGCTAAGGGTTCTAATTCATAAGATCAGCATTGGACCATCAGATGAACTTCAGATGGTTGAGAAGCTTTTGTTCTTTTTGGCGTAACATGCAACAGAGCGGCGAACGGCTGTTTAGTCCGTGTTTGCCCTTATTAGATGACAATAATGACGTTTTCTAAAAAAAAAATAAAAACTATTAAAACACAGGCATACAATGCAAACCTCTAATTCCCCACCTACACCACAAACTTTATAGATGATCAAGTTAAACATTCACCAAGGAAAAGAAGAGTGAATGTTTTTCGTTTTTTTTTTCCACAAACATAACTCTGACCTCCAGGCAACAGTCGCAAACAAGATCCACCTGATCACAAATGGGAAACCAACAAAAAAAAAAAACTGCTTCACTGAGAGAAAAGAACAGAAACACAAGTTAGAGGGGATAAAACCTAAACAGAGGCAGATGAGGAGCTGTGGACACCGAGGCGTTCACTGACTCTCGTCGAGCGGCCCTGTCAGCGTGTCGATGCTGCTGCTGTCTGTGTCCGACGCCAGCGTGTGCTCTGTGGACATGGACGAAATGTCGTTGGCCGAGGACGACTGGGAAGCGGAACCGGACGCCACATCTGAGACGCGACACGTGAGACAGAACCAGGACGGTGATTAAACCCTTCTGACAGCAGCTCATTCCAGCACACTTCCATCCACTTTAAGACAAAAACGGTGGCACGTGATCTGAACCAACCTGAGCAGTCTTCTTTCATTAGACCGTTCTTGTTCCTCTCCTCCCAGTCCATCACTTCTTCATAAATAAGTTCTGTGCAGAAGTAGAAGAAGTAAGGTCAAATGTAATTTCGGGTCTTTCGGTTAAGATTTGTGAAGCTGTAGGTAAATAAATGTTATGTCTGCATTTCTAATAATAGTAAACTACACAAAAACATAAAAGCTTTTTTAAAACTTTTGCGCTTCCAATGGTGCCGCACAAAATTAAGAGCTTGTTTGATATTTTCATCCCGTCTCTTTTACTAGCGGGATATCCATGCAAATGACTACAATCAGAATATTTCATGAGAAAATGGGCATATATGTCTGTGTGTTCCTTCAAAAGGAATGATCAAAATATTATAAGACATAATCCAGATTTCAAATTTATAGATTTCAGAGGTTATTTTTCTACTTCAGGGTTCAAATGTAATGCCTGCAAAAAACACGAAATGTAAGAAAGAAGGAACAGATGGATGTGTTGGCAGATTAAGGGATGGATATATGGAGGTACACACTAATGGACGGAAGTGTGAATGAAGGAAGAGAGGGAGAGACTGATGGAGATAAAGACAGATGGGAGGCTAGATGACAAATGGATGGATGGAAAGGCAGATAAACTGATGCAAAAATGGATAGATGAAAAAACTAATTAATACAGGGATGAAGAAATAGATCAATGGATCAATAGATAAGTGGGGAGACTGAAGGAGGTATGAATGGACTGATGAATGGATAATTCTAATAGTTCATTTGCAACATACTGTATATTGAAAAAAACTGCATAAGAGGCAGGTTGTCAGAAGCAGCTTATTTTTTTTAAGCTTTAGATATTCATCATGCAAACAATGAATCTGGAATTACAAATAATGTTATACTCCATTGTCTCTGTAATTTCTGCAAAACACAAAATTTCCAAATTCCAGACTTGGAGACTGCAGAAACCCTGGAAATAATCTAATGCTGTTTTGCGTCCCTAGAGGGCGGTGTACCACCTTTCCACTGCTCGATGGTGTGCTCTCTCTCTTCCAGCTGCTTATCTGAAATCTGAGGAGGAGGCTGAAACACAAAAGGGAACAGATCCATCAGAGTAATCGCTAGCACTATTCCTGTGCTGAGAAAGTCTACCACTAGTTTCCTCACCGCGTCCGCCTCTGCAGGGTCGTACCACACGTGGATGTAGGGGTGATGAAGGGCTTCCTCTACCGAGATACGGCATTCCGGATCAATGACCAGCATTTTGGAGAGCAGATCCCGAGCTTGAACAGCTGGTTAGGCAAAACAGGACAAGCATTACCGTGTCTGTAACATCTCTGGGGACAAGCTGGTGACTTTCGATTGCCAGGCCAGCATTTATGCAAAGTATTGGTTTTGTTTAAGTTCCCGAAGCTCTTACTTTTCACTTTGTCTTGTTCAGATTCAGAAGGGAAAGCCCAATCCGGGAACAGCTCTGTGAAGCTGACGCCTGGATACTGCGGCTTGTTCATCACATAGTTCCTTACGGTCTCCATCAGTCGGTTCATAAACTCTAGACTGGGCGTACCCAGAATCTCAATCACTTTATTCCACTGGTCGATGTCTGGACAAAGTCGTTTGTTATGGAAAATTGTAGGCATGTACACTACAATTATAAATGAAAGTGAAAAAGACACGCCTGAAAATTTAAACAAAGAATATAAAACAAGAAATCAGTGCCAAGATTTTAGTGGGCCATAAAGTGGTTCAAAGTGTCAATAAATTTAATATGAACAAAAACCATATGTTCATATGGTTTTTGAACATATGAACATATGTTCATATGTTCATATGAACATATGTTCATATGAACATATGATTAAAGGTTAAAGGAACCTTTAATCATAAAGGTTCCTTTAACCTTTATGATTAAAGGAACCTTAATCATAAAGGTTCCTTTAACCTTTATGATTAAAGGAACCTTAATCATAAAGGTTCCTTTAACCTTTATGATTAAAGGAACCTTAATCATAAAGGTTCCTTTATGATTAGGAACCTTATGATTCCTAATCATAAAGGTTATGATTAGGAATCATAACCTTTACAGTTTTTTGCAAAAGTATTTACACCAACTGAACCTTTTTACGTGTCATCACTTAGACAATGTTCAATATTAACATTTTATGTGACAGATCAACACAAATCTGTTGATTGATTGTGTCATTATTGAAAACAGAGATACACAAATATCCATTTACATGGATGTAATGTAATAATTTAAATACCTTTGTATATAGCCCGATTTATTATGGTACCCTTAAACAACTCCAGTGCAATCAATTGCTTTAAAAGCCACCTGATTAGTAAATACTCAATGTGTCTCTACAAACACTGTGAAACCAACCCCTATAATAAAGCACAGTAGAGGCAGCATCATTCTGTGGGACAAGGAGCTGGTCAGTGTTGATGGAAAGATGGATGTAAACACAGGACAACACTGGAAAAACAAACAAACAAAAAAAAAACGTTCAAGGCAAATAAAAGCTTCGAGACTCCAGCAGGACGACAACACTAAACATACAGATAGAGCAACAGCAGAACGGTGTGGAGCAAAAGCAAATTATATGCTGGAATGACCTAGTAAAAGTCCAGGTCTTAAAAATCTGTAAAAAGTTTTCATTCCCAGATTTTGCCAATTTGCCACTACTAAGAATATGTAAAAAAACAACAACTCTATTATATGGTTATGCAAAACTAATAAAGAACATACTCCCGAAGACCTGCAGCTGTGATTGCAGCAAAAAGTGGTTTTACAAAGCATCCAGTCAAATACTTCAATTTTCTTTTCATGTTAAAATATTTTTAGTGTGGTGTCATCTGACTGAATCAGTGGGAGAGCAGATGCTTCACGTGAAGAGGCTAAAGTCCCTGGTTCGATTCTCAGGCTAATTTCTTTCTCTCTGCCCTTTTCCTGTCATTTTTCGTTCCTTTTCTGTTCATTAAACAAATGAAAAGGCCAGAATAGTTCTTAAAATAAGCCAAAAAAAAATTTGATTGATCATCTGATCATTTTAGTTTGCTGCTGGCTATATGGTGCAGTGCTACATCAAGTAGGCATCGGACAGTCTGTACTTAAATGTAGGCATTTGTACTTAAACAACTGATAAATATCAAGGAGTGGAGAATCCATCTAGCTCTCCATGTTTGTCTGTCAGAGAAATGGGCTGGGCGGGAGGCTCAAATTCATCAAGTGGATCTTGACATTTTTCGGTTTGGTCCCCAACAGAACATAAATACAAGCGAAGGCAATTATCTTGCAGGATGAAAAGCGATATAACCTGGTATCACACTTGTTGCCTTGAATCCATTCAAAGCTACTCGCCTACAACGCAGTCCCTGGTAAGTGAGAGGCGATAATTAGAGACAGAGAGACAAACACTATAAATGCTAATGATGTGAATTATTTCAGTCTGATTCCATCTGTCAATTAGGGAGACTGCAGTCGTCTGAACCAGAAATTGTCTGATTAATAAACATTGGCGGGAACACATAAAATCTTAGCTTAAACCCAGATCTGCTCTAAATAGTAGGGTTAAATCTACAAATACTATAAAGATCTATGACGTCAGACTTGCAAAGCGCTTTTCAGGACTCAAGGATGCTTTAAAATGAAATGAATATCTATGACGATAACAGAAAACATCTTGATGTGTTTGAAGGACTACAAGACAGAACGCTCTGAATGTTAGACACCAACTGGCACAGAGACAATGAGAAGAGTGAAGGATACGATCGGTGCCCTGGAAGATGACGCTGCCTTTTACCATCTCTCCCATGATGCACCCCACTGACCAGATGTCCACTGGGAACAGAAAACACACACAAATGTGACACACAAAATCCCACAAACAAAAATTATTGCACTGAAATGATGAAAAAAACAAAAAAACAAATACACAGTAACACGTCACAGTAAAGCTGTACAGATGAACTACAGACGCATGGTTTGCTCTGACTGACAAACACTGAGATGTAAAAACGCCACGCCTCATTGTTTTCAGAGAAATGTTCTGCTGATTTCTTCATGCGGTGCACATCTTCAGTCTGGCTTCAAACCGGCTGCAGCCTTCCAGGCCTTTTTCTCGCCTACGCTTATCAGTTTACACAGCTGTTGCTCTCTCCCTTACTTTCTCTTTGTGTGTGCATGGGTGTGTGTGTGTGTGAGTGTGTGTGTTTTTAATAGAGGAGGACGGAGTTTGTCTTTTACCCTCACTCTCTTGAGTTGCCTGTTTGCTCGGGAGCGTTATTAAGTGGCAAATGGCCATTTACTGTTTCCTCCGGTCCACTTTCCCTCAAGCTGAAAGCTCCCTCTGCCTCTGATAAAATCTCCAGAGCCCTGCACATAATTCCAAGTCGATTCTTCACAAATATCACATGAATCATAAATGTAAACTTTGCGCAGAGTACACCAGGGATTTTTTTAAGGCTGTATGCATCTCAACAGAATGTGGGGAGGGACACACACCCTCTCACTCTGAGTGTTTTCATCAGTGCCTCTGAAAGCATGACTGGGTTATATAACACAGCAACAATTAGGCAGTGATATTTGACATAAGTTATGACTGTGTAACAAATAAACAGATCTATCTAAAACGCGTTTACTTTGTGTGGATTGCTCTTAAAGCACAATCGCAATGTTTACATCTCCTTTTGCTTGACTGACTGACTTTAATTTTTCTATCACCTGTTCCAGTCCACAAGAGACCCCTGCTTTCATCAGCTGCTCATGGACACATCCCCAAAGGTGCATATGGGTACACACCAACTGATAAGAAGTGGAACCATACAGACACACGGCATTTCTAAAATCTTTACAATGTTTCACTGAAAAAAAAAAGTCTACATAAATGATTTTCTTGCAGTCAGTTAAAAGAAATTCCCCAGTGTGAAAAAAGAAAAGAGCCAAAAAAATGTCCAAGTGACATTCTGGATTAGGCAGGAAAATAATTAAGATGGCATTGTTTACGTGGCTATTTAAAATAATGATAAGAAGAAATTCAATGCACTACAAGTTGAATTTTTTTTAGAAATGGTCAAACATGAGGGGACCCTCGTCCATGTTAACGTGACATATTGTGTTCAGTTACATGTTTTTAAGCAATGTCACAGAGACTGCTGGCGTTTTCTGACGCACCGATGTCCGTGCTCTAATTCTGGCCGGTCAGGAGCAACTCGGCTCCACCGGTGTAATGCGCAGGAATGACGCATGTAGTGTAAATCTGAGATGATATAGATAGGCGTTTGTATTGCATGAAATGGTAACACCAAGAAGACCTGCAAAGTCACTTTTATTCATCTCCTTGGCAACTACCAGGGCATGGAGACATAACATAGTTTTAGTGTTTAAAAATTCTGTGACTGACTAAACTACTAGGTACAAAATATATATCTAAAGTATTTCTGAAAGAATCCTAAGAGAGTCTTTCTGGGATGCGTTTCAAAGATAACAAAGAAAAATAAAACAGAAGAAAAACATCAGAAACATTTGAATGAAGGTTTTCTTGGAGTAACAAGGAAGGATACAGTCCTTTCCAGGAAAGAGAACTTTATGACAGATCATTTCAGCCATTATGCAGCCAACTGACCACAGGTCCACTGAAGCAGAGTAGTTGCAGATTGAAAGCATTCAATGACATTGAATGGCTAAAATTACCACACAGAAAACTAACAGCATAACTGGATCAACAAGAACAGACAGTTGAAATTGTTTTCAATTGTAAAGCAGAAATTTGAAAACCTGTTTGAGAATTATTAATTTCTGTGAAAATCTGGTGGGTATTTTTTCTCACCATTCTCCTTATACTTCATGCCCAGAATGACCTCTGGGGCGCGGTAGTATCGGGTTACTACATAGGGGGTCATCATGAAGTTTGTGCAAGCTGTCCGTGCAAGACCGAAGTCAAGGATTTTCAGAGTGCAATCAGACTTCACAACAATGTTGCTGGGCTTCAGATCCTGAAGAGGAAGACAACAAAAGTATTTTACAGGGAAAAAAAACCCACATTCACTGGAAAAAGACTGTCAAGAGATGCTAGGTAATGTTCCTCAGAGTTTACATCTCAGCGACTTTACCCAAAGAAAGTGTAGGCAGTGAAATGCTCAGAAAAAAATGTATAGGGAACTTGGGAGCTCCATCTCAGGCTCTACAGACTCCAGTCAGTGGGTTAAATGTGAAAAATCATGAAAACACAGAATAACTGCGGCTTGTTTGGAAGTCAGCAGCAGCAGAGCATTTATCTCTAATAATTCAAAATATGGCAGTGGAACATACAAAGCTGCCTCTGAATGAGCCATAAAACATCAAAAAGAATGTCAGAAGAGTTGTCTCAAACAACTATCAAGCAAGGTGGAAGACGGCTCATGATTTGGCCCTTGTTTCCCATAGGATATGGGCATCTTGAAATAACGGAGTTGACCATGAACTCCTTTGCATACTGAAGCATCCAGGAGTCAAACTACAGAATGAACAAGAATTACTAAATTATGGAGTTTACATATCTTTCCCCTTTTCCTTCACATTTAATGACTAGGGAGGAGAGTTAAGGATTTTTTGTATTCAGGCATCTCCACATTTTTTCTTAATACTTTTAACAAAAGAGAGGGAAGTAAAATGCACCATGTTCTCTGCCGATTCAGCTCAAAGCACAAACACCTGGACTTACTCTGTGGATGATCCCAGCTGAGTGCAGGTGCCTGATGCCACAAAGGATCTGATAGAGCAGGTAGGACATCCTCTCGTGGTCCAGGTCCATGTGAATCACCTGACATAAGCTGGCATCCATCAGCTCCATCACCAGGTAACTAAAGGAGAGGAAGCGTGAATGATGCAAGCAAAGATTTATTTGAAAATCAAACCTAGAAACAATAAAAAAGAAACTGGAAAAAATGGACAGAAAAAGAAATTTGGATAAAATATTTGGACTAAGCTCTAAAGAAGCCTCCGCTGTCACTCACAGATCCTGGAACTCCTCCAGAGACTTCTGAGGCGTGAAAACATTGATCAGACGGATGATCTGCGAGCACAAAAACAGACCATTAGTTCACCCTGTTACTCTCCCATCCACTTCACTGCACAGAGCTCACTCTTTCCTCCTCTCAGGTCTCTTCATTTTTTAAAGTATTTTATGCAGCGACTTCCAGAGTTTCTTCCCAAAGAATGATTTGATCTTATACCAGCTTTATCCTGCTGCATAACTAATTAAATCACATATTTATTGAAGCTTATTTGCATCTTTACATCAAAAATAACATTCTGTTGCCTTGCATTAAATCTTACATTTTTGTGGTTGACACATTTCAGCAGCACCAGTTCCCTGTAGGCCCGCTTTGCATGGGTCTGGTTCTGAAAGGGCCGACAGAGCTTCTTCACAGCCACTGGTATACCGAGGACTGTATCCAGAGCAGAGCTAGTCACACATTTCATGAAAAATTAAAGAGAAAAAAAGGTTAGAAGCACATATGTGACTCTTACTGAGAGAGGCACTTCCTTGCCTCAAGGCAGAAAGAAAAAACCAGCCAAGTTACATTTTTACTGAGTTTCTCTCATTTTAAACAAGAGAGATCAGTGTGCAGCCCTTCAAACAATGGTAAGGTTACTGGTAACAATCCAATATAGGATTACACAGAAGACGTGTTCTAGCTGAGTACTGAACCAGCTACAATTATTTTTGACTGTATTAATAATGTAATATTATACATCCATTAAGATGTAGAGAACAGCTTAAGTTTATAAATAATAGCACTTCTATCTAGGCTGGCTTTGAGAATCATTAGAAACACATCCAAAGTTTTCTAAAGCTAGTCATTTGAAACTTTTTTTATAATTACTCTTGTTAAGAAAACAAATCTGAAATGTCAGAAATTTAAATAAAAAATCTGGGGAGTTTTCTAAGCGGAAACATGTTGCGCTAACAACAACCCTTTTATGTGAAAATTGACAGTAAAGTGTTCCTAGAGGAATCACAAAAGCTGTAAGAAACTTTCAGAAAACAAGACTTTCTATGGAGGCACATCAGTTGCTGTTTTAGGCTGCAAGTTTCAATAGGGAGCAAAACCACAACAAATAAAAGAAGAGCTGAAAATATTACAGAAAAGTTGCTCTGCAACCTGTGGATCTTGACGTTGGACAAATTGCTGCTGCTTTTAGCACGTTTGCAGTGTATTTCTATAGCATATCTGCAAAGAATTTCCACAACACAATAACTCACATAGTACAAAGAAATACCGTACTTATTGTTTTATAAATACAGAAAGTTCCAGTGTAAACATTTTTAAGTAAAAGTTAGATTTAGGTTTCTTTTGGAAAACAAAATATAGAAAAAAAATCTTTTTAAATGCAAATGTAGCAATTAAATTATGGCTTACTTGTGTTACTTATGGTAGCAACCGCTAATAAAGGTTTTTAAACACCACTCTAGGTGACAACTCTGTAAAAATATCATTTGTTTTAAAATGAAACTAAAAGGTATTTTAGGGTGACTTTTCTCTCAAACACATTGCATTATATTTCCTGTGCTGTGACTAGTAATGATTGTTCACAGCAGAAATGCAGATCAGCTATAGTTGATCAATTCATCTCTACTAATAGCATCATCTTGGTCTGACGCTGTTCTACATTTTAACATTAACTGTCTGGTATCCCTGCAAGATGCATTTAATAACCAAAAAATGTTTCATTTTTCAAAGACATCAACTCAAACATTTTATAAAATGAGGTACAATAGCTATTCATAATATAAGAGGAAAGTCTTGGCTGTAAACACCAACTTGATATTTTGAAGAGTGCTAAACCTTTTTTTTTTTAATCAGGAATAGATTGCTTATGCCTAATGACTTTGTAATAACTGCACAGTAGAAAAAGATGCAAAATGACCTAAAAACAACCTGATTATGAAAGAATTAGGAACGAGGTCTGGAAATTTACAGCACTGAGATACTTTCACAGCCAGCAAACAAACTCTAATAGAATCTCACCAGACAATGCCTTGGGCCCCTGAGCCAATGGCACGAAGCTGCTGGTAGCGCTTGAGCACAGTGAAGGTGGAGTCCCCCACCTGGACACTGTAGAACTGGCCCTCCGCCTCACTCATCGTGCTGAGAAGTCAGGACCAGCAGCACAGTCTGTCCACACACACACACACAAAAACATGTTATTAACACTCAAACAAGAGGATGAAGAACACGCAAAGGCCGGTTAGCCTGAAATCGGGTTACTTGTTCCTTTTCCAGAGCAGTCTAAAACCCAACAATCATGTCTTGCTGCTCTCTTTCATCATTTTACAACAACAGAAGCAGAGTAGATATGCTGATGCTGAAGCTGCTAATGTTTTGGTCTGTGACTGTATGTGAACATCAAGGTCAACAGAGAAGGCTGAAAGCTTGATGAAGAGATCCTGAGGCTCTTGATGCCATCTTCAAACTCGGACTGACACGCTCATGCTAAATAAACACAGACAGAACACACTGACTAGCAGAGGCAGCCGTCGGCTTGAACATGTTTGTGATCTGACGGCAGATTAACTGTACAGCAGGAGTACATACATGTTAGGAAAACACACAACATGCTTGTGGGTTTCTAACAGTCGTGATAGCGCTGATTCCTGGGGCAGGAAGTGGAGGGGTGTTATTCTTGGCAGTCATTTCTGTGTGTGTGTTTGCATGTGGGCGAAGACACACTATCGTGTAGCTATGCAACAGCAACGAGTCACGGCTGTTTGCCATTCCCTAAAAAAACAGCCACAAGTTAAATGGAGATGGATTTTTTTTTTTAGCTCTTTGACATCAACTGACTGGTCTGGATGCTCCAGATAAAATCCACACACAGAATCAGCAGCGCAGACCTTATGGAGTGGCATTACATGATGTAATGCCACACATTTTTTAAAATTGTAAAAATACTGGGCCTTTCCAGGCAATCTTTGTTGACTTCTTTACTTTCGTTTCACAATATTTTCACAATGTTTCTACAGTGGAAATGTTTTAAATGTCCTGAAGATCCCAGAAACTAAAAGCAAGGAGGAAAAGATACTACAAAGAAAGAAGGAAGGAAAGACAGGATGACAAAAACAAGCAAAACAAAGGGAAGGATGAGATTTAAACATATATGATTGGAAATAAAGGCTGGAAGTACACAAATATTTTCTATGCCGTTTTCTTTTCCCCCTCTTATCCAGACCTAGAAAATATTTTTTTTAAATTCAGACTGTGTTAAAACCCTGTTATCAGTGTTTGTTTTCACACAGAAATACACTGCTTTTTTAAATATATTGCCCTGGCTAACATAACAACTTTGACAACATAACTTGCATATATTATTTGCAGAAAGAGAGTACTGTGTTTAACAAAAAACCACAGTTTGTTTGGGAATAGAGATGAAAAATAATAAGCTCCTGTTATATAAAACAACACAGTGATGTCTGGTTGGCCTCTGTGGCTTTGAGGCAGCAATCTTTCTCAATCGTTCATATTTGGCAATTCTTAATTGTTTTTCTGGACATGTTGGCATTTTCAACAAACCTGAACAATAATCCGGTTTGAATTTCCTGTCTCTTTTAGTGAAACTTTGATTTCTCATTGTCTTCTTCACATCAGCTGAAACGGGTCATTGGATTGGCCACACACTTTTCTCGTAAAAATATGCTGCAGCGTTCATGTGTAATAACGTAGCCCTGCAACATTATTGCTCTTTAATTCAAACCATGCTGTGAAGCTGGTCTGGTTCCTAACAAGGCTGGCCAGTCATTTTCCCATTTGGGTCACAGGAGATGTGGGAAATTGAGGGCCGGATTAATGACTGAACTCAATCACTCCAAAAATATGTTGATAGAGATAAACTCTAAATATCATCAATAATGAAATTTAACATGTCATCATGACAACTGAAGCGTTATTATAAAAAACCATAATTTTCCTATACATGTACTTTAGGAATATGCAGATTCTCATGATAATATAATTAAGTAAAAATCAAGTAAACAGTGCACTTCTAAACTGCTTAAAGTTATTTCTAAACAACTTATGCCAAAAGCAAGATTTTCTAATATCAAGTGAAGTGAAGCCCAAAGCAATATTTAGGGTGAATCCTGAATCCTGTTTATGCTTGTTGCATTTGAAGATGGTTGCAGAGGCAAATGATGTTTCCTAAAAGCCATTCCTCATTTGGTAACCTTTATTTGACTAAATTAACTACACTCTGACCCTATAGACTTTCTACCTTTATACTTTTGCATAAATCTTTCTTTCTCTGTTTCATTTGCTGTATGGATTCTTTCTCACATCCATTTAGCTCCCTTCCTACACCTGAAAGGAGAGCTGTAAATAACTTAGCCGCCTGTGTTCCTCTGTCAGGAATTTGTCATGGTGGTTTTTGGCACTGGGATCTCTTCACTCGTTTGGTCTTTTCTGGATTTCCCCAGGTTTCCTCCCAGAGAAAGGCTGGCTGATTTATTTTTCTCAGCACTCTCAATATAGCATGCCTTCTGAGGTACTTGATGAAATAATAGCATGGGTAGGAAAAGCCAAATGCTAATGGATTGACAGTACTCAATTACAACATTGTGTTCGCTATTTAAGTATAGAAGAACCACCACTAAAATACAGATATTTTTATTTTTATCCTAACAATTTAGATTCAGTATTGTCTAAAATCTGAATTTAATCTTAGACATGTGTGCATATTTAAATAAGATTTGATTAGTATGTGGTAACGCTGATGTTCCCATGATAAAACCTGGACTACTAAAGCCACCCTGCAAGGTGGATGAGTCACAGCATCAATTATGATCACATTTCAGGCTCTCAGTGGTGACTACATCATGACAAAGCTGCTGCTGCAAACGTAGTTAAAATCTGAAGCATACCACAAACCTCATTCCTTTGTCAAAAAGAACAGCTAAAGAAGAAAAATGTACACAATGGTGAATAAAATTACTAAATGAAGTCAATATTTTGACCATCAAAAATCAACCTCACATAAAATGCCATGCAAAGACGTTTACAGAGGTTTGTTCCTAAGCAGCAAGAAAGCAGAGACCACCACCAATCATTTAGTAAAGAAACGCTTTAGTTAATGTTTAGCAACTTAAACATTGCTAAACATTGATTTAAAGGATAAAAAATATCTGCTCTGAGTAAAGTAATACATTATAAATATTCAGGCCTACTACAAGATGATGATTATTTTCTAGACTAATGACTGACTTAAAAAACCTGGTTGTAGAAATAAAGAACATTTAAAATACTTTTTTCTAGTTCACAAAAAACCCCATCTGTTACTCAGTGAAGAGTGAAATGAAAGAAAAATACAGTGATTTGTGCAAGAAGCATTTGTGAATTAACATTAGATTAACTGGGATTTTACTGATGCAACCGTTTAGATCTTGCTGTCATATTTTATTTTTGTTTAAAAAAACCCCACGTATGATATTACCTCACACTAAAAATGTTTCAAACTAAGTATTATAGCAACAAAAGAAAAAAATCGCCTTAAGTTGACCATTTCTCTCTCAGCCGTAGACAGAATAGATCAGCGTTACTTCATCCTGGTCCTGAGGGCTTGCTGTTCTACATGTTTCTTCACACACCTGATTTAAATGAATGCGTGATTAGCAGACATCTGAGTAGATGCTGAGGAGGGTAATGCCCTCCTCAGACCATCTAATAGATGAAGAACTGTGAGCCCTGAGGACCACGAATACATCACTGCAATGTTCAGCTTTTTTGTCTTAGTAAAAATATTGTACCATAACTGCAAGTCAGCTGCAAGAATCCTGACAGAGAGTTCACATCTCTGCAATTTCTAAGTTTCTACATTGGCTAACAGTAAGTAAGGTGCTTTTCATTAAGTTTTTCATCATAAATAGTCGTACCCCACAATATATGACTGATTTTATCATACCAGTTTTTCAGATTCCTCAGATCTTGTGAAAAAGAGAGTGAAAAAAAATGCAGGATGAAGTTTAATTTTTTTAAAATTGACATCACACGTAAATGTCCAGTGTAAACTTTGTAATTCTTAAATTTTAACATCATCTAAGATTCCTTGTATATTCAGTTTTCTCATCCTTCATTTTACCTTAGATTGGTTGTATTTTATTATTATCTTTTTTTTTTCTTTTTACATATTTGTGGTTCTAGTGGGTATTATTTTAGGGTTCTGAAATTGTTGAAGTCTTTCTCCAGCGTTTCTCCTCTTAATCATTATTATTATTCAATCAGTCCTTCTAACCACCATAATCTCTATTTACCTCATTTATTCTGTACTTTATTTTTTAGAAATTGCATCCAAGTGTCAACATCTAGTTTTTGCTTTGAGGTGAGGTTGAAGGACTTGGAGCCTATCTACTTTGTGCAATGAGCCATTACCACTAGCAGGAAAAATGTTCCTTAGCATGACCCTACTGCCACTATGCTTGACACTTGGTGTAGTATTCTTTGGTGTGAAAAATCCATCTTGATTCCAAATATTGTTACTGTGGCCAAACAGCTGAATCTCACCTGACCATGGAAATATTCTAACATAACTTGTTATCAATCCATTTAAATATTTTTGCTTAAGTCTATCCATTGAATAATTAATATCATTATTATTAACGTAAGAACTACCACTCAGTTATTTTAGCCGCAGTACATACTGTAAGGAATCACTGCTTTCTTGCACATAAACTGTGATAATGTGAAACCAGAGTATTCTGCCTCAAGGTAACCATGAACCTCATACTGGTATGCCTAATGGTGACCAACAGGACTTTGTGGATATATGTACTTTTTTCATCTTACCAGTTAAAGAGCAGAAGAGAGCTGTGACCTTCACATAATCATCAGCATCCTCCACAGTAACTCATCATGGCTATTGTCCAGCTCATCATGAGCCTAGCCCAGCTTTGGGGTCTGACGTGGCTCTCAGTAGGGAGGTGGATAAGGAGTCATATCAGATTAACATGACCTGAAAAGTATGTCTCATTGTCATGTAGCAGCGTTATAAAACAGCACACATCTACATCCAAGACTCTGCTGCTGCTGCTTCTGATGTCAATTAAGGATGAAGGGAAAGTGGCGATAAAGGATGAAGGGAGTGCTTCTGTGATTCCTCTACACATGACAGGTAAATTCACTGTATACAAGCTCAGTCTCAGTCGCTGACAAGTATCTGGCATACCAAATAAACTAGATGGGGGTGAAAATAGTACATGCGTTCATCACATCTGCAGCTGTGTTTGTGTTTCACAGCTGTGGGCATGTTTGTTGCTCTGATCACGTTAGGCCCAATGAAATGCAACTCATATGGGTCATTTGTGAACGGAGTGAATTGATGACATGCTGTTAAAGCAGAGGTACAACACGGAGGTATGCGAGCAATAAAGCAGTGTGACACCGGGTACCGCTGGTATTCGCAGCTTTGATACAAGAAAGCACCAAAATAACCACTACCTGAATTAATCAAATGTTTAACCGGACACACAGTCGGTGGGGCCTAAACCACCAGCCTGCCTCCAATCTATGGGCAGCAATGCGGTAGTCGGGCCGCCGGGGCTGAGCTGGAAGCCCCGGCAGTCCGAGAGGGACGACGACAGGAGGCGGTAGCTGCAGCAGTCAAACCTACCTTCTCCTTTCGCCGCTCCCAGGAAGCTCCCATGCATCCAAAACGCGAGTCAAACTCTTTCCCACTCCTTTAGGAACGACGGTGAAGTGGAGGGGGGGGGGGAAGTTTAAAACAACCAGAGTCGTGACTCTCACCACTGACAAACAGACAGACCCTGGTCCGAGCTAACTCCAGCGGCAGCGCAGCGCGGAGAAGCCGAAACAAGCAGAGACAGAGGAG
Source organism: Xiphophorus hellerii (assembly GCF_003331165.1). Classification (NCBI taxonomy): domain Eukaryota; kingdom Metazoa; phylum Chordata; class Actinopteri; order Cyprinodontiformes; family Poeciliidae; genus Xiphophorus; species Xiphophorus hellerii. The sequence goes on along the minus strand of NC_045694.1, from coordinate 18,583,309 downwards.
CGAGGAAAGAGGGTGACGTCATTCCGCACAGTTTACGTTCACAAAAAAAAAAAAAAAAAGAAAACATATTAACTTCCTTGAGAAAGTTTGTTTAGCATTTTTATCAGAAATATCTAAAGGTACAGATTAAACCCTAGTTTTTAATCGCTACATGTTTTGGATCTGGTCTAACATAGTAGACGTGTACTTTGGTTTTCTCACTTAGCTGTCAGCTTCTGGCACTGGATTCAAAGTAAAGAAAGATACCATATCTACTGAATTATGCACTCGTATTAACATCTGACAGAACTTCCCATTAAGAATTCTGTGCAAACCTTTTAAGTATACATTTTGACTGTAATATGTCATTATGGTACAATTCTCTTTAATCTTAATTTCACAGTTGGGGTGTACTTTTAGATCAATTTGTGTGTAAAAAAATATTTTGTAATGTAGCTTTAATGCAATTTATCATACTAATATTTCACACACTAGCACAGGCTACTTACCAGACAATTTTAATATGGATTAATAAGGAAATCCTTCAGCCATTTAAATGAACCGAAAACTGGTTGGATAAGAAAAAGCATAAAATAAGAATATCTCAGTAGCACACGGGATGCAATGTCCTCTTCATTATTCCACCTTTGTCTTTTCACTCTGTTTAACCATAAAACCAAATTAATACAATATTTTTTTTATACGGTTTGATCAACACTAAAAATGTGAATAAATTGAAATCTATACTTAAATTAAAAAAAATCCAGAAACAATGTAGACAGCCTACATGCTTCTTGATGATATAAAAAGTTGGTAATATTAATTTAAATTGGTTTCCATCTTACAAGTTACATTTTCAATAGGTTTCCTGAAGAATAATGTTAGTCTGCTTTATCCTCCCAAAACTAGTCATGATATGTGTTTGGGAACATTGTCTTGCTGGGACACCGACCTAATAATTTTCAAGTTATAAACATTCTGCTACTGATTTCAGAAGGTTTTGAATTTAGACGCCCTCCTCCATTTTTATTATTCCATCAACTGCAATGCAATAGTATCACTGGCAGCAAAACAGACCCTCAGCATGATGCTACCAACGTCATGCTCAACAGGTGGTGCAGACACTGTTCTTGCCATTTAGGTCAAATAGCAAAGCTTTTTATCTCGCTTGATGTGACACTTGACTTCTCCATGTGGAAAGCCTGCAAATCTTAAATATGTGGAGTTTTCCAATTTTTTATTTTGTTGGTTAACACTCACAATCATTATTAGTATAAAACTTCAGTGTAGATGGTGAGACTGGAGTTCCAGCAACTTTCTGTATATCAAATTTCTTTTTTGTGAATCAACAAATCAGGCTAACATTTAGCCTCTTAAAAGCCTCAAAAATACCAAAAACATTTCAAACTAAATCAATTAAAACACACACAATGAATTGTCCAATGAAGAGTGATCCATACAAGAAAGAAAAAGAAAAGAAAAAACAACTGACCAGCCTGAAAGTAATAATTCATTAATTTATTGATTGGTAGTGCTTATTTAACATTATAAAACACACAATATCAAATACAATCATAAAGATGTCAATCACGTTATCTGCTTAGCCCCTATAAAAACAAAATAAAAAAATTCTATTATATACAGAATATCATTGCCATAGGATCCATAAAAATAGTTGTCAAATGTAATAAAAATGATTTATAATAATTAGTTTTTTACTGCAGCGTTGCAGTGCTTTTTGTGCTTTTACAAATTCCCCATGGCAAAAAGAAGTAAAGAAACCTTAAAAAAAGACCTGGATGAACACCTTAGAACTGGCCTCAAAACAAAATATTTAAATTAAAATATAATTACAATATAAAAAAATAAGATTATAGTTCACTGGTTCTTCAGGCCCAGTAATTTGATGATTTTACAATGAAATTTAGAAAATGACACTATAATAACAAAATTTTTGAATTTTACAATGACGTACAACATAGGGGGAGAATTAATGACCTTGTCATAATGTACATTCAAAATCTGAGTTTGCGGTCCATATTGCACAATAGTAAACACTTCAGTGTACCATTTCCGTTCCTTACGGTTATTCATATGACAGGTTTTGGCTCAACTAACGATAAAAAGGCACAGAAGGTTTCTTTGGCTGTCAGCATTGTTGAGAATGCTTTATGGATTGTTCCATAAAGCTGTGGTCAGATTTCACATTTCTGATTTTCTGTGTCTTTTTTCTTTATAGTGCCTTTTTAAACCCTTCTTTGCTCTGCAGCTTTCTCTTTAACTCACAGTATAATCCAAACACACTATGGTCCCCATTCTTCACCCCAACCCTTCCACACACACCCGATGTTTGATTGCACAATTGCTCCGTAAATCACCCAAGGCCACATGTCTCCTCTGCTGAGCTTTGTAGACTGTAATTATTCCACAGTCACAGACTTGGCCAAGTTTCTGGGACAGTCAACCTGGAAAAAGAGAGTGTGAGAGAGCAGTTGAGAAAATTACATAAGATCAATCACTGCGGGTGTACAGTAAAATGACCAAATTTGGACACTGTATTACAAAAGGTGAGTTGTACAAGAAAGTCAAGTTCCCATGAATTCAGACATAAATCTTAACCTGGAGAAATGTACGCAACAACTAAGAAAAAGTTCCTTCTCTTTTACATTGGAAGGAAACACTGCCATTATACAACGAGTTGCAAAGCCAGTTTGTTGCCACACACCAAAAAACAAAGTATCTGGGAAAAGAAGCTTCCTGAGGCACACCTCACAGACAATGAATAAATTCACAGCCAGATTTAGGTCTGAACTTTGACATCCCTAAGCATAATGCTGCTACCATTCTGATGTCCTGTGTGTTTTATTTTTGCACCTCTATGTTTTGCTATATTAAATCGCACTGACCTACAGGAGTCGGAATATTTGAATCTGGTACAAAATGTCTGATGTATGTCAAAAGTTCTTGTGCGTAAGAAAATCTGCTACTTACATCATATCCTCGCAGGACAGCTAGGTGGAAGGACATCAGCTGTAGGGGGATGACACTGAGGATGCCCTGCAGACAATCCACAGTCTGTGGCAGCTCAATGGTCTTGTATGCATTTTTCATCAGCTCTGAATCATCCTGAGAGCACAGAAGAATGGGTCGGCCCTGTTGGAGAGAGAAACCAAGAAGTTGCACAGCGTAAGGATTACGTTTTACCACCTTGAGGGCTTCCTCTAGCAAAATGTGTGTGTGTTTATTTATTTTTTTATATATTCTATTCAGGGCTTACCGATCTGGCAGTGACCTGTTGCAAAGCATTCTGACACTTGGTGTAGCAGCCGTCACGCATGATAACCATGATGACTGGCATGTCTTTGTCGATGAGTGCCAAAGGACCGTGCTTCAGTTCTCCGGCCAGGATGCCCTCTGAGTGCATGTATGTGATTTCCTTGATTTTCTACAATAAAATAAGGAAAATAAAATTTATTGAGATTATGTTAAATATGTGATTATAAATTAATTAATGTAACTTCTCTACTCTAACATTTCTTAATATAAGGTGCATAAAAAGTGCACATATATATAGCATGTATAAAATTTATGTAATAGCAGGGAGAAATTAGTTATTCAGAGGCTACAGTACTATGAAATCCTTAACTCACCAGCGCCCCCTCAAGGCAAGTGGCGTAGTTGTACCCTCGTCCCATAACCAAAAGTGACCTTTGCTGATACAGCTCGTTGGCTATGGTCTTAATCTTCTCATCCAGTGACAACACCTTTTTTATCAGCTCTGTGAGAATGTATAAAAGTTAGTCATGGTCACATTGATATCTTATGGATTAAAGATCTACCTTTTCACACAGCTATTGCATCACACTATTTTTCTAACATGATCTAGAATCCTTATACATATTTAAAGAGTTATTTCTGTTTTGGTTTTTAGATCCTGCAATTGGTAATACTAACCTGGTAGCATCTTGAGGCTGTGAATGATCTCCAGTCTTCTCTTCTGCAGTGAGAGTCTGTCTTCACTCATCATCAGGCCAAACATGATGAGGGACACAAACTGACTGGTATAGGCCTGAAAGGGAAGCAGACACTCAACACCTGAGTAAAGACTATCTGGTCCAGTAAAAGCAAAAACAGTATCAAATTGCACAACTCTGTGTTCATATTCCTCGACCTACTCTTTTCTTAGTTAGCATTTAATTAAAACTGTTGGTTTGTGTATAAGTGAAAATCATTTGATTTGTTGAAGGCTATTCATGTAAAAAAAAAAATCTATACATATGTGGAAATAAAGCTTTTTCTCTGAAAGGAAAATGTTTATTTTAGTGCTCAGCGGTGCTTCCTAAGTATGACTTTGCTGAAAGGAGGATTCCAAATTGATATTCTATCAGTCTCATAATCTGTAGCACTGGAGAGAAGTTTACACACACTCCTCTTAAGGTTAAATGCCAGTTTATGACTGATAACTTCATTTCTTCTGAACTTGGATGCAATATTAGAAACTTGGAAAAAGGTTGATGGCAAAAACACACAGAAACTAGTATGGAATGGACAAAGGACACTAATGTTATTTTCCAGAATAGTCCTGACCTTTGGTCTGTTAAATATTTATGCAGTATGCTTAAAATCCAGGAAAGTAATCAGTTTAAATGAACTCCACCAATTCTGATAAGAAAGCTTGCCAAATATTTGGTGAGAATTATGCCAGGACCTCGTCAGTGGCTAGAAAAGCCATGTAGTTTCTCTGCAACTTGTTAAAGTGACATGTAGGCAAATATTGATGAATATGTGTGAATGTAATGTAAATAGTTTGGACAGTTTGCATAATGACTGTGTGATTAGATACAATCCACAATGAATTAAATGTGCTCCTACTTAGTTTTCAGAAAAATTTCTGGAGTTGTTTGTTTGTATGTTACTTAATCCAGGAATAAGATTAGTTCAAATATGTAATGAAAAGTCCATGATGAGCGTATGTATGCTCTGATTCAAATAGAAGAAAACCTTCAAAATAATGTAGTGATTTGAAATGTAGTTAATTACAGACTGATTATGCTGAGGGGAGTGTACCTTAGTACTAGCCACTCCTATTTCCGGTCCTGCATTGATGTGGACCCCACAGTCAGTCTCTCTGCAGATGGAGCTCCCCACAGTGTTGGTGATACCCACAGTAAGAGCCCCTCGATCCTTGCAATATCGCAGGGCCATCAGGGTGTCCGCTGTCTCCCCTGAAGGGGCGGAGAGAGTGAAACATTATAATGTATAATTATAGAACATTAAGGTCAAGCTTAAAGCAGAACTTGGCATGAAGTTGTTTCACATGAGAGGTGAGAAGTTATTTTAAGATATTTTTAGGATCCAGGCTTTAGTGACAGAAAGAAAAATGAAAAAAAAAAAAACACAACCTCGGATGGAGGTTATTTTACCTGACTGACTGATGAAGAAGCAAACGTCGTCTCTGAAGACTGGGGTGTTGCGGTCCAAGAAGTCGCTGGCCAGCTCCACCATGACGGGCAGTTCTGTCAGTTCCTCCAGGATCTGTCTGGTCTGAGCAGAAGAAAAAGAAAAACAGACGCTTTATTAGCACTGTCATGGGTATGTTCGAGTTTTGACCATGAAATGTCATGAGATCTTCTAAAGGCATATATGACAATTGACTAGCTGTACTTACAGCAACTGCAGCGTGGAAACTAGTGCCACAGCCTATCACGATAAGCCGCCTGCAGCGTTTGATCTCCTTCAGGTGATCCTTCAAGCCTCCAAGAATCACTTGGGAAATAAAGGAAAAGACAGTTTAATTTATTGGAACAGTTTATCTCGACACCTGTTTCATATTTGAAACACTGGAAGTTTTAAAGAAATAATCTACCAAATTCCTAATGATTCTAAATAGGATTTTTGCTAAGAAAGTATGAAATGATTAAAAACAGGACTTTTAAAAAAAAACATGTGATCACCTGTATTAGTCTCAAAACAAATCCGGCCTCTCATGGTGTTAACTACTGATTCCGGCTGCTCAAAGATCTCCTTCTGCATAAAAGCTTCAAAGTTTCCTGCAGAGATTAAGAAGACATAAGAACGATACACAATGACAATGAAATTTTTCTTCTTAACAAAAAAAAAAAGAAAAGATAGACACTTTATTGCTAAAGGTATTGAGACACCACTCCAATCTTTAAATTGAAGCAACTTGTCATGCTTCTGCAAACATTTGTGATAGAGTGCATCCCTCTCAAGAGCTCATTAAACTCCAGCATGGTGCCGTGCATTCATGTAATTTCCTCCGCAATTAACATTTCTTGGTCACCGGTTAGTGTTGTCATAACAAAGTAGATTAGGAACAGCAGCAACTCAACTGCCAGTGGTAAGCCCTGTAAGATCAGAGTGAATATGGGGCAAGTTGAGGCATCGTCTGTCTACAGCTGGCTGCAAACATTATGACGGCTTCAGACTAGCTCAAGAATAACGAGCGCAGAATAGGTTAGCATAGCTGAGCTGCTGCATCCAAACCTGACATAACCAGGTGTAATGCAAAGTGTTGGCACACTAGTGTTGGAGGTTGGTTCTTTGGATTGGAGAATCATGCAACTGTGAGAAATAGTTTTGGGAGGGTATTTTCTGTCCACAAAGCAATATCCTTTTTGGGATATTCTCAAAAGTTATGAGTGTAAAGCCTACTATTTCAAAACATTTGGCAATAATGTGCAGACAACATTAACTGAAAAATTACTATAGGCATAGTGTTTTCCCCTATTCAGCCAGCAGAGGGCGAGCAAGTATCAGTCTATTACATTGATCTGACCCAATATCATAGTGCAGGCACCCCCATATAAGCATTTATCTAAGTGTTACTCTCTTCTAGTGGAGTTCCTGTCAATTAAATTAAAACAAAGGCAATTTGACACGGTAGAAACAGTTTTCCAACCTTTCATGATCTGCTGCAGCTCCATCTGCAGCGTCTGAATTGCTCTCACTGGATCCTCACCGGCCTGCCGGTTAATCCTGTGGATGGAGAGTTCACCTCCTTTCACAACTGCAATGTCATCATCCTCCATGTACAACACCTTGTTAGTGTGCTCGATGATGGCACTGTGGACGCAGAAACACAGGAAGGAAGCAAATGAGTGCTGCAGCAAGCAATAGAAATGTGCACTAGGCAGACGTGCCTAGTGCAATAGAAATGTGCACTAGGCAGACGTGGGGACAGATGAGAAGGCATAATGGCTGTGAAAAGCTGAATAACATAGCTCCATGCTTAATTCACAAGACAAATTCTTCCCCACCTAGCGTCAGAGGCAAAGTAGTACTCCACAGCCCTGCCATCTTCGTTTGAGTTGATGGCGTTGGGCGAGTCCGTGCGATTATGGCTGTTCTTCTCATGAACGTCTTCCTTTATGTGACCTACATAGGTTTAATTCAAGAGTTAGTGGGTTAAATCAGATCTTTAGGAAGTAAGAAATCTTTGACTAAGTTTCCAGTTTCACTGTAATTGTACATTTACACAAAAGAAAATATCCTAGGATGTCCTTTTAGATGAAACAGCACAGAATCATGAGACTGTAGATAAAACATGTAGCAGCTTTCCAAGACAAGAGACTGCTTCATCTGCTCAAAAACTGACACTGATACATTTAAGTACAACAAACTATTACTTTCTATGATATATTCAGAACTACTTTGTATATTACTGTTTATTTTTAAATTAAAAGCAACCTTTAGAAAACTGGTGAATCTCAAGAGAGTGAACCAGGAGTTTTATACTTAGAAAAATAGTTGAAGAGCAGAGATGGTTTGGTTAGCTCTATAGATATTCAGTCTAAGATTTAAACTCATCTGCCCTTTCAGCTTAAGGAAGCAGGTGACAGAAACAAAAATTATACTGAGTTTAACTGTCACCATAACAGATTCCTTACTAATGATCCCATTAATTAAAGTCTCATTGTTTCCCACAGAAAAATTTCTGTCTCTCACGAAAAGCTCTTTCTTCTATTGTGCAGTCTTTACTCATACTTTCCTTCTTCAATTAATCAATTTATTAATTAATCAATTTTAAAACAATTCAACAACTATTATCTTCCATTACACTTACAAAACACCTGGCCAGAATTCTCTGCGTCATTTAAACAAAATAATTGTGCTGCTTTGGACTTTGCACTTCTCTTATATAGATCATTAATAACCGCATGTTCTGCTGATAAGATAGTGAAGAATAATTTATAAGCACAAGAGAAATAAAGCAAACAGACGAAGTATGCAGTTGTTTACACTGCTCACATTTACAGAGCATAACTGAGTTTGGAGTAGGCATGTGCCAATTATAAAGTTTTCAAGGTGTAATAAAGATTTTAAAATTACAGTTGCTAAAGGAAACACCTGATTAGGTGGAGTTTTTCTCTGGTTGCGTAGCGTAAAGAATAGAGCAGCATTGGCCGTCCCCAACCTGTTGCAGCACACTGCCAGTCAGGTGACAGATTAAAAGCTCCCACACATTGCCTATGCTTACAAGACTAACAGTGATAATGGGGAAACTAAAGGAATGCTGACCGGACTTTTTATGAATGGTAAAACTGTTTTAAAACTAGAGATAGGGACATACAAACAGCAGCTGGCGACCCGTAGCAGACAGGCCAGTAAATTGGCTAATATTATCTCAGTGTACTTGTCCTTCTCTAGAACAAATAGAGCAGAACACCAAGAAGGTGTAACGATCTGCAAAATAATCATGTATGCTTAAAGTTATTCAATAGTTTGTCCAGTGTTTGTTCTATATTTTTTACTTAGGTTAGTTAATCAAAATAACCAAAATAGAAGTACTACATTTAATATTTCAATATGTTACGTTTTATAACACCTAAAGCAATTTTGTTACTTTTCAGTTTTGAATAAAAAACATTTAGATCAAGGAAGACATGTTTGTTAAAGAGTTTGTTTAAATGTGGCACTTAGGGTTATCATACAGAGAGGGATCACAGTGTCCCATTCTTAAGCAAAGTAATGAATGAAGTACAGCAAAGAAAAACTCTCTTTACGGTTTACTCTAGCAAAACCTGCAGAGGTGTTCAACAGTAACTCTTTAAATAAAAACATCTTTCAAGGAAAGTCCTCCGAAAAAAGTGATTGTGTAATAATTATCATTGACCAAAAACATCTCATGTTACTCCAACACAATGTCTTTTGGCAGACATTGTGGGCTTGTTTCTGTTGGCAGCAGCAGACAAAGTTCAGAAAAGCAAGTTGAAACTTTAACCCACAGGAAAAGAGACCTTTATCCAGAAACATAAGGACATATTTTTTTTGTGTGAAGTCCATTGGTGCTGGTTTCATATTTGGTGTTTTAGTTCCAATAAAAACTCTATGTAAAGATTGTTTTATTTAATTTCTATACAGTAATGAGAAAGTGTGTTAATTTAGTTTCTTATGGACAGGGATGTATTGATCTTTCTTGAGAGAACTATCTCTCCAACCTGAAAGAATTAGCAAGAAAGCTTCAGGCCCAAACACATAAAATATATTAATGACTGACTCTATTGTATTCCCAGATTCTTCATATGAGCAGCTAAAAGACAAATGACAAATATTTGCTGTTTATTCCTGTTTGAATTTGCTAAATCTATTGTTAGTCTGTATATTATGCTTAGGATTGAGAGAACAGTACCCCAGAAACCTGTGTACAATACTTGTTTATTCTTTGCATTCCTTACATTTAACTAATGTATGTTCTTGTATTTTTTTTTTGCAGAACTATAAAAACACAATGCAAACAAAACTGCAATCACTGAATAACATTACTTTGTATAATCAATGATAATATAGACGCTGGTTTAAGAACTTGCTACATTTCAGTTTGTTTCTTATTCAAATTACTTTTGTGTAGCTTTCATTTTTATGATCTATCTAAGGAAAGGATTCATTTTAAAAATGTACCTTTTTCTTATTTAATCTAATAAAGAAAATAAATGTATTTTAATTTCACAATAAAAACTAATTTTAAAATGGTGTATAACTTTAAATCTATTAATATTTTGTATTAGTTAAGAAGGTTTTGTAGCTATAGACATATTTTATTTTGTTGCTCAACCACAAAAAGGCTCTTTGTGGTTATAACTTATAAAATGTTTTCGAAAGAAGAGTTACATCATATAACAAAATCTAAATAACAAGATATAAAAGACAAAAAAATGAAGACTGTTCCTATAGAAAATACAGTTAAAAATAAGAGAGTCTGTCCTCCACTCTTAGATTTTTTTTTAAATCAGCAACTTTTCATAAGTTGTGCAATTGATGAAAAAAACAGCTGGAGGATATTTCTAAATACAACCCATTTGAACAACTGTGATCAGGTGATGTGCTGCTGCTGAGGCAGTGAATTTAAGATGTGGTAAAAGTGGATGACAGCAGGACAAAAGGAACAGAGCTTACCACTGTTGTACTGCACAGGGATTTGCTCGGTTGGCAGCTCGTGCTCACTTCGCACACCGATGAGCAGCGGACTTCCTCTCCTGCCGAGATGAGAACAAAGCAGGCAAGGCGGAAGAGATGGAGTCGGAAAGAAGGAACGGGAGAGGGACAATGGTTAGGTTTTTTAAACACAAAGCAATGTCAGATACAATAACATGCTCTCCTTTATAGCCTGATACCTGATCATGTTGTGTCATTGTAAGTTAAAATAAAGTTTTTCCCCCTATCTTCAATTCTGTTTGTTTACTTCCTTATCATATCAATTGTACCAAATCTAATACATTTATTAACTAAAGTTTTGCAGATATTCAAGGTGTGTCTGCATCATTTTAGGATGTAAAGGTTTACACAACTATTAGTTTGAATATATTTTATCGTTAGCACTTTACTTTCATAACAGTTACTTAAACAAAGGATACTTTTGTTTAAGTGACCCCTATAAAAACAGAAATAAAGAGAGTTATCTTCTGCAAGTATGATATTAATGGATCATAACCTTTAAACAGAGCCTCACCTCAAAAATCCTCAACTATCCCTTTAATGCAAGTTTGACACCACCTGTCAAGAAACAGCAGCCTCTCCTTACTTTTTGTTTTTCTATTGTACAGATCAGTCTTTTCTTTCTGCATCAGTTTTCTCCTGGGCCTCACTAATGCATGCTCTTTAATTGTTCTAGAGGGTGTGGGATTTGACAAAGGAGACATGCAAACAGACACGTGGTCAGTTTCCAAATATGTTCTAGGTTGAAAACTATACACTAAGTTGTCATCGTCTCCACACATCATTTTCTTATTAATTAGAAATGTCTCAGTGGGTTAGAAAAATAAATATGTGCAAACACTTTAAATGGATGACTAACAGTGAAAATAGGTCAAAGAAGGAAAAGTAGAAATTAAGACAGCAGTTTTCCTGCTGGGTGGCTGATCTTTGATACCACAAGAAGGGTGGAGGCCGTTACATCAGATAATAGGCCCTTCACTCCACCTTCATCAACTATGATGAACATTTAAAACATGAAGATCGTGTGTGTAGCCATAGACTTTGCAAGCTAAAATAATTGGTTTAAATGTTTCTTTCAAGCTCATGTTGATAAACAGGAAAACCAAGCCTTTGGTTTAACCAGCAAGTGAGCCAGCAAGTTTTGCTAGATGAACTGTTTGCATAAAGCACAAGTTACACCCAACCCGTCTCAATTTACCAGCCCTACTCCCATAACTCTCCTCCTGATCTGTGACCGCTCATTGACCTGGGAATGGTATAACGCAAAAAAAAAAAAAAGTTGATAAGAAGTAATTAACCTGGTGATTTTTGCCCCTTCAGTTTCCCAGAGCTGAAACAGGAAACTCTGTAGTCTTTCTGTAAATGAGTCAGAAAGGGGGGCGTTGCCCTCAAAGCTTCGGAAGAGGCCCAGGAGGGAACAGCAGTCTGAATTGAACCTCAGATCTTAATATGCAGAACATACCAACTCACTCCACTGGACGAGGAGCTACCCACATGACCACAGCTGCCCATTACTGGAAGCAAAAAGGATTCCAGAGTAATGCCATAATTAATAAGCGGGGGCTTCGTCTCCTAATCAGTCCAGATATTGCTTCATTGTGTTAATAACAGCAACGACTCATCTGGCTGGATGGATGATATGTGAAGCCTAATCTCAGCGTTGCCTGTGAACAAGTCAGTGAGTTCTGACTAACCTGGTGGACACAGCCTCTCCAGGGTAATGACGGCTTTTGAACACGAGAGAGAAGGCTCCTTCCTATAACACACAGAGACAGAGACGTTGTGTTAACTGAACGAACATCCTAAAATAAACACATCTTACAGCTGCATGTTAAAAGAAGGGAAGAGAAGCAGGTGTCACTGTCAGATAAATCAGAAAAAAGTGAAACCTTTTTATTTTAAGACATTTGCTAAATATGAACTGGAGTGCAAAAAGAAGTAGGAATCCTCAAGGTTCTGTTTTTGGACAACATGTAGTTATTATCTAAGTTGTAATCCTCGCTCCGTGAGTACTGCTACATGCTTAAACATCTTTAAGCTAATTATAAACAATAATGTATTTCTGTGACATGCAGAAATTGTCAATTTGTATGTGTTCCATTAAGGACAAGCCAAGTGCTTTTGTGAAGCTTTTGACTAAATGACTAAAATTTCCTTGTGCATGAATGGACAAACAAATTTGTCTTGCCTCAAACACCTTTAAAATATACAAAATCTTATTTTTTTCTCACTCTGTGGGGGTTTAAAAGATGCGGGGGGTGACTTGGGGAGGCCTGGGAGTATTTAGGTACTGGAGGGAAAGTCTAAAAGCAATAGGAGCTGTATTGTATAACATCAGCTATGTTTCGAAAGTGCTGGCCACACAGCTGCTCGCGGTGCTTACTGGAAACAGAGCTGGCTGAGTGTGGGACTGTGGTGGGGAGGAAAGGGGGTATGAGTGAATGCAACAGGAAGCAAAAGGAGGGTGTCACTAGTGTAAGGTTGGACTATCTGGTTTCCATTACTTCCAGTCCAAAAATGCACGTTTTAGTTAAGCCTCACTGCAGACTGAATGAAGCTTTAAAACATTACTCACACAATAGAAAACGTAAAACAGTATGCTTCATCTAAAAAAAAAACATCTGATTCTATGAGTAATGATGTCACATGTGACTCTGTTGGGACCGCTTCCATGGAGATATTTTTTCACAATGTTTTGTTTCACTCAGTATTAAAAGTGTTTTTGCTCATATAAATATGTGTCACTTAAGAAAGAACTTTACGAAACAGAGCAAGTTTCCTTCACTTCAGCTGAGGAGTGGAAGGTTCTTGCATTAATAATGAAAAAGAGTTGAGTTTCACCAGAAGAGCAGGACATAACCTACTGTACATGGTGGTGTGAAGTTAGATTGTGGTTTTACTGTGTGAGACGCTCACCAGTTGCTGGATGACTCTCTCCACCAGTGTGGAGAATGTGATGCTGTTGTTTTCTCGATTGTCATACAGATATTTGATCAGTTTTGGGATCACCTCTGTATCTGTCTCTGACTCAAATTCGTATCCTTTGGTGATCTGAGGGACGGAAAGAAAATGGTTTAACACATGAAAATGGCGTCAGAGAATGTAAGGATTTAACTGATTTTTTCCCCCTGATAATTAAACAACACTGTATTAATCAGTCCGGAGTCTGCTATGAAATAAGTTTTTGACAAAATATGCTACCAACATGTAAGATTTTGCTGCCATTTTTAACCTCATGAACTTTTTTCACCATGTGTTAATCTTTTTTTATTGTACGTAAATGTACATGTGGTGAATGTTTTCCACCACATGTTTTGTTTTGCAGGTAGGACAGAAAGTTACATTTCGGTCTCATCTGACCAGAACACTTTCTTCCATGTGTTTGCTGTGGCCTCAAACTGAAAATGGGATTTCCTGTTGCTTTTGGTTTTGACTAACTTGTCTGAACAACAGATTCTGCCAAATGATTCTGCCAATTGTGGTACTCTGCAAGTTCTCCAGAGTACCACAATGTTCCATTAGATGTTTAAAGCTTTAAATTTCGTTTTATAACCTAACTCTGCTTTAAACTTCTCTACAACTTTGTTAACTAATGTTCTCTGACAAGCTTTTCAGACCTTTACAGAACAGCTGTAAAGCTACAAAGGTCAAATTAGATATAGGTGGGCTTTACTTAGGTGATCTTCAAAGCCCATTTTCTTGCATTGGGTTATTTTTAGAAAGAAAATGGGAGAATATTTATGCACATCACACTTAAATATTTAGAAGAATGTGAAATTTCTTTTCCACTTCACAATTATGCGCAAACCTTTGTGCTATATAACTCAAAAAACAAGATTAAGCAGTTTGTATAGTTAATAGTTCTACTTTTTTCTCCAATTTGTAGTTTTTTTATTCATCATAGTTACAACTTTGTTACTTCTTCAACGCTAAAAGCTCTGTCCTTGACTTTGTTTTTTAAAACAATATGATATAAATCGTATAATTTTGGTCTTCAGATTTCATTCAAGAAATCATCATGAAAGTTTTCCTTTGTAACCATAAGGCCTCCAGTAATAATATAAACTTTGTAGTGGAGGGCAGGTTTAATTATCGCACTAACCTGTTTCTTCAGAAAGAAATTCATGGCAACTCACCAGGTACTTCTTCAGCTCTTTGTAGTTGGTTATAATGCCGTTGTGGATGACGACAAACTCTAAAAAAGGAAACCAGACATAAGTTCTTTTTCAAGGCTTTTCATGTTTTTTGAATTCAAAACACAAAAAACTAGAGTTCAATGGAAAGCTGCCACACCTTCTCGGAAATACAAGCTTGGTGTGTGGTGAAGCAAGTCTGGCTGGCTATTTAAAGAATAATTTGGCTTTAGCACTTGCACAAAGCAACAATTTGCAATGTGCTAACAAAGTATTACTACATCGCAAAGATCTAGAAGGATAACTTACAGGATTACAACCTGTTTGCAAAATTAATGTGATTTTAGAGTGGAATCATTTTGTTTCATTTCAGACTTATGAGGAAAAGCTAAGGGACATAACCAACACACCTTAAAAAACCAATAAGACAGATGGGTGTGTCTTTTACTGCACTGTGTTCTTTCAAATAGGATAATTTTAAAAGCAGTTTTACAAGATTTATATTGACACAATTTAAACTAGACAAGCGAGAAGTCACTACTAAGGAAGGTGGAGGAGAAATTCAGTCCTTTCATATGATTGATGATCAGGTCAGGAAAGGACTTATTACCATTGTTTTTGTCGGATCGCTGGGGGTGACTGTTGACAGCACTCGGCTCTCCGTGCGTAGCCCAGCGAGTGTGAGCCAGGCCAAAGTGTGTGTGAAGAGTCTCATTGATGTCCCGGTCTTTTTCTGAACAGCAAAGAATAACATGAGAGAATAATGCTGGATGTCATCAAATTCAGCAAGTTGGTTTGTGTTATTTATTACTAAAAATGACATATCATTAAAGGGTTTTATGGAACTGCAAGAAATGAAATCAATCATATGAGAACTCACGGTAGATCTCCTCCTCCAGAGCCTTGACCTTGCCCTTCTTCTTGATTAAGCAGATACTGTTGTTGTTGTTGAGGTCAGTGGTTGTCTTGGTGGGGCCGTCTACGGCAACACCTGCGGACGGAAAACCAGAAAATGTCAAACTCAGGTCTCTGGAATGTGAGTTATGAATGCTTCCGTGCAATTATTGCTCCTTTTATGAATGACAACTCCAACTGGTTTTTACAAAACCACATTCCCCAGACATGTCTTACTCATGGCGGGCAGAAAATATGTAAACAGTGTGATAAGGCTCGAGACGCAGTAAGATTTGGCTTGTGGATGTGAAGTAAACACAGTTAAAGTATCTTTTGCTAGTTAATGTCCAAATGAGGAGTCTGTCTATCTGCAAGTGTGTCTAAGCTAAAGCAGCTCATCCTGTTCAAATAGGATGGACAAACACAAGGTGCAGTAAATATGGGTGTGTCTCTTTGGAGCTTATTAAGCATTTAGGTAAAAAAAAAAAAAACATCTGTCAGTTACACTTTTTATTCAATTGTAATTTTAACCATATAACCTAACTCCAGAATGATTGTACCTTTAAAAATTCTCTCTCAAACTATAACAGATCTGAAACATTTAATCTTCCAAACAAAACTAAATGAGTAACAACTGAAGTACAAATGCTTCAACCCTTAAAACCTAGATGAAAAGATTTGCCGATTTTTGGGCAATGTTGAAATCAGTTATTTTAATAGACTCAACCTGATAAACCAGTTTTTACACAATATCAGTTGTGAGGTCTGTTTTCCTATAACGTTTTTAAACTGATGGGGGTGTTTATGATCAAATCCTTGCAGCAACAGTCTGCTTCCTGTAGAGTCCTATGTTGGAAGACTGTGACTTTTTTCCAATTTTATGAACCTGTAGTTAGCTTCTATTAAGTTATTATCATTAATAGTTTCCCTCAATGATGTCTTAAGTTTAGAGAAAAGCTAAAGGCTAAGAGCTATTCAGAAGGTTTCAGGTGATTTAAACTATTTTAAGCAATTTAATCTGAGAATGCCCATATCAATGTGATACAATGCAGAATTTCTCTGCTAAAGGATTTGTGTTTTATTCATCAAAGTGACATTGGCTGAGGCTGGCTCCTGTGACAATCAACCTTATAAGCTGCAACTTGTCAGTGATCCAAGAATGGAGTAAATTTTTGAAGTGTGCAACATTCTGTCACTTGTGCAACGTCATCAAAGATCAGACGTTCCTCTGCTTTTCCAGGTATTGGAAAATTAGCCTGGTGGATTGATCAAGCTGATAATCTCTTTAGGAAAGTAGCTGTTCACCTCCCCAAACTTATTATGTTTACAATGTGAGGTATAGATGTTCAAGGTGTGCTAATACGGAGTTGCATCCGGTAGATATGAACATTTTCTGTTTGTGAGTTGTTTTAAATAGCTAAACTCAGCTGGAACACTCATGCCTTGTGGTCTGTTAGCCTTCCACCACTATAGGGATTTATTTATATTTTTACAAATATAAATAAATTAGTAAAAATTTATTTACAAATTATGGGAAGATGTTATGGGGGCATCTTCCCATAACATCTTCACAGAACCATGCTTCAAAGAATCCAAACCATCTCTTTAATGATTGAATTTGAGTAAGTATTTCCAAAGCTGTTTTCCTTAAAGCTTTACGTATTATTCATTCTGTGTGTGTGTTTCTGTGTAAGTGCAAGTACTGTGCAACTGTCTCACCTGCTGAATCGTACCCTCTGTACTCCAGCCTCAGCAGACCCTTCACCAGCGTCTCAAATATCTCCTTTCGGGTGCGTGGCACTTGGTAGTTCAGGTAAGCAAAAATCCCTTTCAATAAAAAAGAGAACCAGAAATATAATTCAAGTCTTGGTTGCAGAGCACAGTGCTCCTCTTTTATTCAAACTCAGGCTTGGCACTATAATTTTGCTTAATGGCATTTTGGACACATTGACTATAAATAATGCAATAAAGTCATACAAGCAGGCATTTTTTCTAGATTTCTACCTTCTATCATCAAGTACTGTATATGACCACTTGTCTCATTCAATCTTTACACACATTTTTCTTGCTGGTGTTGGAGGTAAGGCACTACACAAACTGTGAATGTATGTCAATAGGCGTGTGTATTTTCCTCCAAAATTGTGTGCGTGGGGGGTCTTAAAAACGTTTTGTGAGTACACAGCTAACCCATTGACAGGACGCACACTGCGCGCAGTGTTGGAGCAGACAGGCAGAGGCAGGGTGAGGTTAAACATCGCTGATCCTGCCTTCTTCTTCACATAAACGAGGCGAGGCTGGGGAACGGTTAAAGATTTACTCTCAGTTGTAAAAATGGTTTTGTTGTAATAGCAGACAGAGGAGCAGCGCGCACTATGTAGCCTATAGGTATTTGCCAATCAATGGAGAAAAGTTAACATCGGGCTTCTAAGTCATCTCTAAACAGGATCAATCATCTGCAGCTTCCTTGCCCTTGAGTATACAGTCAAACGACGACACTGACACGTAGCAGCTGTGCGTAAAAGTCCTTCACGCTTCAAGATCCACAGCGAAAATGTCGGAAATCACAGACATTTAAACTCAAGTTTTCATCCTTAGAATTACATCCAAATCTGAACAACAGTAGAAGTTTATCAGCATATCGTGTGTTGCTTTCTTCACAAAATGCGCGCAATAGCTTTTTTTTTTTTTTTTTAATTCAGAAACAAGAATGATAATTCACGGGTATTAAGAAGAAGACTTACCACACATGATTCAAGTTTCCTCTTCACCGCTCGACTCTTTCTGAAACAGATTTTTAGTTTTCCAGCTAAAATGATGCTTCTGTTTCTCCGCGGTGAAGTCTCGGATGTAGTGCACACTCCCCCTGGGCTTTTCTATTTAAATGCAGTTTCCTGCACAGGGCAGCTGCCCCGCCTCCTCTGACGTCTCTTATCCCATGACCTTTCAGGCCATCCTGCGTCTATCTGTCAGGTGTTCACCTCACCTGTACGTGATGATTAGCCGCTGTTAACTTTCCTGTTTCCCTCCCTGCAGTTAACCTCAATCTCGTGTTCTCAATACAATTGTAAGGTATTTATTAGATATGAGTATGACCGGTTTTTGATTGCTGTTTTTGTCGCCCAAGCTTGATTGGAGGGTGTGGAGAATTCCTCAACTTCCATTTCGTCTTTTCTTTTACTTACTTCCTGGATCTTGCTGTTCTGTAAGTATTCCTATTTGTTAAAGTTTAATAATGTGTATTTTTTTAACTTAGGTTTTTCCAATACACATCAGCTTTTCCTGAGTAGGTGTGGAGAAAATTAGTAGTTTCACTTTTTTGAAAAAGCTTCTTCTTAGGTTTCATGAACTTGAGGCAGGACATGTTGCTAGGCCATCACAGGACAAACAACCATGCATGCACACACTGGCACCTCAGTGCAACTAAGAGTAATCAATTAACATAAAAGCATTTCTACTGTAGGAGAAAACCTTTTGCATGAGGAGAAAATGCAAATTTCATGCAGAAAGACCTCAGGCAGGACCTTGTAGCTGCCAACCACTGCACCACCGTCCAGCCCAAAAACAAGCATAAATATTTGCTGTATAAATCTGAAATTGTGTTGCTAATCGCTTTTCAGTGATACAGCTTGAACTGAAGATCTAAACCAGGCTGTCATTTAAAAAACCAAAAATAAAATGGTTCTCTAAATTTGTGTGCCCGTCTCATAGCTGCTCTGACAATTAACAATTTTAAGCAGTCTTCTGTTTCCTATTCATTATTCATAGTCTACTGTTCAGAGAATAGTCATACATGTCTAGTTAATAAAAAATATATCAACGAGAAGCCACTCAGAGTTTGTTTTAAACTGAAATTGTACTCTGTCATATTCAATGACGGCAGTAACTGATGGTAAACAGATGTGAAATCATTAAAAATAACTGGTAATTTGCAGAAAATAATAATACTAAAAATTTCAGAATGAGATTTAACCATTTTTATGACTAGATCCATTCATTAAAGTTTTCCATCCCAAAGAGAATTACACAGAAATGCAGTGTTTTATTTAAATTGACACAAAATTATTTACTTATTGGAGCAAAATGGAAGTAGGAGGACATATTTTGGTAGCATATGTTATTGTTTTATGTTTTTTAAGACCCACCTTTACTCTCATCTCACTCTTTGCTTTGTATAAAGTTAACAACTATGGTTATTGTTTTCATTTGTTCGTAATGAATCAAGTGCAACAGAGATTAAAAAAACAAAAAAAACACCACAATCTTATAGAGAAAATTATTGGAAATAAATGAGGAGACAACTAAGGACAAATCTATTTGTTTCCATGAATCATGGTAGTGTTTCTTATTTATTTTCTTCAGAATTAACAGATAAACTGACTATGTGCTAATTTGTTTGTAAATGACTCACTTTATAGTGACTGACCAACCTTTCTTTACCTGCCTGCAAAAATAAAATCACAGAGAAATATTAGTCTTTGGCAAACTATTAGACAATATAATTAGTTTGATTCCTGAGCTAAGTGTTCACAGTTATAGAGAACAGTCAGAAAGGGTGGGTAACTTCTTAAGAAACTTCAGCTTATTTTGTGTTCCTATGAGTCAACAGTTGTTTATCTTCATTTTCTTTTCTAAGTTTTTACTCCTCTGAAGAATTGTATGAGTACTTTTTAAGAACAACAAGGAAGTTGTGGTGGATCATTTAGATGGCCTATTTCTTTCAGGGAGCTGGCAGCTGTTATCCGGGAACTGCATATTTTCTATTTTTCATGCTGTCATTCCCACAACATCTTTAACAAGATAATTAGTTGACATAATTGGTCCCTTTAATTAAGCAAACATAAAACCAACCATTCTACTCCCACTCATGTTTTACTCATTTTGCATTAACACATAATTCTTGGTTGGACTTGAAGAATTTTGTATTTCTTTTAACTTCCACAGCAATGAATGGAATAAGACCCACCAAATAACAACAAAACAAAACCACTAGGTTTTTTCTTAGACCAAAATAGTTGGTTTTGCTGTTGGAATAGAAATTTGGAAGATTTGATTATAATTATATTAGACAAGAGACTATAAGGAGCCAAATCATTGGATCAGAAAATGCTATTTTGACATAAACAAGTTGATCAGATTTCACTCTCTCACTTCCAAAAGATTAAGAAATGGTAAAATTACAATAATGTTATTGATAGTAGTTCACCATAGATAATTAATTTCAGATAACATTATCTTTTGTATATTATGGCCTCTATGGCTTTTGGTATACAGAAGGTATGCATCGTCTGGTATACCTCTATTGCCAGACATAATGCAATTTACCTTTTGTACAGTTATATAAGAGTAATGTGTTATATTTTGTTTTTGTTTCTTTGGAACGGTCATCAATCTGGCAAGGGATAGCCAATAGTAATTAGCCAAAGCCTGAAGTTTGAGACGCTTACATGTACTCTTTAACTAATATGTGCTTGTCTCTATTGTAATTGAATTAAAGTTATTAAGTGGTTGAAGGGTCTTGCTATGTTCACCACTCAAACTTTAATAAAAATAATTGGTCATTTTATTCTACTTCTTTCCTTTTATCTTTGGTTAATATCGATCTCACTAGACCTTATGAGATTGTTGTCTTTAATTCTTTCAATAAAGATTTTTTTATTATTATTATTTTGATGCAGAATCAAATTAAGAATAAAAACCATTCGGTGTTGCATTGTGATCCAGTTATAAATTTGTTCTGGGTTCAAATTCTGATCAGTGTCTTTCATTTTTTTACCCTCTGGGTACTTTAGCTCTTCCAATCATCTTAAAAACAGAAATCTTTGGTTAGCTGCCCACTCATTGGGGTTTTTGGACTTGTGATAATGAAGGGATCACTGCATAAAGTTCAAAGGGCACTAACCCTACAAGGTTAGAAGGTTACAAGGAAAGAAGGGAAATAATTCTCTATAGTCAAAGAATATGGAGAATCCATATCCCATTCTTTGTTGTGGAGATTCAACAAAGAACTGAGCCAGGATGATGGGGAACCACCGACCTTTTTGTGAAAACAGACAAAACAAGAGGGAAAATAGTGCTGGGGCTTGAGTGTGTGTGACCCACATACAGATACAAGAGAAAGGACGGCATGAGGAAATGCACACACTCTGAGATGGGTGGTAGTGTGCAGCAATTGGTTTTGTTTGGCTAAGAGCAACAATAACTGCAACCAGTAGCTTATTAACAAAATGCTGTATTTCTCATTAATAATACTGAGCTGGGGAACCACCTGATTATCAGGAAGTAGGAGAAAAAAATGTTTAATGAATGCCACCTGCCTGATGCGGTCTAGTATTAAATAACAAAAGTTAAAGGATCGTGTTTGCACACTGATGTTCTCAAACAGCAAGCCCTTCTCACATATACAGAATAAACACACACATCATTTATCCAAAAATCATTTACCAACAAAATACTTCAACCTTCAGGTAAAAACTGGAAGAAGTCCCACAGCTTGGGAGAAGTGCATGCTCCTTCTGGACCAGCGAATGAGTTGCCGCAGTCTGTGACCCGAACGGTCACAGACGTACTCCAAAGCCTCCTGTCCATAACTTTTAAACGTGCTGTCAGCTCCCAGAGAGGGAGATGTATTGAGCACAGGGTCCAGATCTGAGATGATACTCATTATAATTATTAATAATATTTATTATTATTAATTTTTGATTGATAGTAAAGTTAATTTGTAAACTTCAGATTGTATTGTTTAAAAAAGAACATCCATCCATTTTCTGTTCACCCTTGTCCCTAATGGGGTCGGGAGGGTTGCTGGTGCCCATCTCCAGCTACGTTCCAGGCAGGAGGCGGGGTTCACCCTGGACAGGTCGCCAGTCTGTCGCAGGGCAACACAAAGACATACAGGACAAACAACCATCCACACACACTCTCACACCTAGGGAGAATTTAGAGAGACCAATTAACCTGACAGTCATGTTTTTGGACTGTGGGAGGAAGCCAGAGTACCCGGAGAGAACCCACGCAAGCACAGGGAGAACATGCAAACTCCATGCAGAAATTCCCGGCCGGGAATCGAACCCAGGACCTTCTTGCTGCAAGGCAACAGTGCTACCAACTGCGCCACTGTGCAGCCCTAAAAAAGAACAATGAAGTAAAATATTCAGTTAACCGTGTCTCCCATATATATGAGGCATTTCCCTGTATTTTTATGTTTATCTGATGAAAACTGACACAAGATCTCACATATATTGTAGTAGCACTACTGACAATCCAGTAAGAGGATAAAAGCTTTAAAAAGGCAGGAGTTACAGTAAATGACCCTTTGACTGCATCACTCGTTTACTGAAGCTTATATCACTCTGATTACCGCTGAAGGCTCTATGTCTCCTGTGGTGCAAAGGTCCAGCCTGCTCTTTAATCTGATGCCAAGGAAACGTTCAACTTAATAATGAAAGAACCCAGGTGAGCTTGGCATGTTTAAGTGCATTTAGATCAGCTAAATGAGAAACTATTATTGACTGAATTGTGAATTTATTTTTGTTTTTGAGAAATTCAGAAATTCATCTTGTTATTAAGAAATAGTGAATGCATGTGTAATTACCACTGACACATATAAATGTTCAAGACAGTCTCAGAACAGTGAAAAACTGTAGTTCGTGTGCTTTCCCCAACCACATCACGTCCGTTTGCAGTTCATGTCGATGGAGCAGGAATGCAAACTGTCTGGCCAAGTCACACGTCTTCTCCTTGACTTTTTTCCAAACTGCGTCACCCCATATGTAGCCATGAGGCGGGACAAGAGGAGTCCACAGTTTCGGTTTGTTGTGTTTAAAACACAAAAATTAGTTAGTATTTGTCCTGAATTACCCCCTTTGCCCCACCCATGCAGAAAAGGCAACTCAAATCTCGAAGGCAACTCAAAAGACAAAATAAAAATATTAAGACATTCATGCCAATATTTTTATCTTTTTATTCCTAAAAAGATAAAAACTGTAGAACATTTTAAATATTTTTAAAATTCTTTGAAAATTTTCTAAAGCTGCGTGACCATTCTTGAAGAAAAAAAATTCAGTATTTGATAAAGTGTAGGGGTAGAATCATGATGATGTGAGAACCTGGGCTAAACATTCGTTTAATTTGTCCTTTCTAAAAATGTGGTCATTACAAAAAGCCTTATTTTATTTTATTTTTAGAAAATTAACCAAAACACCAGGTCTGTATGTGGTGATGTGGCACACTCACTGAAATACAACCAAAACAAAGAAGAAAACATGGAAAATTCACTTACATTTTTTTGTCTGAGGTATTTAAGGTGGAACCTTAGGCTAGATAATAAGCACTATTACTTCTTTCAAATTGTTGCGAAGCATGTAAAAATCCACCAAATAAAAGGTAAAAATAAGCAATATTCTTCATTATGGGAATTTCATATGTTCACCGTTTTGCTCCTAATTACTACTTTTTACAGTTCCTATGTTAATTTGTCAGTGTGTGCTAAGCTCTTTTTACTTCCTGTTCCTTTTGAGTCTTTTGTCATTTTTGGTCTTGCATCTCTAATCACTTTTGTTTTTAGTCGTACCGTATTTAGTTGATTTCCTGTGTCACCTTGTTGTATCCAGCAGTTCTTCATCTCAAAGCTTCACCCCCAGGCTGCAGCCTGTTGTTTTTTAGACTCCCCAGGATTTAGCTTCACATTTCAGTCACTCATTTGTCTGATCTTTTTGTCCAGGACGCGTTATTATTCTTTGCATCAGTTTCAGTTTTTGGCTTGATCTTTGGCTTTTATATATTTGTAGTTTACTACTATGTATGAACTATGGTGTGATAGTTAATAATCCTGCCTGCACATTGTGCCTCATTCGGGTCCTACTCAGCAGCAGTTATGATGTCTTTGGAAATGTATCCAATGCCATATTTGCAATACGTGGTGTTAAATAAATTTTAAATAAATATTTCAAAACCCACGGGCTCGGGTCAGGCCCCGGTAAGCCCTTGCTAAAGTCCAGGCAAGCTGACAAGTGTCCAGTTGTGATGTAGATGTGCGTGAGCAAGGACTAGCAACAAGAGCCAAAAAATGAATTATCTTCTGGCTTAAGGGAATTTTAATTAGAACGCTGTTATCCAATAAGATCCACTCCAAAGATGAAAGGTTCTTATAAAACAAGGGCCGATAATGTTTAACGTGAAAGAAATGACTTTACTTAGTCTTCAAATTCAGAAAAAATGCGCTGGATATTATCTATTTTGTTTTAAACACCCCTCTATTTATTTCCAAGGTATTATGGAATTGACTCAATTACAGTGTTTTTTATTCTTTTCAATTCATAAAAAGAACAACGTTTCATTTCATCAATCTCGTTGTCTCTAGAGACACCTTAAAGAAGGAAGCTAGTAATTTTCTTGGGAAAATGAAGCGCAATAAAATGAAAATAAAATAAACATCTTATCAGGAAATTACAGGGAGTTTCAACAACTCAAGCTGATCTTTTCACCTGTTGACCTTTGATTGCTATGATTTAGTTAAGCAGTTTATGATTACACGCCTACTCCAGTTGCCATCCAAACTGAAAGTCAGAATTGCATCAGAGCAGTAACAGCGTTAGAGATATAAAGGAGGAAACAGGAAGATTCAACCAGGCTTTAATAAATGTCTGGGTCCACCTTACATAAAAGCAATAAAGATTTTGCAACAATCCACATCAAAGTTCTGGATCAAAATTTATGATTGTGAACAATAGATAAAACTGGTCAGTAGCCAGAGAGGATTATACATTAATCTTTGACTGCATGAGGAAACATTTCAGCTTCATACACGTCATCCTTCATCAGAAGATTGTCAAACACCATAGTCAACCTCACACAACATCTTACGTTTTGTAAGACATGTTTGGGTTTTTTTTTGCAAAGTGTAAAATCCAACATCTGAGTCATCCCGTGCACGCATGTCTTTTTAAAAAAGTACGTACACACAATATTTTAATGTTTTCCTCTTTCAGCGTCACACACCCAGCTCACTGGGTGTGTTTTCAGACGAATGCACACAGCCTGAGCACATCGATTGGACGTGGAACTGGTGAGCTGAGCACCTCGACCATTTGTTTTTAGGGATTCTCTTCTTTCACATCTGCTTTATGTTAGAGCCTTGAGGCCACCACAGCAGTCTTTCACAGTGGGGGATGGCAGGAGGAGGCCTGTCAAATACTACAGAGACCATCAGCACTGTTGGCTAGAAGTCACAAACAATGGTGGATGTAAACTGTCAAAACCCAGAAAAAAGAAACACGAGCCTTTTTTCCCAGGACACACAGGTCAATGTGTTTTAGATGAGAAATAGGGATTTTATTTCCAAAATATCTGATTCATAGCAATTATTTATGTCAAAACCTTCCAATTAGATCAATGAAGGCAGTTTATCCCCTCAGTTTAAGATGTTTTGATTTATCTTCTTGTTTTTTGTTTTTAGTACACTTTTAGAAAGCTGACCATCCACAGGGAAAAATTTGCCTTAATGACTTTTACGGGTTCTACAATGGATACATTGATATTGTACAAATTATTGCTGCCATTTTTAAAATAACTCTACTATAAAAAAAAGATCTACATTGTTAAAAATAATTTGTCCAATATCTATAGTCTGGAATTGGAAGCTATTTTACGTTTTGCAACCACATAAAGACTCTCATCCTTCTGTGGTTTAGGATTTTTACTGTTGGTGGAGATTCCTGCCAGTGACTTATTTCATTAGAGAAAGTCCGACCGCTCTTAAGTTGTGCAATTTTCTATGACACGTTGTGAAGGGAAGTCTTACTCATGAATAAAATATGGTTAAAAGTTAAATGTAAAAAAAAAAAAAAACACTTATGAATGATTTGAGAAATCAGACATGGATACACATATTGAGAAAATAAAATACTGAATCCATCCATAAACTGTCATTCACAAGAACAAGCTCCCAGCAGTAATGAATTGACACATTGTTTTGATTGTTGTTAAGTACAACAATCAAAACTGCAAAATACACAAAAGTGAAGGGATGAATTGACTAACACATGCTTGAACATTTTTTACATATCTTCTTTTACCACAGGTTATATTAAAGTAGAGATGAGTGTAATACACAGACAACACTCATCCACTACTAGAGGAACTATTGGGGGAATCTTTTCTTCTTGAAGTTTGTCCAAAAATATTTCTTTACAACCATTTTAATCAATAAGCCATAAGTTCAAATTCTATTAGCCAAAAAAAAAAAAAAAAAACACACTCAATGCTGGCACACTTAATTCTTCATAAATGAAAAGGCACATTGATATAATTGTCAGAGACATTACAAATTTGAAAAATATGATGAAAAAATATATATGATAAGTGAATAAACATATAAATGCCAGTGCAATGTTACTACATTTTTTGTTTTAGATATTTTAACATTTTTAGAGTTTGTTTTAGATTTTGACTGTTCGGATCTTCTAAATACAATGATCAGCTTGGTGGTTGAAAGCGCCCAGCACAGCCCAGCCCAAACCTCCAGGGCTCATGAAATCAGATGAGGATACTTTCTTTAAGTAGGACAGTTCCAACATCTGATCTGCAGTCACATCTCTATCCTGCTCACGCACAAACACACACTGAGACCAAAGTTTTCTCTCTCTCTCCGTCATCATCTCAGTTCATCTGAGGGCCAGTTCCCTGTGAATCACTCCCATATGTGTTTGAGGGGTTCTGGACTCGGATATTGCAACACAAAAAGACGTCAAAAGAGACCCCTGTACGAGTATTTCTTTCCACTTTTCCATCACTTGTATGAATAACCACATTTACTCAGAAGTAAAAGTCTGTCTTGGTTAATTTTTAGTGATCATTAATGACCTTGGTTGCATAGATAAAAGGAACTGGATATGTAAACAGAAAGCAATAAACAGATATCAGTATTAGTAATAAAATCTCTAATTTAGAGTGCAAGTATCTTATCACATCTTAAGTGTACCTTTACCTGAGTGGACTATTCAATTTCATTGGTTCTTAAAGGAATTTATATTATAAAATGTAGATTGAGACACTAAAGGAACTACAGTAAAAAAAAAAAAAATTTAATTATTTAGTGCAGATCAAGTTTTAGTCATAAATATGGACTTTGTTTTCTATACCAGCCTAAGAGATAATCCCTGTTAACTCTTAAGTGTACACAGGAGCAAATAACTTTTTTGCAAAGTATTTACACACATTCAGTTTGATGTGCCTTTGTATTCAGCCCAGTTACTTTGTTCCCCCTTGATAAAATCCAAAGTAACAGCCCTCTGAAGTCACCTAGTCAGTAGCTAGAGTTAGTTTCATACTAACTAAACTTCTCCAGAGCTTTCTCCCTGACCTGCTCTGTTCTTTGGTCTTCATGGTGCTGTTTCTTCACTAATATTCTCCAGGACCACACAGAAAAGTTGCATTTCTACTAAGATTAATTTACAAATAATTGAACTCCATTTATTAATTATGAAACTTCTGGGGTTAATGGATCACCCCCAGAAGTTTTCATTTAATATATGAGATTTCATTTAAAGGTGACAGAGAAGATGGTACCATATGCAAAACAACAACTCACATTTTTCAGCTTTTTAGTTGTGAAAAAAGAAATTTCCTTCTACTGCACAATTTTACATTGCTTCATGTTGGTTTAGTCCCAATAAAACCCCGGGATACATACATATATACTGGATAAAAGCTCATTCATGTCATGCTCCTAGCTGACCTCTATTCCCATTTACACTTTAACAACCTTTTCCCAGACGTTTTACTACTGACACACGTGCTTCCGGATACGTGTAGGCAGCTGATACTGGATGCCGTGGTTTCCAGTAAACTGGTACACAGACTGGTAACGGTAAGTTGTTTCATGGTCAGGGTGTCACCAATTTGAAGTCACTGTTTGGAGGTTGTCAAGGAAAGATTTTAGCCAAACAATATTTTTCTTTTTCTAAACCCATGGAGGTGAGTAAGTGAAGTGTCTCAGACTGCGGAGGCAGCAGAGCTGTTTTGTTCAGAGCCGTGGTCACTCTTGCTGGGTGGTGCTCTGATTTGTGTGGGGTGAGGGGTATGCTGCAATGTTATGTCGGATCCAGTGAGAAAGAGAAAAAATTGTATTACATCATGACGGCTTGGGCACTCCACCCATCCCTCTCAGTTTCCCCATCTCCATGTTTCTGTTCCTCCCAGTCCCCCACCCACTTAGCTTTGCGGTGCTGCTGTGTGTATGTTTTTGTTTTAGTGTTACCGACACAGACATTGTGTCCCAGCAGTATGTGCTGTCTTTCATGTCTCAAAACAATGTATCTCAAGATGGAATACCTTCGTCTGTCATTGTAGTTTTACACAAACGCTTTCTTTCTCTTGCCACAACTTCACCACGTTTCTGCCGTTTGCTTTGTGTCCTGTCTACATCACTTCTAGCCTAAGCCACAACAAAACATCCAGACTTTTTTTTTCTAGCGTTTTCTTCTTTTTTTTCCTTTTAGCTGAGTTGCTTTAAATGAGTTAGGTTTTCTTTCCAGTGTTTGCAAAAACAACTAAAACATGAGACTGCAGGCACACCCTTAATTACAGACGAAGACAAATTTATTGGCACCCCTAGTAAATATGGCTAAAAGCACAGATTAATCTCAAACTTAGAACTGACAAAAGAAAAAAATCCAACCTTTATTAACAAAGGTTTTATTTACTTACTTCACAGAACAAAACCACAAAGAGCTTTCTAAAAAAAATCTTAAAAATCAAAAACACAAAAGCTGAAGAAGAAGGACATAAAGATAACACTGAAACAGCATAAAAAGAGAACAAAAAATCATACCTACTTAATCAAATCTACTTAAAACGATATCTCATTAAATTAGTCTACAGTATGAGCAACTTTTAACCAAAGCATCACTCAAACAATTAATGGTACCCAAAAAAAAAATCATTTTAAATATACATAATTCAAACCCATTTTAATTCATATAGGTGAGAACTTGTAGTTGATCTAGAACACTAATTGGTAATCCATAAGGCGCAATATTGATGGAGATAAAACGTCTTCAGAGCCCCATGTTAGAGGGCTACAGCAAAGAGTGCTATCTTGGGTCAGCAAGTCTCCATTGTAAACCAGTAAATGCTATATACAAGCAAACCATTCCTTGGGAGAGATGGCTGAAAAAACACTTTTCTGCCCCAACATCACATGTGTAAACAGCTTGGAGTTTGCTAAACTGGACGAGTTCAACTGAAAATGGAACCTTAGGCCAGATTAGTCCAGGATGGGCTTTTCAGTATTCTCCGGTGAATGTAGAATTAAGCAAATAATTAATATGTTGAAGGGTCTGTGGTGATGCAAGCCTGTTTCTCCTTCAAAGTGCTCATTTGGCTCCTTAAAGGGAATCTTATTTGAGTGCACAGTTCCACAAACGCTTTGAAATACCACTGGATTTTAAACAAAAATCTGATGGAAGTTGCCAAAAAATGGAAAAGGAGTCAACCTTCAAATGATTCACTGGACACAAAATGAATCTTTTGCCATTACCAGAGTTTAATCTTGTGGACTGAGCTGAAGAGACAGGAGCATGAAAAAGAACCCAGGAATGAGGATGATTTAATGAGATGGTGGAAAGAGAGATGCCTCTTTATTCCCAAGTCTGGGAAATTTTCCAAAGAAAGACTAAGTGATTGCATATTGCAAAAATTGACATACAAAGTAGTGATAATTGTACCGCCAGAGATTTAAAGCAATTGTTTCCATATTTTATTTTAGTTTTTTTTGTTTTCACCATTGAAAAAAAGGCACGGAAAGTGAAAAATGTGTTTTTCTAAAATTTCAAGTGTGAGACTAAGCTACTGCAATAAATGGTAAGTATATTTTCAGGCTTTTCATTAATCTTAACTAAGAGTACCAACAATTTCTTCTCACATCTGTAAATAAGCTGCATGTACACATATAAGCAGGATGTGATCATTGACTGCAAATTTAAAAAGCTGTAACTCAAGCTGAGCTTAGAAAGGTAAAACTGATTTATGCTGACGTTTCCTTCTGGCTCGTTTCTCTGCTAGCCTCATATTTGCTTCGATGGGAAGAGATCAAAATAAATGATACTCGTACTAAAACTGTCAACAGTGTTATTAATACAATAAAATTTCTGACGACAGAACAAAACTAATTAAATGTTTGAGACTGGTTCATGAAATGAAAGCAAATATTTACATGAGCTACTATTTATTATTACGCAGGAATAAAAAAAAAAATAGGACAGATATCAATTAAACTGAGTAACTGGGTGTAACGGGTGTTCTAAAGAAAATGTAATCAGAACATAAGCGCATAATAAAAGAGATATGTGTAATTAGTTCATTGTCATGGTCTGATTCTAAAGTGGGTTTCCTGATTCTTGAACTCATAGCTCATAATTACAATAAAAATGGGAGAGTCTAGTTTTCTATTTAGCAGGTAGTAATATAAAACATTTTCCAGGTAGTTGTGACTAAAAGCAATTTGAAATTCTTCCCTTTACATGAAGAAGTATATTAGATTTTCTGTGTGTCATTGTTTCAGCATCAATGTAAGAAGAGAAATCAAAAGATGATTTTGATTTCCCTGCCACCTTATTTTAACAATTTGAACTCATCATCAATGAACGCCATTAAGGAAACATGAAGTCGTGATCTCTTAGAGCGCTCACTTTGGACAAATTGTGCCATCTTCTGGTCAAAAAATGCAAGTGAATTTAGTCAGAATCTCGTCACACGAAAAAAAGCTTTCCGTACATTTTTGTCAGGATTTTGTCTTTGTAGTTTCTATATTGACAAAGTTAGAAAAACATTTCGTTGCACAGCTTACTATGACAAATGCAAAAAGAACAGTAATGTGTAAGGAATACTTCCAAGGTTACTAGTCTATATTTATAGAAGTTTGTAAAAAATATTTTAACAATCAAGTTTATTTGCATAGGGCATTTCAGCAACACAGCAGTTCAAAGTGCTTTACATCTCTGTTGGTATTGGTACTAACAGACAAATACTACTGATTTTGCTTTCATTTAATTTATACTGAGACAAAATATCCTTTAGAATAAGTCATCACTGAAACATATTTCCCAATAATTCAAATCAAAATATCACAAACTGCACTAAATGATCATTCCAGTCATTTATTTCGACTAAATTTGATAACTGACTTACAGCTACTGTAAACTTTAAATTTTGTTTCTATGGTTTACATTTCAATTTTACATAAGATCAATAAAAAAATCCATCCATCCATTATCCAACATTATAATGTTGGATTATTCAACATTAGTAAGTAAGCGGATGAGATTGTGAAAGGTCCTGGTGGGTATCTCCAGCGGTCAGTGGGGGAGAGGCGGGGTACACCCTGGACACGTCGCTAGTCCAACCCAGATCAATAATATATTTTTAATTTAAGAAAGGCCGTGTCATGACCAATACAATTTTGGAGAAGACCTAGTTTGACAGTTGTTCAACACACAATCACTGAAACTCTCCACAAAGTTGGCAAGTCTCGTGACTTCCTTTACCTCCATGCTGCACAGCACTGGGCTGGTAATGGTCACATATTTGGTCTTGAAAAATATCAGTTTACCAAGTCAGAATTTTACCTTTTGCACTAAATTATTGATAAAGCTTTTAAATGATGTTCTAATTTACTAAGATTTACCAATGGATAGCATGCAGTCTCATAACTGTTATAAGTTAATCTGGGCATGTGATGATGTAAAAGAACAAGCCTTAAGTCCATCTTTATTTGCTTTGAATGATTTATTATTCAGACGCCAGTAGGGGATTTGCTCCCTTGTGCAATTACTTGGCAAAATTCAACTTCTTCCCATCAATCCAGCTCAGTTCTTGAACACACAATGAAAAAAAATATATATGGAAATGAACCACTTCAATGCAAATGTGTGGTGTAGCTTGTTTTGCATTGCAGTAGTTTGTTGCTGTGCCATAAATCCAAAGTATTAATACTACCAGCTACCTTAAAATAAAATTGATTTGAAAGCAGGACAATATGAAAATTAAGGAATTAAAACAATATAAAAACAATTCACAACAGTCATATTTCAGAGCACAATAACACACTCTTTCAAATAATAAAAAAACAAAGACCCAACTCTTCTGCCCAAAGCAAGCACACTGCATGTTTAAGCACATTATCAGTCATACACCATGCTATACTCTGCATGCTGACAGAGAGAAGCAGTACAACATCAGTAAATCTATCAGCTTATTTAACATTACAACAACAACAAAATTATAAAACAGGCATCTGAGTATTTTAAACTAAAAAAGGAGTTCCATTTTAGTAAAGGAAGCAATGTAAAGTGACTAATTTTTGCAAAGAACCAGAGATTATATTTAACTTCCAATCTCACACCATTGCAAACAATGGAACCAAGTCAGTTCGTTCCAATGCACCCACAAAGTGACACATCAATTAAACAAAGCATCGTAAAGGTCACAAATTAAATCGCTTATTCCATTTTTTTTATTATTATTTAAATTGCACATTGAGTTGGTAGGCCAAGGAAGAAAACTACCTAAAAGATGGACATATGAAAATGTCTGATGGGAAGTGTAACATTGCGGTGGCGTCTCATAGGGGGTGATGAACCAGCACTCTCAGGTGGTCCTCATTCCTCTTAGCCTCTCAAGGAATTTGCAGGGAAGTAGAGGAGGCAGAAGAGGACAGGAAAGTAAATTAGCAACCATGTAGGAAGGGGGGGGAAGAGAGAGAAGGGAAGTAGACATCTGGGCTGGCCTCAAAAGCCTGACGGTGTCAAAACATTCATATCCCGAGGTTTCAGTTTGTGGGGCCGTGGAGAAACCCGCTTAGACTCAGTGTCTGAGATTTCAATCTTGGGGGGCATGAATTTGGCAGGCTCCTCCACTTTTTGGCTCATCTGTGTGTTGGTGCCATCCATCGTAGAAGACTTCTGCAGACCGAAGTAGGACTGCAGGGAGAAGCCTGGAAGGATGTGGTAGATTTTGATTAATAAACAGACCATTCAAGTTTAAAAGAAAGAGCTAAAGAGTTATTTTTAAATATTTGTTGTTGCTGGAAACAAGCAATTTCCTGTTAGTTTGCTTTAAATTAAGTGTTTACTACATATAACACAGGTTCTGTTTTAATTCAGCTTGACAATTCACAATTTCTTTATTTCTTGTAACTCGTTAACATCTAGGGCCTTCCTGCTTCCACAAGCAACAGTAAACAAGCTATTTTATGCCTATGTACTTAAATCTTTCGCACCCACAAATGCAGGTGCAAATTGGGTAAACAGTTAGCAGTTGTACTTTAGATTTTAATGTCAGCAACAACAGACATTATGAGAAGGTATAATTAAGAACAATGATTATATAAACCGTTAGATTTAAATAAATAAAAACATCGAAAAGCAATTAAAATATTTCTTACATGAATATGTGATAAAATATATAAATCGTGGTGTCTAATTTCCAACTCTCCCGTGGTCTTAAGAGACGAGTCCATTACACCCTGCGAGCTTTTTACCCCGTGCATGCGCTTTTACAAGGTTTTTATTTTTGCATGGTTTTGGGAACTGCCGGTCTGACTGGTTTATGTTGTTTCAGGTGCTAAAACTAAAACATGTAACCACCAGAGTCTGATGGTTTGCATAACATCACTCACTGTGTACAAATGAAGTATTTGTCATTCAATATGTCTGATGAGGGATACATGAGGAAAAATCTGGCTTCACAGCTGGAGGTAGTGTCATTATCATAGTTAAATCATGATATCTCAAGAGCTAGCATCACAGTTAGAGCAACATTGTTCCCATCCACGATGTAGGACAGTACATTTAAAGCTCCCACCTGTGCTGGTTTCAGAGCCTGGGTCCGTGGGGGACTTGTGGACCACAGACCGGGTTCCAAAGAATGTTCCACTTATCCAGGCCTCCTCCTCCTTCGTTTCCTCCCATGTCTATGTTAGGGTCGGGTCTATTAGGCTCAGGTGCAGTAATGTAATGGGTCGGACTCAGCTGGAACCAGTTCCTGGATCCCCACAAACCAGAAGTGTAATTTGAAAAAAAAACAACAAACAAAAAAAAAAAAACAGCCAAACAACAATATTCAAAGTTTTTTTTTCTACTGTTTTAATATTCAGGTTCAATCAGTAATGTATAATTGTGAAAATAAGCAAAATGTTTCACAGACAAACCTCACCTGCGATTAACAGCTGGTGATGAGAGAGGGGTAACAGAGGGGGTGACTGAAGGCGTGCCACTTGGGGTCGATTGTGCAGATGTTGAAAGCCTGTCCTCCTTGAAGTCCCCCGGCATTCTCAACTTCTACTCAGGAGAGCAAAAAAAACAAACAAAATAAAAAAAAGACAGAAAAAAAACAACACTCATTAAACCTGCTGGTCTCTCAACAAGCTTATAAATGTGAAAGTTATACATCTTTTAACAAGTTGAAATCAAGGATGTCAACAAGTTAGATGGAGGCACAGCACTGATCCTATTTAGAAAGCAAACATTACTGAGTACACAATGCAAAAGGGCGGAGGTCGTTTGACTGGGCACTCAGGTCAAAACTAATGATAATGTGCGTCATAGTTCACTTGTTGTGGTGTCAGGCGTGGGGTTAAAGGGGATATGACTGACATGAAAAAAGAAACAATAAACCACTTGAAAAAAATTCAAACACATAAAGATAAAGCAGGTTCTTTATCAAGGTGATTCTTTTGAATCCAACAGAAAATATTGGAAAAAGATTGCGCTCAAAGTTCCTTTGAATAATCATTGATTATTCAAAGGAACTGTACATTGCATTTATCTGATTTTTAATCAACTCATATTTAGGCCTGTCGCAATAATAAATGAGTCAATTCATGCATGATAAATTAAACAAGCTTAATAATTTCCAACAATTTGATATATATATACGTATATATACTGTATATCAACTTGCATCATAATGCATCCATAGTTAATACCACACTAAACTACAAAACAACTGGAATCCTCTCAATATTTGATTCATTAATGTCTGGCAGCCATAAATATCAATATTTATGGTTGCATATACTAAATGGCCAGGTAGATTTTTTTTATTTTTTTTTTTCACTGAATACACGGCTTATCCAAGATGCCAAATGTCAGGATCCATCGGGGTAAAATTGTGAAAAAGTGGGGATCATGACAGTCATTCTCACCCAGAGATTGACCACCACAGAGTCAGGATCTTATCCCCATTGAGATTTTTAGGGATGTACTGGAGGCTTTATGCAGGGTTAAGACTTTCCTCATCATCAAAATAGGATCTTGAGGTCAATGTAATGGAAAATTTTATAATGTGCTCTTTTGTGCTTTAGATTGTGTCTGATGATGAGATCATGTGTCTGCATGATCTTATCATGAGATTGATCAAGCTGCTCTCCTATAGACTTCTACAGTGCCATAAAAAAAGCAGGGGACATCCTTGATCCTGGAGACTATCTTGTGTTAATTCCCCAACCCAGAACTTATCTGCCCCCTTTAGCATTAAAGAACAACCCCCTTTCCTTATAACTGCCCCTTTCCTTACAATAGACAAATGGCAAGACCATCTGTGTTGGGCTCCACAGAAC
Organism: Xiphophorus hellerii; assembly: GCF_003331165.1. Lineage (NCBI taxonomy): Eukaryota > Metazoa > Chordata > Actinopteri > Cyprinodontiformes > Poeciliidae > Xiphophorus > Xiphophorus hellerii. The sequence goes on along the minus strand of NC_045694.1, from coordinate 18,547,234 downwards.
TCTTGGTACATAACAATCAGGGATTCACACCTATTGTCCAATAAAGTCTCTCTTCTCTGACCAGAACCTACAAAAGGAAGCCAGATCCACTGTTAGTCAGAGCACACTGTTGACAGACTCATTTGACTCTGTATTTCTGTTCTCACCTCGCAAGGTTTTAATAAATTTCTTATTTCTTCTCATCCAGACTCTTGTTAACGTAATTTCTTCCATGACAGTGAAATGAAAGAAACTGGATGGAAATAAATCTTATGTGACATTGCAGCAGCTTATCAAAACAACCACAGTGTGTGACATTTATATAGGTGGAGACTGTTCTGGCCAGGTAGTGTATAAATGCTTATATTATTAAATTTAGTGACATCTAATTTTAGTTACGTATATTAATAAACGTGCTTTGTGTTAGGAAGGTTGCATTTTCAATTTCCATATGACTTACACTGCTGAAACAAGTCAGAGACAAGAAATGCAAAGAACAGTTACATCCCCTTATTTTAACCCAATAAAATAACACGATTTCGACCTTCATTACGTTTTCTCCTATAAAAAAAACCATTTAGTTTACATAAACAATAAAAGCATAAATGATCTCCAGAAAACAACAACATTTGAAGGGCAAATGTGAAGCAGAAGCTAAACTAACCTTATACGTCTTAATTTTTAACATTATCAATTGGTGAATAGTCTGCGTTGTTTTAGGGTTTTGATAACGGTAATTGATTCAAAAGCGTTTCTAAATATTTGGCCCAGTCAGGTCGTAGTAACCGCTTGTAGGCGACCACATCAGCAATCGACGGACGGTTAACTATTGTTACAAAACTATGATTACTTAACCAACAAATATTCGTCTTTAATTAATCAATCTCGTCCATGTGATTTATTGTGGCATAGCAAAATTAATCAGAGAAACGTCTGGATACAATAGTCTGTTTTATCGCGTTAGCTCTAGCACTAGCACTGCTACGTAGCATAGCAGTTTGCTATGGCCTCCTTTTGTAAGAATGTAGAATTCTAGAAATAAAAGTAAAGCTAAATCAGGCCCGACCTTTTTATGATGAGTTTTCTTTGACGCCGCAGTTCGATAGCTCTCTTCATTTTGTCCATAATTGCTCGTTTCGGTGTAGGATTATTTCTTAAAAACACGACGATGTCAGCGTTATACACCGAAAACGGCCTTGTTTTGGGAGGAGCGCGATGATTGGCTCGTTTCGCTGAAAGAGGAGGCCTCGCCTCATATGAAGGGTGTTACCTAGCAACAGCACTGATAAGGCATAGAACCCGTTGCGTAATTTGTTTATCAAGATGTTGTACACCGTTTCGTTCGCTTTCAACAACATCATCGTGTTTTTGCTGAACATTTAATATATAATTTTGCAATAAAAGTATGTTTTTGAAGAATCTACGCATCCGTGCAGGGAGAATCCGTCTGTGTCAGGTGTTCTAGCAACAACAGTTAAGGAACCATGTGGATCTGGAACAAGTCATTTGACAGCTGGTAAGAAGGAATCTATCAGTTAAAATTAGACCTGTAAACAGAACAATTCTGTCCAGAAAACCAACCACACAGTAACAGGCACTCTGTGAATGTCAACTGTTATCACTCAATTTTTATGGATCCCCCAAATAATCCAAAAATCAAAGATCAAAGCTTAGTAAAACATTTTATTTCCCATTGTTCTCAACTACAACCTACTCGACTATCAACACTTTTTGAATGTTGAATAAATAACATGTTTCCAAATGAAATGTCTTATATAAGACAATTTATACTCACCATGCTGCATTCAACTATAAAAGGTCCATTATTTTTCATGCTACATCAATAAATATAATTGTATTTCAGTGGGGATTGATATAACACACCAACACAAAATTAAATCAAATCTACGCTTGATTTGCCTATGCCATTCCTATTAAGACACTTTACTGCCCGTGTAGGCTTGGACAATCCTAGACACTTAGAGTTTTACATTAACAATTAATTAATTGCGGTGCTGCACGTTCAACTTCAGGAATCCACAATTGGCTCTTTGACTCATAATAAAATATTAGTATGTTGTTTTTTTGTTTTGTTTTTGTTTTGTGACAACCACATGAAAAAGCACTGACACCCCATACCCACCACCCGGTAAATATGCCCTAGAACTGCCACTGCTTGTAGGGAATTTTGTCTCAAGACTCTAGAGCTGTTACAATAATTGCTTTGGGAATGTGGCACAACACAACATAATTTCATTTGATGATGCTGACACCTCCATGTCCTACCATGGTGGTTGTGTACATGTAGGTGTACCAGACTTTGTAAATTGTATTTTTCAAAGAAACTGAAAACTTTATAGCCTTATCTTTTAACGTCCAAAGTCCAATCCTCAAGAGCTACAATCGTTCATCCTTTGGATGCTTCCCCACCCCAGCACACCTAAATCAGATGACTGGGTTCTTTCTGGGAAAAGAAGCCAGTCATCTATTGAGCTGCATCATTAGCAGCTCAATAGATGCCATGCTAATGAGTCCTTCATTTGATTCAGGGGTTTTAGCCAAGGCACGCATCCTTTCCAAGATAATAGCCCTTGTGGACTGGACTTGACCACTCTGACCTATTCTAATTTGTGTTGTTCTATTAGGTAAAATCTGAATGACAAACATTAAAGTGTGTTGTAATTTGAAAAAATATCAAAAGCTCAAGAGTTATGCATATGTTTGAAGAATTAATGATTCAGGCTTGGACTTGCAGTAAAGTAAGGAAATGCAATGCCTTATTTTACAGAAGTTTTGACACTCTTTCCATACAACTATCTGCAACAACGCTACTGTATTGAATTATTTTTGCTTTTTCAGATTGTTGTGGTGCTTAGGGATAAATACTGCTGCCCACATTTGTTCAAACTTACTGGCAGTTTGCCATCAGCTACTCTGTGGAACTGGGTCTCCTCTGCAGTGAGGCCCTTGTGGGGGGAATAAACAGCCTCAGTCAGTCCTGCCTGGTGCTCAAACTTCTGAAGGTTTTCTTGGGACTTTCCTGATTGCAAATGGAAATACAGGAGAAAGAGTCAGATAGTTACATATTCTCTTCTATTGCTTCACAGATACTCTTAAGATGGATTAGAAATTTCGGTGATATTCAAAGGACAGTATGTATTTGGAAACAGAAACACAAATAATTTTTAAATGCCTTCAGTTGACTTACTTGACATAAGGGAACTCATCAGTGTGGTGGCTTTGGCCTTTACAACAGGCCCTGGGGACTTGGGTGGTAATGATGCTTCACACGTTGTTATCTTGTCACCATTCTCACTTACCTAATATCACAGGTTTAAGGAAGAAATTAGAAACTAATTTCTTTCTAGAACACAAAGTGAGCAAGAGCCTTCAAATATGCATGACCAGTTTGGCATGAAGTTCAAGCAAAGAACATTAAGTACCCAGCTAAAAACTATCTGGGCTTAAAAGTGTAAACAAACAAGGAGCACCTCTTTGTTCCAGAACCTGTGCCGAGGAATGACAGGGTCTTTCCAGAGGTTTACTGTCACGTCTGCAGGAGGGTGATGCATGGGGATATCCATGTGCTCATCGTAGCTGATGTTGTGGCGAGGTATTCCAGAGGGAGATGATAAGGCAACACAGAGGCCAGACATGCCAGACTCAAGTGCTGAAAAATGGCAACAAACAAGCCAAAGTTCAGCATAAATAGATACAGATTCAAGTCTTTATTAAAGTTAATGTGTTGTTTCTAAATACCTGGGATGTCTCCTTGGCCTGTGGCCATTTTGACACCAGAACAAGGGGTATTACCACAAAAGACAGAAGGCTGGCTCTCTCTGTTCAGTGTGACACACCTGCAAACACACAACGTCACACTGTGTTGAATGGTTGTGCAGCAATCAGTTCTGGGTGATTTTGCTGTGGCGTACTGATGTGGGTGCAATAATCTCAAGTGGCATATGTATTACAAAATAAGTCAGAAGCTATTTCTCTTCTTTAAGCAAACTGAGTAACATTTGATTAGCTCTAGTTCAAACTCTAAATCTGGGCCCACACCTCAGGACTTTCCCAATCTTGACAAATTTTGAATAGACTGGGCGTTGACACTAACAGACTTGTTTTTGTTTTATGACTGAAATACTGGGGATTACACACTTAACAATTTCGTATGCTGCTGAATCACAGATTATTGGATTTTCCAAACCAACTAAAGCTCATAAAACATGTGGAAACTCTCAGGACGGCAAGGCTTTAAAACAAACTGTGGCAGTTATAGGAGCTATTGTCAGGAATTTGACAAGATTTACCTGCATGGCATGTCACCTAAAAATGACAGAAAAACTATTTAGAATATGTTAAGTGAATATAATTTGGATGCTGTTGATTGCATTCTTTGTTACACTATTGGTGAAAGTTTGGAACATTTATTTGAGTTTTTTGTGGGTTTTAATGTTGGCTGCAAAAACATTATTATCTCTAACATAACAACATAATGTTTGAGCTGGAATGTGTAAATAAAAATTAAGAATGTGTAATAACATGGGTTTATTCTATATAGAAATTTTGCCATTGTGAAATGTGATTTTTTAAAATTAATTCCTATTATCTTTATGTGCACTTATTTGGTTTACTGCAATAAGACATTTCATTATTTATTGTATTTTATTCATACATATCTGACAAACTTTTTGTTGTCTCTTATCACTACGTGACTCTAAACAACAGTAACAATATTTACATCATGAGAGTAGAAGTGGAGGTGGTTGAGGAATTTAAATACCTCTGTGTTCATTCAGACAACAGGCTGAACTGCAGTTGCAACAGTAACACTGTTTTCAAAAAATATAATTAGTTGTATTGTTGCAAATGAAGTCTTTAAAAAAGTTGATTCCCCGCTCTCATTGTGTCGCAGCCTCTCTTTTAGACAGAGAGTTAGAAAAGGACAAATAATTATTGATAGTAAGGAATAAGTAATTCTCTCTTGAATGAACACAGAGCAAAGCTTGTCTTGTTGGAACCTGCTTTAAATAGAACTGCAGAGTCTGGTTACCGTACAGCACTGTCATTAATATGAATTTCAGTCAGAGACACTCTCTTGTATCAGCCTCCCTCAGTTTTTCTGCCTAGAAAAAGTGGATGTTTTACTCAAGCAGACTGTTGTCTATATGGACACATTCTTTTTACCCATCTAACAGTAAAAGCACACTTTAATCTTCAGGAAAATCCCAGTCTGTCATGTAAGATCTCCAGTTTTAACTATGCAAGCTAATTTTAGTTAGTTAAATAATAAACACTCAGAACTGTAATGTATAATGGCACATTTAATGACTTATTCCATGAGCAGAGTAGCAGCCATTGCATGCATAAAAAAATTTATAAATTATGAATATGAACTATGAATAAAATATCTTTGGCATGAATTCTGATCTACTCTAAGATGAACTGACTACAAGACCCTTGGATTTAGACTAAAATCCATTTCTTTCTCAGATAAGACAAAACATCCTTCGCAACCTGCAGAGTTCTTTAGAGTTAATCTGATTTGCTATCAGTGGTAGCCTGTTTTATTATTCTGCTGCTGCCCAGACAGCTGACTTGTTCACGTCATAAATAAAGGAAGCCACTTACAGTGACTTGCAAAAATAAAAATACATGTAAGCTATCGTAAACGTGCTACAGTAATAGCTTGTTATTCTGCAAAAGCCGGAGTTCAAATGACCAGGATCCCTTTTAACTTTTGCATTCAAAATCTTCTCAGCAGATTCAATCCTCATTTTTATGTGTGTGTCTGTGCTAGGTCCTGTACTTTTCATAGGTTTACATGTGTACGATGCATGTTATAACACTCACCCTTCTGTCAGTTTGTTAAAATAACTCAAAGGCGCTGATTTCTGTGCCAATGTCCCCACGATCCCGCAGCAGCAGCAGATGGCAGGAATGAACGCTGCATGTTTGTTCACCGGTTAGTTCGTCCATGACTTTTGGTCGAACAGCAAACAGAGACTAAACACGCGGCAGCAGTGGATGGAGCCTACCATCTCTCTCTCTCTCCCTCTGTATAGTTTTCGGTGGCAGAAATGACCGTCTGAAACTTGAAGCCCCGCACGGGAGAATCGGCGCGGGAACAAAGGGCAGAGGAGAGTGAAACGACGCTGCCGTGGTTTACAGTTCTTATTGTTTTATGCAACTGGAGGACAAGTGTCATTAACCTGAGATAAATAACTAGGCCGTCCTACTATCAGAGTTTAGCTCACACAAGTAATGAGTGAATAAAGTAGAGCTAGTGAGTTTAAGAAAGTACTCCTTGCTCTTGAATCTTTTCATTATTTGTCATATTAGATATGTATTTTATTTTGATCTATTGAGACACAACAACAAAACACATTGATCTGAAAAGAAAAGAAAGCCATTGTTTTCTTTTTTTTTGCTGGAAAAATTCGAAAATATTATAGTGGGTGGAGCCCATTTTAATACTCCATAAATAAAATCCAAAGTTCCCTTCAGAAGTAATCTGATTTTTTATTGTGAATTACTTTAATCTCGGTGTTAATGCAGCCATACTGTGAAAATCTGAGATTTGTGAGAGAATATCAAAGAACAGCACAATGAAGACCAATTCCCAGCTAAACTCCAATTTTGGAGGCAAATTTCTAAGACAAATCGAACACAGCATTACAAAAGAAGCAGCCAAGAGCCTCATGGCTGACTCTGGAGGAGCTGCAGGAATCAGTAGGCTATGACTAATAAGCTTACCCAGCAAAGACTCAGCAGATTTATTCTACACTTTTCAGATTTGTATTGATAAGAGTTGTGAATCCATGGTTATTCACAAACATTGAGCTAGTTTATTTGTAACCCTCAAAAGACATTTGAAGGTTAAAACTTAGTTTCAAACTAAGTGATAGTGAGTACCATGTTGCAATTAATATGAAATGTAATGGTTAGTATTTAATCCTGATGCCAGTGTTAAGATTAATTATATGTTTGTGTGTGGGTGTGAAGGTCAGCAGCAAATGGGAGTGAATGAAGCAGTGCCACCCCTCGCAGGAACATGTTGCATTGGTTGGTCATTGACCCCCTAAATGTCCACATGCAGCTCTGGTGTCAGCCGTTCATTGAGGTTATCCTGGAAAGCAACTCCTAACATTCAATGAAAGATATTCTGAGCAGGCCTGAAAGCACCTGACATGGAAAGTGACGTAACACAGTTCAACTATCTTGTATTTGCAGCCTTATACCACACTGGGGGAGCTGTTGTTGCAGGATCCAACGTGTTTCAGGTTTCAGAAAAATTCAAGAATCAGTAACTTATTTGGTTTGTTTTCTTTTTTTATTAGAAAAATAGCCATGAAAGACAATAATAAAAATAAAATAATTATAATAAAAATGACTTACTTCAGAACAGTGGCGCATAAAAACATGACATTCAGCATTGTTGTGCTACGTACACACACACGTTTGCATAAATAAAAACAAATCTATATAGTTTAATATGCTTAGGCTTCAGCAGTCTTTGTCGAAGGTGCATTTGTTGCTGGAGGTGAGGGGAGGTTCTTGTTCAACGTGAAGAATCAGATCTGAGCTGTGGTTCTGCTGCTGACTGAGCTGTTGCTGAGACTGGTGGGCTTGGAAGTGGAGGCGGCCTTTCTCCTTCTAAAGATGACAACAAAGCAAACAGGATTTTGTTTAACACAGGGTGCAATTCACTCTGAAACTGAAGTAAGAGAATGGTGGGTGTATGGAAAAAGGCACCCAGATTTATGTAATACTCACAAGACTCTGGTAAGCATCTTTTTCACAATTTGAAGTTCAGGGTTCAGACAGTAGCGACCGTTTGCACTGGTGACACTGTAGGAATAGAAATAGAGAGATTAGCATAAAATTGAACAGATGAACAAACATTCAACATCTAATTAACATACGTGCATAGATTGTGAATCAAAAATAGTGATCTACGTTAAAGAATTGTTTAAGTGACACCTTTTCTCATTATTGTAAGGTGTTTATGTGATGTTATTATATATTTATATATATATAAATAAAATTGCAAATTGTAAATCTTTGCAAATTGTCTATTTGCAAAGAGAATTTTAACTTAAAAGATGTAACTTACACAATCTCTACTTTGTCACAGAAGATAGAAGCAGGGTAAATCTGGATGTCCCTTATGTCAGCCTTTGAGAAGACGCCGTTTCTGACACGCTGACAAAGACAGCTCTGTCCTGGTTCATTCACTAAAAACAGACAAAAATAAAGTTATTACTCCAATTTGACAAATTCTTACAGTTTTTGAATTTCAAAATGCTAATCACAAGTAGAAACTTACGCTGAGCTTTAGAGATGCAGACTGCAACAGCCAGGAGCAGAAACACCTTCATGATGCCAGACATCTTTGGTTTCTTAGTTGAGATAGAGCCGGTGGTCAAGATGAGAAAGCAGCAGGTTTGTTGACTTAAGAGCTGTGAAGGATAGAGGCAGTGGAAGCCCTCTTTAATACAGTCTTGAGATGCTTACCTCATCTCTCCTGTGACAAAAGGGAATTTTTTCAGACTGGAAAGTGAAACCCTAAAACCCACAGGAAAAAAAAAACAAACTTCCGCTCATCTTATTCCCCCCTGCTTTCAATTTTGCGTTTGAAATTGGACAGTATTAGGTGAATAAAAACTAAATTAACCAAATGCATGATTATAGAACTGAGAAAAACATAAGTTGGTAAAGACTGAATTAACAGCTAAATAGCAAATATATTAGATATTACATTTAATTATGTATGATATAAAGACACAGGATTGAATTACATTCAATTAGAAAACCTATAACTAGAAATTAACATTTATCTCTTCTTGATTAGTTTTTTGTTTATTAACTAAGAACTTTATTAATCAGTCAAACAAGATATATTTTCAAGTCCTTACATTTCTTGCTGTACAATCATGAAAATAAAGTCAAATTCATCATTCTTAAAAGGTGAGATGATGACTCCATTCCTTGTGAAAAAACTGTAGTTCAGACATGTGTGGATAATTGGCAGACTAAAGTGTGGGCTGTGATCTTTGCAAAGTTTTTTCATGTCTATACAGCAAGCAGCAGTGGTTAACACCTCTAGCAAATGCAACGCTGAATAAAATGCCAGTGGCCCCGGAAAAAAAAAAAGAAAAACCAAAGCAGGCTTTTTAATTCTTTCCACTGCAAATGTGTGGGATTTTATCTTGACATTTACTTTTATATGTGAGAATGTGGTCTCTTATCTGATAGAGTATTATTTCAATTTCCTCCACAGTTGTTTGATATTTTCCCTCTTATCAGACACAGATTTTTGATTTATTTTCACACCGCATGCATTATCAGAAAAATGGTTGATTTTAGAACATAGCTTTACACTTGTGTTTCAGTTTTAGGTCTTCTTTCACTTTTTCCAAGTCTCAAAAGTCAAATAGGATCCCAGACTCTGTTTCCTTCTCTATTTCTAACTGCACTGTCATATACTGTAGCACAGGCTTTACAACCACAAAGTTTCAGTGTAACAAAAAAAAAAGAGGTAACCAAACCAAGTTTAGCAACTTTTTACTAAAAGTTGAAATTAAAAAAATGACACAAAAACAAAATAACAATATGGAAATGAATAGGACTCCTTTAATTCCAAGCAATTAACAAATACATGGTGTTCTGTGTTGACAAAGGCGGCCGTGTTACAGTAGGTGTTAGGCCTTTATGTTTTTGATTTTTTTTTCCATTAAAAACATAGCTGGATAATGATGAATTTCTGATGTAGGATTTTACAAACAAAAAAATACATACTTGTATAAATCCTTCTAATTTTATTTTGGGTGCAATTAAGATAATCAATAAAAAAAAAACAATAAGGATATACACAAAACAAATCTGACTAGTTGCTCATGCCTTACATGATGTCATAAGAGGCTGTCTGAGGGTAGACTTTTTTGTATGATTCAATAATGTTTCATGATTCAAAAAGTCAATACAAATGCAGCTTCTGCAGAAGGAGAAAGCATAGCAAACCACTTCTCCAAGGTGTTTACCATGCGTTCTGACTCCCTGTAGCAGAGCCTGTCTTTTTATTAAGAAAGGAGAAAGAAGGGAGTCAGGAATGGAATGTGGAGGTAATAAATCAAGGGGTGGCTATTCTGAAACAAGGAAGAACTTCATTCTACTCACAAGCAGTTTAAGGAGTATCCCAAGATAAGAAGCAGCTGTACCTTCAAGGTTTAGGGAAAAGCAAGTTTTGTCTTTCACACGGTTTAACAAATTCCTCCTCTCTGGGGTGTGAATACTAACCTTTTAAATGAAAAACAAACTGGTACCTACTTATATAAGAATGATAACAAAACATAATTATTCTAACAAAAAATATGCCACTCTTCCCATAGATAAGAGTGGATAAGAGAGGCTTCATTCTTGCACAATAGTCAAATATCAATTGGTTAAGGTCTAATGGTGGAGTTCAAGCAAAAAACCCATCATAATTATGAAAACTATTCTTGGTTTGCCATCTGAAACAAGAATTTCTAAGCTTCCCGCAGGAAACCCCAACAATGTCACAATTATTACTTGGACAGTCACAGATTTCTCACCAACCCCAACCTCAGAATCCAATATGGCTGGAGGCACGCACGCACGCACACACACAGATTCATGACCTACACTTTGCACACCAGAAAGTCTTTTGGTGAACATTCCTCAGCAGATTTTGAGTCTTTTGTAAACTCCAAATGATTTTTTGCTGTTCTTTTCCCTGTATTTTGCTCCATCCTTTTTCATGTCAACTCTGACCAACTACAACTGTTCCTGCTTAATAAAAGCAACCCACGACGTGAAGCTGCAACCAACATGTTACAGTTTCAGCAGCTCCTCCAGGGTTACCATCTGCTATTTGACTGTTTCTTGTAAACATTCTTCTTGGCTGATCTCTCAGATCTAGCCATGTCTTGGTAGGTTTGCATTTGCACCACATTCACACAGACATGGTCTCTATTTATTTATTTAACATCATCTAAATTCAGTTGGTTACTGTGAATGTTGTCTGACTGTGAATTTTTGAAATTTTGAAAATTCTGTGCTCTTTTTTTCAGACCTGAAATATCCCTAAACTTGGTCAACTCTAAACCACATATGTGACTAAAGGTTTCATCTGTAAATAAGTTAAAAATGTCTTACATGCCACTTTAAAATGACACTTAAGTATGATTGCAGCATCATATTTTTAAAAAATATACTCTTTATGTACAACGACAAACCTTAAAAATATTTATTTGCATATTTAGAGGGGTATATATTATAATATCAAGTGTAAATTTGAGCAAAACAAATATTTAAATCTGGCATTTCTGCAACAATGGTCTTGCCTGACATTTAAAAGAAGTGAAAGGGAGTTTTGTGTATTGCAGCATAGAGCTCACGCTCTACAACTCTGATGATCCTGTGGCCAGAAAGTGTGATCTGAAACTATCCTCAGTTTTAAAAAAATGCAGGTGCTGACTGAGTAATTTTAATACTTTCTCATAATGACTATATATTATTTAATGGTCATTTCTATGTTTTGCCACTCCTATTTAGATTTTTGTTCTGACGGATTGACAGCACCCGGAAAGTTTAAATGTTTTTTTGTTTTTTTTTAATCTTTTGGTAATACGTTATAGTTTTTGCATTTGTGGGTTTGGACTGTACATATCAGTAAAAAAACGCTTATTGAATATTTAGACATGATGTGTGGAGGATGTTATATCTTCCATTTAGAGTGAAAGGGCCTGAGTGGCTAATGCAAACTTTCCTTTTCCATTGTCTTTTTCCCTTTTGGTGACAAGCTAAATCTAGTGGATGTACTGGGGATTGCCCACCACACGTGTCTTTATTGGTTTGTGTCCTTGTGAGTCAGACCACATTTCCACCAGAAGCCCCATGTAGCAATGAGCCGAGAGGAAAAAAATACGTCGGCAATGCTTCTTCCTCTGCAGACTTTTCGTGAGCCGTCCAGTTCAGTTACACTTCTCATTTTTCTATAAACAACCTTTTTGAGGGAAAAGCCTGAAAAATAAACAGAAACTAGACCACTGAAATGCAACTAAATTGAAACATGGGCAATGAAGTTATATCTCTTGTTGCATTTTATACATAAACTGAAGAATATAATGCCTACAATCTCAAAAACTTAGCCTTTAGTTTGTGTGTACACTTATTTAACAAGCTAAAAAAGGGATATACTGTAATTACTTTAGAAACAATAATCAGTGAGACTCATTTAAGATTACTGTTCTCAACACTTTGCACAATCCCCTTTAAATGAGTGCTTGGTCTTCTCCTATGGGATTTCACATGACGGGAACATTGAGAGAGAGAGGCCTTTACTCCCTCCCCTTCAGCTCACCTCATAGGTTTTCTACATGATTTAAAGGAGACCTATTAGGCAAAATTCACTTTCTGCACATTTTGGTACTTCCATTCTGGTCTGTAGGGCTTCTACAAACAGTCCACTAAAAAGTACACTGCAGCTTTTTTGTCCATAATTAAATGCTCAGAATGACTTTTTGCAAAAAAATGTAATGGACATGTTTTGTATAGTCCAAAGACCTATCCTAACTTGTTCAAGGAAGCATAGGTCGCCTGTAACTCAGGGAACTGATATGAAAGAAAAATAGGCCCACATGATCATACATGTTCAACTGATCATACATGTTCAACTGTTCGTAACAGTACAACTGTTCGTAACAGCTGAAAACCCTGTTGCTTTTCAGCATATTTGTCCTTTGTCTCAAACCAGATCAAATTGAAATACCTAGCCACAATGCTACTTTCCATTACTATTGGTGGGGATTTGCAAAGCAAGCAATCCAGAAGTGGCAATAATTTTTCTTGGCAGCTGATTAGATTTACCCCCAATAGGGGAGATAGGAAAGACCTTAAATGTTAGTGTTTATGGTGGTGTCTAGACCATGTCAATTGTGTGTATTTATGTACATTAAGGTATATTTTGATAGATTGAAAAATTAAAATTGTAATTTTTTAGAGGGTGCTTCAGGTATCAAGGATTTCAGCTATTGACAGGCAGCTGTGGTCTCTCACCCCTGTGGATACCAGGGGTTCACTGTCGTAAGTGAAATGCTCGTCTTTGTCATACATATTCACCAGGAACATAGAAAATAAAAGTTTCTAGAAACTCCGATCAACATAAACATGCAATTTATGTTTTAACAACTCTTTGCTTACATTTATTTGATAAAAATCATATGAAGCACCACTAATAAGTGTGGCCTTGGTGAATGTTTTATTTCTTAGGCTTTACATTTTTTGCCTTGAATTAAGCAACTGCAATGCAAATTAAATTGCTCTTGAAAGATTTACTGTACTTATTTTAGTCCATTTTTTAATGACTCAGAGTTTTAAGATTTTAAATCTTTATGATACAGATAAATAGTGACAGACAGATTCAAGTAGCATATTTTGTTCCAGTTACACAGCAATAACTTGTTACTCTAAGCTATTGTGCAAAGACAGAAGTTCAAAAGGCTAAAAACCAGTTTCACTTGATATTTGAAGAAATGCTCCTTCGTGTGGCTCTTGACGGTGGCTCAGAGCTACCACAAAATTATTCAAAACTTCCTGTGTCGTCTTTGCCTCCGTTCATCCGTTTACATTTTTGACTTTGTAAGCCACACTTTGTGCTCGTTCTGTTGTGGTCAAAATGTTGTGTCTTATGCTTATTTGTTTTAATTTATATTTGATGTACTGGTGTTCCTGACACAGAAATAAGTTTTTCTAAGGGAAGTTGTGTTTCTGACATTCTTATAACTAAACATTGCTGCATCAGTTAGAATGAAGGAAGGGACTGAAGTTAGAGTCATTGCAAAATGTGCTTTTCACCTAAAAATCCCCTTCAAAAAAATTATAGCAGAGGAGACCAACATTATTCTCAAAAGCATCCTTCACATGAGATTCAGGTTTGACGGGCTTTGCGGTTTTTAAGAAAAAACCTCCTGAAGTAAGTGTGAAAAGCAACACTGCACAAGACCCCATGATCTCCTTCCTGTGTGACAGAACAGGGCTTCACTAGAACATACACATTTCCAACAAAGCTTCACACCTTTCTGCTCATACATGTTCTCTGAAAATAATGAATTTCGTAGAATGAATGTAAAGATTCCAAACCCTTCTTTAAAAAAATCTGATACGTGTCAAAGAAAATTAATATTAATCCATTCCAATTGTGATTTGTAATAAGGAGACCATAGAAGTTAAAAAATATTAAAAGACAGACAACTGTAAAAATGTTAATCTATGTAAGAGTTTTATTATTCCTCAGGCTGTTACATACTTTTGTCTTTTTAAGTTCTGCCCATATAATTTAGATCAGCTCATTGTTCCTTGCTTATCATGTTCCCACCTGTTTATTGATTCACATTAGCCCAACTGTATCAACTGAGTCATGGTATATATACAGTACAGACCAAAGGTTTGGACACACTTTCTCATTGAATTCAATGAGAAAGTGTGTCCAAACCTTTGGTCTGTGTTAAGTACAGACCAAAAGTTTGGACACGCAGGTGTGTCCAAACTTTTAGTCTGTACTGTATATATATATATATATATATACTTCCAGGTTGCATTATTTGTAAAACGATCTGTCAGTAAAAGCACCAGCTTTCTTCACACCATCACTTTCACAGACATGTGGCTCACAGCTTCAACCAGACAAACCCATAGCCAACGTGCTGGCAAGGCACTTTGTGTGATAAATGAGATTTCACAGCATGTCAAGTGACATCAAGAGCAGTATTGGCTTAATTAAGAAATCTCAATGTATTATCTATTATTTTCCTGCCTATTATCTGAATGAGATTATTCCCTTTGTTTGAGCTGTAAATGACCACTAATCATATGAAAATTCTGTTTCTATGATTATGTTAGCTGAATATCACAAAGTGGTTTAATGTTGTAATTGGGAATTTTTAAAGCCAGGACGGCAGCAGTGGACTGGCTTGTAATACCATTTTTTCAACATAATTTAACTTTATAATTAACTGTTTTATTTTACAGCTAACTTAAAATAAGTCTAATCAGACCATATGGTATTTTTTCTAGAGCAGAATAGTAGTTTCATCACTCTTTGGTTTTGCAATATTTGAATTCAACTGCTAGAATAGGTGACCAAATTGGCAAAGTAACATTCATTTGATTTTTGGGATACAATGGAGGTAATGTAGTGAATAAATCCCATAAACAATAATCAATACGTTACCATACATCCGTATATTACCTACATCCGCCTTTGCCTTGCAGGGTGACGGCAGGAAGTGGTGGCTATTTCCAGCATTTATTCGGTGAGAAATGACATATACACTGGACAGGTTGCCAGTCCATTACGGAGGTTACTATATGATAAAGTACACATAAATGTAAATGCAGTTGAAATATGTCGATATGTCGTGAATTGTGAAACATTAACAAGAGGTCCTCACTTCTTCAGTATTCTGTTAAGCACCTTGATGGATGATAAAACAGAAAATACTTATATACTATATATTTATATAGTATGCTATACAGGTATTTTCTGTTTTATCCACCATCAACAAATAGTACATTTCCGCCCTCTTGTGGCTCAAAATAAAATTACTTTCTGTTTGCTGATAAAATGTGAAACCTATCCTAGATTCAGATATTGCAGATCACTCTACAGTCATTGTCAGACCTATCTCATAATGTTATTAGTGTGAATGCTGCAGGCATTCACACTAATAATGCCAACAGTAATATTAATGTGCATGTTGGCATTAACATTAATATGACATTAATATGCTAGTGATAGCATGCTATTGACAGCATTTCAGTTTACACTAGTTTTTTAGCTAACATCTTATCACACTTATTGCATCTTAATTGTTATCACACTAGATGGAAGAATTTATTGTTATGAAATATGGTAGCGACCTACACAGCTGAGGCTAAGCTAATTAGCTTTAGCTAATTTCAGCATGTAAGCCACTCTGCACTAGATGAGCTAAAATCATTTTCTTACTCTTTATATTCTTCAACATATGATAAGCAGAAAGTTTTGCTTTGAAAGGATATTGCAGACTGTTTTACTTTTTTAATGTTTCTGATTTATACATTCCTGTTTTTTTCCCCACATTGTTGACCTAACAGGAGTAGGTCAACATAGTGCTAGCTTCAATGTTATCATTATTATTTTATCTAGTTTTAGCTTTAACTGCAACTTTTAGAGTTTTTTTTTTCACTCTGCATAGAGGATGATACTTGATTCTAGTCCTAACCTAGAGGCTATCAATAATATTTTAGCAAGCTTTAGCTTTTTAGCTCATTTTAGCTTATAAACTTTTATGACTTTACATCTGACTTTACACTATTTGTAAATAGTGTTTTGCACAAATGTCTTATAGTCTTTGGGTGAAATTTTTGCATAGCTGAATGTTTTCACTCTTCTATTTGCATTCTGCGGGCTTTTGCTTTCGGCTTCTTCTGCCTATTTCTTACATTTCTCCAAGTCTTCTGACTTCAATTGCTTCTGCAATTTCACTAAAAATATTCAGCTTACGGCATTCACAATGCATTTCGCAGGAAATACAAATCTTTCTAGTTATGTGTAGGTTAACTATGACTCGTTGACAAGAGGAACCATAATGAGTAGGCTCAATATGGTTGCCCTCGTTTTACATGTTTGTCTTCTCTTGCCATGCAGGAGCAGCAGAGCAACAGCCTGCATCTTGCATGTGTGGGTTCACTGGTGTCATTTGTGTTCAGCCTGTCTTCCTCCACACTGATGTTTACCAGTACAGGATCCCACGTCAGTTACCATAGAAACTCTACCGCTTGGCACCAGGCTCAGCCGAAAGGCTTGTTATTGAGGGGTTTCCACCGACAAGACCATGCAAAGATGTAACAGAGAGGAATATCACAGACTGCATATTAAAAGACAGGTTTATTTGTTTTGCTTTACAAGTCATTACACACAATATATAAAACAAGCTTGGTCCATGTTCGTGTATTTACAAGATCAACAGCAAACACTAAGAGTATGAAACATTGACAACATTTCTTTTCCTCTGTATGTTTTCAAACATGTATTTCTACATATGTCAGAATCAAAGCCTGTCTGAGGCATAAGCTGCTTTGGGTCTCTTGCTCACGTGGGGGCTTCAGTTTCAATAAAGAATAGCTGAAAAATCAATAAATTGCAAAATAAATTGTAGAACCATTTATTTAAACAAATTCATGATTAACTACTCATGATTTATTCATGTCCACTGTTTGTCTCAAAGCTGGGAATATGCTTCATCATGTCAGTGTAGGTTTTATCCTGTAGCTTGTGAATGTGAAAACATCACTGAGAGTACTGTTAACTGGGTTTGTTGGTTCCCACTTTATGGTTGAAAACTGGTTTTGCATTTTACCTCGGCTCCTGTTACGACCTGGGACCAGCTCTGCCCTGAATGTCTCATGCTCTGGCTTGAAAAATATTCTGTGTTTATTTTTCAGGAATTTTCCAGTCACTGTCCCTGCACTCGCTACACTTCAGCAATAGCAGGCAGCATGCAGGCCCGAAGACGTGCCTCTCTCCATGCTGACCGACAATCTGAGATCCACTGGGAGATTAAGGATTGTTGGGTGGCTGGATTGAATCTTGTTCCTTTTTCTCCTTTGTCCACTGGTCCGACTCTCCTGACCTCTGACCTGGGTAAGCTGTGTGTTGGGCAACTACTTGCAGTTGAGGTGTTGATGTCAGAGAGGATTTCAGGGCAGCTGCTCTTGCGCTGGAATGGTAAATCTGGGCTTGAAGTGTGGGGGATGCTGTTTGCTCTGCTTCGAGCTGGGCCCTCCAGTAATTCTCCATGTTGACCTGCCAACCTTCCCTTAACAAATGCTTTCCTCACCCTTCCTGGAAGGGCTATAAGGTTATTCTGATTTCCATAGAGATACTCCAATGGGTCAGAGTTGCAGCACATAAGCTCGGCGTTCAGTTTTTTCTCTTCCGCCTGCAGTGAACCACTGCCATTTTCCTCCTCGTTGAGACTAAACTCCAGCGGAGACAAAGCAGTCGCAATGAGTCTCTGCTGCACCGTCTCCTGACTTTGGGGGAAAACATCTCTGGCAGGAAAGGTGGGGCGGGCCAGGTGACAGATGGAGAGAAAGTAGTCCTCTGATGAGACACCTTGGGTGTTGTCAGCAAAATGAAATGTGTTAGCTTCATTTAGGTCTTTCACCATCTCCTCCATGCCCTCTCTGATTGTGGGCAGCATAACTCTCCTCTTGCTCAGCAGTCTTGACCTTGGCCGCATATCTAGAAGCAGGAAGGAGAAAATGTTTTTACATTTAAAACAACCTTAGGGATGCGTGCAGGGAGTGTGTTTGACAATCAATACAGCCATTTGGTTCACAAGACTGAAATGAGGCAAACAGTTATTTTCACTATTGTTTCCTTATTTTGAGAAAATGAATTTCAATTTGAAGCCCAAACTGTGTCTCAAAGACTATAGTCAGGGTAAATTAATGAAATTCAGTTTAACTGGTCTTTATGTTCATGCTTATCTCTATTACAGGTTGTATCAATGACAACTCTGAAAATACTGAAAAAACAGCTTTTTAAATATAATTCCCAACCTGTCTTTAGAAGAACCTATGCAGCATAAAATAAGCCAGTAAAGGTTTAGGCAGTCTAGTTTAGACTTTGCACAATTTTAATGTTGTCCAATTTTCTTGGTCAACACATATACACATGTCAGATTTTGGAGTTTAGAAGTCAGATGTTGTGCCACAAGCAAGCGTTGTATAACCCTGATTAGAGTTAAGACCAAGTAAAAAATTGTAATCTAGCCTTGTAACCTGCATAATGCTTTAATGGACCATTTCCAAAATGCCATAATCTTTGGACATGACCACAGGGTATGCGTTAGATTACTGCCACATCTTTGGTGGTGTTTCCTTCATACCTGGTCTGACTAACCAACTTGGACACCAATAAAAAGGATAGAGAATTTTGAATTGAATCTCATCTATGGGTTTTTATGAAAGAACAAATATTCAGTTCCCTTTCACATAAACTATGTGAAATGGAGTTCTGTAAATTAGCAGAATAAATCTGAATTAACATACATGTTTTGGAGAAGTCTCTTTTTGTTTGATTTTTAACTCTCCTCCTTTCCCCTCATTAGACTAATGTGTTTTTCCAGTGACATAATCTGAAAGTTGCTCACATGATCCATAGCAGTCCAGAGACTGCGTTTCAAAACAGCTATCCACTGACTGCATCAATCAAGCCAAACAAACAAGTCTCTCTCTCCCTCTCTTTCTGCCTCTCTCTCCTGTTTTGGGCATCATCCCCTTGCTTATTCTGGAACTGCATCCCCAAAACACAACCGATCTTGCTGGATAAACAGATGACTATTTTAAATCCCCATCTCAGTCATGTCAAGTCACAGATCATGTCAGGCTGCGTTTTGCTTTCAACCTCAAATGAGGCTCGCAACATATTTTTGTCTTAACCTTCATGACCAAAAATAGAGTAACGCCTCAAACCACAAAACGCCAGCCTCTCCCAGTTTCTTCCAAGGTGTAACCAGGGCTAAATTTAAGTCCCTCCTTTGATACACAATGGCTAAAAATGGCTCCACGCTCGGAGTTCAAGGCTGAAACAGAACATATTGCCTTTACAACTCGTGCATGTCACACTCACCTGGTAACAGACGGCAGCTGTTGGTGTCCCTTTAATCCTTTCTTTTCGCTGCAGTTGAAATCTGAATCAGTCAGTTTTTCCTTGTTTCAGCTCCTGTGCTTGAATCCAGTAGTGCTGCTCTGAAGCATCAGCTGTCTCTGAGCAGAGGCAGAGGCTGAATGGAGATTTATCTCCTCCACACATCCCTCCTCCTCTCTCTTTACTCCCCCTCTCTCCATAGCTTACTTTTGGTTTGCCCTCCTTCCCTGCTTCTAAAAATAGGCACACCGTCCATTTCCTCAGCTCCAGCACTGACTGACTGTAATGATGGAGGGAAGGAAACAGAGGCAGGGAAAGAGAGGGAAAGTTAAGGAAGAGACAGAAAAGAAGAGGACAAACAAAAAAAAGAAAAAAATATATATATTGTTGTTTTTTGGCAAACATATTGATTCTTAACTTGATAACCTTTGTCTAAATAAAAGCGGACAAGCTTCAAAAACACCTGATGTTCATGTGTACAGCGTGGAATGCTCGAAATGTTGATTTGCTGACGTGCATGTGAGAGCTCTGCACATGGCTGCTCTGCCTGGGAGACCAATGTGTGCATGCACATCACGACTACATAGCAGAGATCTATAAGAAGAATTTAATGTGACTCAATACATGGCACATGAGTCACCCATTCCTCTTCAAACACACATTTTTAGCCCTTTAATACTCCTGTAAGCCTCATTTCATTTTTCACTGAGATCTAAAGTGTCATGCTAAAGTTAGCAAACCGCATTGTACACACAAGGTTTGTGTGATGGACCAACACAAAGTAGTACATAACTGAAACAATGTTCACAAACTAACAGATGAAAAGAGTGGGGTGCATGTGCATTCAGCCCATCTTACTATGATGAAACTAAATAAAATCCAGGGCAATAATGTCTGAAGAGGACACCTAATTAGTAAATTGTCACTTGTGTGAAATCT
Organism: Xiphophorus hellerii; assembly: GCF_003331165.1. Taxonomy (NCBI): domain Eukaryota; kingdom Metazoa; phylum Chordata; class Actinopteri; order Cyprinodontiformes; family Poeciliidae; genus Xiphophorus; species Xiphophorus hellerii. The sequence continues at coordinate 18,526,596 of NC_045694.1, read as the reverse complement.
ATTCAATGGGTAATAATTGAAAAAAACCTTTTAGAGGATGCAAAAGATTGTAAAAATACAGCGCTCCAAGACATATTTATGTATTAGAATGGCTCTGTCAAAGTCCATACCTAAACCTAATTGCAAATTCATTGCAAGAGTTTAAAATAGCTTACATAGAAAGTTTACAGAAACTTTCTATCCAATCTGACTGAGTTTAAGCCATTTTGCAGACAAGAATGTCCGGCCATTCATTTTTTTACACCCTAGTGGGGACAGGAGGGCTGCTGGTGCCTGTTTCCAGAGAGAAATTTCGGACGAGAGGCAGGGCACACCCTGGACAGGTCACCAGTCCATCGCAGGGAAACACAGAGAGAAACAGGACAAACAACCATGCACACATACTCAAGGAGAATTTAGAGTGACCAATTAACTTAACAGTCATGTTTCTGGACTGTGGGAGAGAACACCTGTGTAGGGAGAACATTAAAACTCAGTGCAGAAAGCCCCTGGACCGGGAATTGAACCCAGGACCTTCTTGCTGCAAGGCAACAACGCTACCAACTGCACCACTGTACAGCGAACAGTGAAGAATGTGTCTTAATGAAGTCTCTGGATGTGTAAAACTGTTGTTTTTAAAGAGACTTAGCATATCATAGGACTACATATAGGCATCTTGAAAGACATGAAAACGGGTGTTAGCAGCTCTAGTTGCTATCCAGTCTGACTGAACCTGATTTTTTTGCAATGAAGAATGAGGAAAATAGAAGTATAAAGCTTATAGAGATATAGTTCAACAGATTTGCAGATGTAATTACAGAGAAATGTTGCTCTACAAAAAATTGACTCTAGATAACTGACAACAAACATATGCTGACACACTTTATTACACATGAAATCCTAATAAAATATCGTTGTGTATTATAGAAAAAAAAAATTAAGAGTATGATCATAAAATACTGGAGAAAAAAGGTTTTCATTTGTGGACTCAGAACTAAAAATACATTGTGGTTACAAACGGGGAGAGAAAAAAATCCAATTTTCAGGAATCGGTGCTGTTATAAAAAGATTTATCACATTGTATTTATAGAAATGCAAAGTGATTTATATAACTTTGTACTAACAGTACAAAGTTATTCCTATAACTTTGTGTTTTTTGTGGCTTTTTGTGTGGCTTAGAGACATGATCATGATGATGAACATGCAAATGGTAAAATTGTTTTTTTATTTTCTGTGCACCATTATAATTATTATTTTCGTTTTCTGTGCCTGGTTTTTGATTGAAATTTAATTTACAGGACAGTCTCTCCAAATTTTGTGGTGTAAGTTATTTTGAATTCATGTAACAAGCTGCTGGTTAACTTGTTTTTCCATGTAACAAATCACAAGGATTTCTGTGGAGCCTCTGCTCTCATCAAAGGTCAGTCATGGGTTTTCAAACATGATCAAATATGACTCCTAACTGCTGAGAGAAAACCAAAATTTTCCCATTCGCAGATTTAACAACCAGCTTTTGTTGGGATGTTAACACAGTTAGTGGTAATCAAATTTCAAAGTAATCTAAATCCCACATATAGAATAAATGTTTCTTTCAAGTTTATGGAGAACGATGAACTGTTTTTGTGACTCTGTCTTTAGGTAAAATTTGAAGTTCTTGCTGACCTAACAGCACACTGTGGTGGCAATTATACATTAGATGAGTAAATAGACAAAGAAGTAAACAATGTCTAATATTTGTTATTCTCACAATCGCCGGCATGAGAAAAACCAGACCTTGGCTGATTCACTATATCACCAAAGTCTAATTAAAGATCATTTTCCACTTCAAATGCTTGTCTAGCAGGTTAACCTTCACCCAATATTCTTTTTTCATTTATTAGCTTTGATACAGTTGCCAATTACTACCAGAGGACAAAAGCATCATCAGGTAGTATAAACACAAGCATGCAGATTTATGTGGCTTACTGGCCTTTACAATGTTTGCAGAGACACTCTCTACACTAACATCACACAAACACCAAACCTGTTTAGTGCAGACTACATTCCCACTCCTGTGTGCCAAGCTAACAAATGCTCTCAGAAAAGCTAACTTTTATGAATACACATTTAAAAGAGGGTAGAATAGTATACTGTCCCCTTTAGTTTGACACCTCCAAATGAAATCCAGTGGAAAGAATTGTTTTCGAAGTCACCTAATCAGCAAATATAGCTTAAATTTTTTAATTTATTTTCATTTTCTTCAAATAATCTTTTATTGCAGTAGCATAACCTCACCAGGAAACTTGAGAAACAATGCCTTTTAAATTTGCAGTAGGTAACTTTTATAAAAATTTGTTTTTTTCCACATTTGTTAAAACTGTCACCAAGTCCTCCTGACAGTATGAGACAGATAATCTGCTTAAAGAAAATCAAGCTCTTCTACCTCCTCCACCAGATCTGTTGTGGAAGAAAACATTTAAAAAAAAAAATTGAGACATTTTTAAATAATTGTTATGGATATTCTCTGCAGACACCCCTTCTCCTGTAAAATCAACTGCTTTTTTCCCTATATATGGGCTGAAGGATTCAACTATGAAAAAATGGTGCTTAGTGCATAGGTGTGGGTGTGGCTGTACAGGATAAAGTGACCTGGGTTGATGCAGATGAGTCTGCGGTTTCTGCATCCATTCCATCAACAGGCTCCTGTCTTTATATGGCTCTCTAATGGAGAGCTCACAACAGCAATCTCCTCAAACAAACAGACACAGACATTTACACACGCAGGCGCATTGCTTGTTTTGGATAGCAGACAGACTCTCAGGCACCACACTGAAGGCTCCCATCGATGTGGATGTCGCTGATGACAAACAGCAACTTCCACATTAGTCTGGCTTCACTACTCCCTAACTCTTCAGCAGAAAAAAAAAAAATATGGAAAAAGCAACAAACGTGGGATTGTTTCAAACTGACATTCTTTTTGTATCCATAAGATTGTGCTTAAAGGGAAATGTCTGTCTTATCAGTGAGTTTACTCATCGCTAATGATTGATTGTGGTGTTTTGCTGTGGATCAAACTTGAGGGGGTGTTGATGTGGTATTTGTCCTAAGGAGACTAACAAATTCCATTTAACCCTCCTGTTGTGTTCCGGGCCAAATTGATCCGTTTTAAAGTTGAATTTTTTTTTTTAAATAGTTGGAAGTATTTTTTTTTGCATGAAACTTTTTCTATTTGTCTTAATAGGTGCACTCTACATATAAATTTAAAATTTATTCATTTTACACATTTGCACACTCAACAGAAATGGGGGAAAACATAAATACTCTCTGCATGACTCATTTATCTTGATTTTAATCAGCGGGTCAATTTGACTCTGAACAGTGTACTTATCTCAAGTTTAATTATAAAGATCACCCATTGGAAAAAAAAAAAAAAAAAGTGTAATATAAAAATTTTTACCAAAGATCAATTTCAAGTAAATTATTGTTTTTTTGTGTCTAGGTTTTTTTCAGTGGACATTAAAAATGTAAATTCCAGTTTTTATGTCTAAATGAGTAAATGAGTAAGTTGTTATCATTGATCCTTAATTTGTGAGAAATAAAAAAACATCATTGCACAAATATTGATTGAAATGGTTAGTATTGGAGTTAATAATCAGATACAAAAATGTTTTGGAGGAATTTTTTGGTTTCTGACACTATTGCATGATTAAACACTCCCCAGGTCAAATTGACCCACGAACATTATTGCTGTACCTCACAAACGAACATAACAGGAGGGTTAAAAAATGACTCCATTAATGCATAATGTAATTAAGTAATACACCCTGCACAATATAACTGAAACTTAAACCAGTTCCTATGGGGAAATTGCATATGTATAAAATGAAACAAGTTCAGTGACCTGGCGACAAAACTGTACACAGCCTTAAACTAATCTCAACCAAAAAGTTGCAATGTTCTGTTTGCAACTATTAATGCAAATTCACAAAATGTACCTACAATTTTCAGTAATCAAAACTTTTACAGTTATCTGTTCTGCTTACACTTTTCAATTGCATGGCTGGCTGAATATTCATCATTACTACTCCATCGACTCCTATAGTCCGCTGATGTAGGCCTTTGGGAAACCTTACTTAACGAGTCTGGGGTATGACTGAGGTGAGCTGACTTCTACCTCCCTTAGTGTATTGTGGTATATTGGTTCTTTAAATAATAATAATAAAAAACAAAACAAAACAAGGGAAGATGGCAAAAAAAGTCTCTATATGCCACTTAAAAGTGTTTTGTGAAAGAAGCTAATGATAGATACGAATTTGTCAGGAGCTAAGAGGTATCTAACTGCTGTGATTTATTGTGATCTCTATTTTTACGTTATAAAAACCTGACATATTGTCAATGGTGTGCACACTTTTAAGATACACAGTAGGTTTTTCCATCTCCCCACACTTTGTTTGAAATCTTGTCCTCTTCCACTTAGGACTGTTCAGCCATACGGCATTTGTGGTTGATAAAAGCTTCAGTGTACACTCCAGGTCAAAACAACTGGACATCTTAAAGCGAACCATTTTATTGATTTTTATCACTCAGTTCCCAGCTGCCAGAGAGATTCTGAGAAATGATCATTTGTCCTCCAGAGGGCAGACATGGATGTTTCCTTGAAAAGAGGGGCACTTCCAGGAGACATTTGTTTTGAAACGTTTGGAGGAAATTGAATTATAGCGGGGGAACAGACAACTAGACCTTTTGTGATTGGGTTGAATAATTTTTACATACATAACTGTTTGAAGGTTAAGGGCTTTTATAACCAATTCCAATTACATGTTAAATGTGGTATAAATTAAAGGATAACTGCAATAAGTCATATTATAGATGTCAATATTAAATTCATCTATTTGACTAGAAACTAGGCTCCTCTTCAAAAGATTTTATGTGATTGGTGTTTCTGAAATGCTTGAAATGCATTTATTACTATTTACAAACAATATCATTTTGTGTCATACAAATTTAATATTATCCACATAAGCAACTGAATGAACAAGGTCTTATGTAAAGTATTAGTAAAAACACAATGTCCGTTAATTTTCCCAAGAAAAGCTATTTGCAAAATAAAAAATTTAAAGTCTCATTTCTCTCTACTTGCAAAATGAAAACTATCCCAGTGGTGTCAAAAGACCCAAAAAAACAAAACCTGAGTCTATTGGGGACAAAAAAATAAAATATGACAATTTGTGTACCTTATGTAGCCTGAAATTATAATGGATTTAGATTTTTTTGCATGTATTTATTTTTCCATATGGTGATGCAAGACTCTTTAAAAAGTCTAAAGCCTTCATAAAAACATTATAAACTTAAATATATAGAATTTGAGAATTAATTTGTTGCTTTAGATTGTTTAGCATCAACTGGTTTTTATGGTTTGCTCCAACTTCAAATCATGGCAACAATAAAATTTTTCCTTCAGCAGTTAACTTTTTTAAAAAATTAAGATAGACACAAGTAATATAAATAACATTTGGAGGTACGTCATTTCGTCGCCGTAAAGCAAGGCTTAAAAATCACTGATGTGAGGAGTAGCATCAGTGTAAAGAAAGACTGAGATAACTACGTTGCTCTGTCTCCACCTGGCTGTCAAATATTGCATTACCATTAAAAACATGAAAGAAAGAAAAAAATCCAGAAATAAAGTATATTTTTCTTCAAGCAAAAATCACACAACTCAGATAAATTGCAACATATCAAAAGCATTTAAACTTTAATAAATATTTAACATTAACTTCTTTTTCATATGTACATATATAGTACAGAAATATAGGCGATTTTTCAGATGATGTAACTTAACATGTACAAATAATACAACTTTAAGAGAGAAAAACACACTGGTCCTCGGATGTTAAGCTAAGAGAATCTTTTTTTTTCTATCTGTATCTTTTCATAAATAAATGCATGAGAAACATCTTAACTTTTGGCAACACTGATGAAAGAACAATTTCATTGACCAAAAAGCAGTCAGTGAATGTTTATTTCCTTTGTGTTTTAGCACTTTTTATTTGACTTTGTGGGAAAGTTAAGCACCAAATATTTTCAAATGCCTGTAAAAAATCTTTCAAAATTAGATTCCTGAGAACTTAGAAATGTTACAGAAAATGTTTGCTTTGAAAATAGCACTGTTCTAACAAGTGTAAAGGTTTAAATCACATCCAACAGGAACTTTGTAAATGTCTAATTTTACCAGAAAAAAATGTAATCAAAATGACCATTTCATGGGACGCTAACGTCTGAGGGGCCGGCTGCAGTCACTGGCAGTAGTTTAACACTGTAACTTGAGACAATTGGTGATAAATTCTGTTCTCTGTGTGCTTAGAAGAACAATATTTAAAAAATACATTACATCTTATCTACATGGTGATTCAATTCTCAGACAATGGCCTGGTTATGAAGAAGGAAAACAACTTGGCTTTTCAAAGGCCCTGTGCAATATCAAACCTGTTTATTTCTCAGTACAGTGTCTACATGCCAAATAGCACCAACTCTGCAACATTCAAAAAATATTTTTGTCCAATCTTTGCTTTTCACTTGTTTTCTTTTTTTCCCTTTGGGAGGTCCAATATAAAATATTGTTGGACTCAAGAAGAGTTTATCTCTGCTGTTCTATTGTTCTGTGTTGCCCCTTTTCATTCTGAGGAGAAAATTTCGTTTCTCCTCCAGAAGTTCTTGTATTCGTTTGTTCCTTGTTCGTTCTCTGAGGTGCCTTGGGATCAGATTGTTTTGAGAAATGTCACTTTCTGCAACAATGACTCTGTTATCAAATACAGCGATTGAGTTGCTCTCATTATTCTCCGCAGCATTTTGCAGAGGTTTCAAAGTGGAGATGATTTCAGGGCTTACTGTCACTTGTTCTTCCTTTGTGTGAGGGACCACAGTGGGAACTGGGGAGGCAGGAAGGTCTGAGGTCATTGTAGAAATGGGTACACCTACAGGGATATAGTCAGAAAGGTCAAGCCAGGGTGGAAAGGCTCTCTCTGTTGTGTCCTCTCCGTTTGTAATCGGGATCACCATGGAGAGGCCATCCTCCAGCACAACAGTATCTGTGACCACTCCCGAGCTGCTGTAAGACTCTTTATTGTCATCACCACTTGGATAAGTCCAGCTGGTAGCTTCACCACTACTTGTCACTGTGATTTCACTAGATGGAATAGTTCGTGTGTCAGCCTCAGTGTTAATATCATTAAGGGGTGTTATGAAATCATCAGAAGGGTCTGGTGTAAAAGACTCTTTCTCTGTGTTGCTATAGTCCATGACTGGAGTTCTGTCTGTGACCGATGCATCCTTGTTGATGAATGAAGGACTGACTTTTGAATCAGAGGGAGACAAGCTCACCACTGTAATTTGTACAACGCTGCTGGAAGGAACCATGGAAGACAATACCTGATAAGGGCTGGAAGATGTGGTAAAGTAAGAAGCATTCTGTTTTCGATTGGTCTTTATCTCCTTCACTTTATTCTGTTTAACATTGACCTTTGACTTAGCACTTTCTGGGGCTTTTTTTGGGTTGTGTTTAAGGTTGGTCTTTGTTTGAGGTTGTTTTGTGAAAATTTTCTTTGGTTCAGTAGTTTTTTTGGGATTGGCCTTTAAACTAACCTCTTTTTTAGGTGAAGATTTTGGTTTTTTCTCTGGAATGTTCTTTGTTGGAGCTGTCTTTTTAGAAGTGATGTTTGGAGTTTTCCTTTTCGAAGGATCATTAACTATTGTAGTCTTTTTTGGAGTTGTATTTGGTGTAGATGCATTTCTGGTACCACTGTATGGTGGATTAGTCTTTTTCAGACTATTCTTTGGGACAGTCATTCTTGGCGTAGTATTTGCTGGAATGGACATTTTCACTGTAGAGTTTGATGGATAAATGTTGTTTGGTGTATTATTTAGTGGAGTTGTCCTCTTTGCTGAAGGGTTTGATGGGGTAATATTTGATAGAGCCTTCTTTGCAGTTGGCTTTGCAAGGATATTCTTTTTCGGATTTATGTTTGGTGGGTTAGTCTTTATCACTTTAGTCTTTGGTAGAATACTCTTCTTTGGAGGGCTAGATTTTTTGGGACTGGTGCTTGGTGGGTTAGTCTTTATCACTTTAGTGTTACTTGCAATGCTCTTCTTTGGATGCCTACTCTGTAAAGTATTCTTTGCAGTATCAGTTGAAGGAAAAGGCCCTTTTGATGCTGTTGATGTTGTATTTGTTGGAGTGGCCTTTTTTATGGTTGGGTTTGAAATAGTTTTTTTGACACTGGTGCTTGGTGGGTTAGTCTTTGTCACTTTAGTGTTTGGTAGAATGCTCTTCTTTGGATGCTTATTCTGTAGAGTTTTCTTCTTTGGAGTATGAGTTGAAGGAGAAGTCACTTTTGATGTTGTATTTGTTGGAGCAATCTTTTTCATAGTTGGGTTTCTAAGAATGTTTGTTTTGGGACTGGTGCTTGGTGGGTTAGTCTTCATCACTTTAGTGTTTGATGGAATAGTTTTCTTTGGAGGCTTATCCTGCAGACTTTTCTTCTTTGCAGTAGGGGTTGATGGAGAAGTCTCTTTTGATGTTGTATTTGTTGGAGTGGCCTTTTTCATATTTGGGTTTGGAAGAATGTTTTTTTTGGGACTGGTGCTTGGTGGGCTAGTCTTTATCACTTTAGTATTTGGTGGAATGGTCTTCTTTGGAGGTCTATTAGGTAGAGTACTCTTTGAAGTATTAGTTGGGATCATGTTTGTTGGAGTGGCCTTCTTCACATTAGAATGTGAAGCAATAGTCTTTTTGGGAGTTCCAGTTTTTGCAGTGGTACTTGTTTTCTTTTGAAGATTATTCCTTGGTGGAACATATTTTTTTGTAGTATTTCTTTGTGGGATTTCCTTTTTTCCACTTTCCTGTGATGGAACCACCCTTTTCTTAGTTTGTGGCTGAATTTTCCTATCAGGATTGTATTTTGGCATGGTGACTGTTTTAGTAGTGCTTTCTATTGGACTTATCACAGGAGTGGGTGTTGATGCAAGGACTTTGGGACTTGCTGTCCCAGCTGTTGAAGTAGTTGAAGTTTTCTGCAAAAGTGGCTCTGTGATCTCAGCATTTGCATGACTAGTAGAAGGTGTTGTGATTGCATTAGGAGAGATGGTTGGGAGGAAAAAAATGCTTGTTTGAGCTGGTGGATGAGTGGGAGTCTCTTTGGTGGTAGATGATGAAGATGGGATGGAATAAAGGGTTTGAATTGTAGAAGCTGGATAATTGGTGCTGAAGGGGGGAGAACTCACTGTATCCGCTGGATGAGTGGAAATTGTTGTTGAGGGTCTCAGTGAAGATTTGATGGAAAAAAGATCTGGGCTTGTAGAGGCTTCTAAACGAGTGTTAGTAGAAGGTGAAACAGATCCTGAAAAGACAGTGGGGATGAAAGGAATGCTGGTTGCAAGTAACTGATGAGTGGGGATAGTTTTTGTTGATCTTGGTGAAGATTCAGTGGAATCAAAGGGCTATGGTTCTTAGGGTTGGGGCGTGAGTGGCTGGTGAAGTCGAGGTAGTGGGGATGGCAGTTTTAGTGGGTTGAGCGGTGGTGAAGATGGAGCAGAGAATGTTCTTGGATGGAGTAGGTGTGGCAGTGATGTTGAAGGTGGATGTAGCAGTGGAGTTGGGTTCAGGTTTGGTGCTGTTGATGGTGCTGCAGGTTTTGCAGCATAATCGCCAGAAGTCTGGGAAAGAGCAGTAGCGTTGCAGAGTCTCCATACGACAGAACACAGAGCGATCTCCTTTACATGGTAGGCCTGTGAAGAAGAGACAAAGAACTCAGACTGGGAATAGAAAAGAACATGATGCAATAAGGTAATATTTCTAAGTTAAGGAATGTATTCTAAAAAATAGTAGCATTTGTGGGTGTGTGTGTGGGGGTGTGCGTGTGTGTGGGTGTATATGTAATTAGAAAAATACAGGAGTAAAGCCAGATCATCAACAGAGGATGCAGGAAGGAAGAGAAAATTTTAAGAGCAGTCATCAAATTAATCCGGAGCAGCTGAAATACAACAAAATGATTGCCAGTCTTTAGTTGTCAGTAAAACTTTTCTTGGGTGCAAGAACAACTGATCATTAACTTAAGATCTAACTTTCATTTTGATAGTTTAATGTCAAACTCAGTCACTCAGAATAAACAAATTAGGGAAATCCAGATCCACCTGCTGATATGGGCTTCAGATATTGACATTCTTAATTAATCCATATTGGAACTCCATCAGCTCCCCCATTGCTGAGATTATGTCAGCAAGATGCAGGGAAAATGTCAGGGTTAGCTTAGCAAAAAGAAAGACATAACTTTCAAGACCATCGGTACATGTCTGCAGTCATACAGTGTACATGTTTACAAATAATTGATAATGCTACATGTGTTTCATGTGATGTTTTGCCAGAATATTAAAAGTGACTTTCTAAGTCATGCTAATCCACAGTGGAGCAGCATACTGAGGCTGATCCGTAGAAACTCCTGTTGTTACACAATGTCTGTTGCTATCCAAAAAAAGAAAACTAGGTGATACTGAAGCATTCAGACTTTTATAATTGAGTTAGTTGTAATGCTGGTCGAATGTAAAATGGCACTTTACTGCAATCTAAAGCTCCAGTTTTCAGGAAAGTGATATTTTACTAGCTTTAACAACACACTTGATTGTCAGTATCAGCCAATGTTCACTCAGAAATGACATCCCTAATACATGATGTGTATCAGTGACAAAAAAAAAATCGGAAATCCCTAGTGAAAATATCTATACTGTGTCACTACAAAACAGCATATTTTCTATTGTAAAAATTTTTGCAGAGTGAAAAGTCACACTTTTTAAAACATTTTTATTGATACAACTTTGCTGTTGAGAATGACAGGAACTGAAACAATGAGATGTGCGCCCCCACCTCCAGCTCATTATATAGATATATAGATTTTTTTTTTCTTAAGAAAAATAATTCAACTGTATCGAAAGTTACAAGTTCACAGTCACTTTGGTAAAACACTTGATTACTTGGAAATCAACAAGTCAACCTGTTAGTTGACTGAGAAAAGAACATGAAGTACATAAATTATATTTGCTTTTTAAAGAAAATACAGAATTTCCATGATGATGTAAAAACTGGAATGGCACATTAAGTGTCATATGAAACATTTACAAAACATTAATAAAATTTCCCTGATAAATCAAAGTGCATATAGACGCAGTGCACGTAGTCCATCTGAATGTTTCTTCGAACATTAGCCAGCCCCACGCAGCAGGCCAGTGAAGCCACGAAACAGTTACCCAAAGTATAGAATATTATAGAAGAAGATAACAGTCATGAACATTATTAAATACAGTCAACACCAATTTTATATACAGTATCGCACTGCTAGGTCTGGCATGGTCTCGTACAGTCCAACTCCAGCAGAAGGAAACCTTGGATAGCTCGCTACATAGTCACAACAGAAATATGTGATCACAATACAATGACAAGTCTGAAGTGTTCTTTTTTTTGTTCTCCAAGATGCCAAATGTGTCAGTATCCTAGGCCCTTTGAAAATCCTTTCCGGTAGTCGGACACTGGTCCGACATCAGCTTGGTAGGTTTTGATGGTTGGCGGGTGTGAGTTTAAGTTGGTTTGAAGCTGCCTCTATTCCGAGTGAAACTTTGAATGAGTAAAGCCATCTCTTTCACAGATAAATGCCATTACATTCAATCCAAGATAAGGCATTGTTCATGTTCGACAAAAACATAAAGTGAGACCACCGGACGCTCTCAAAATCAAAGTTTATGAGGTATTTCTGTAGCTGATCGCAGTGTGTTAAAAGCCCAAATGATTTAGCACCCTCGCACACACGCTCGTACATGACAAGACACACATCCACCCTTGCACACGTACTCGTGGACTTGCACGTGGACAGGTGCAAGCTCGCACAGACATGTGTCCAAACATCCAGGTGATGGATGCAAATGTGCATGACAAAACATGATCCTATCCTGAAAGAAAAAACAAGAAGCAACAGGAAAACCACTGATCCATCTGAGCGAATGGAGAGGCAACTAACTGACCAAGTCCTGCATAATATGGGTCAAACCCGTTCCCCACAAAACACTTTGCCTTTATTAAATATTTATCTGTATTCATGTAAAATCATTAAAAAAATACACATAACAGTCAAGGATCTAAGCGATCAATAGCAGTCCAAAGGTTTTAGGCAAATAAGCTACAGCTTATTCATGGTAAAATGTTATTAATATTATTGGTACTCATATAGATTTAGATTTATAGGTATATATAAATACAAATATATTTATAGATGTATTTGTTTAAAGTATGCAAGCACAAATAAGCTGCATTTATTGAACTTTTGTATAACAGTCAAAGAGAGGATGGCTGATGAGGTGGAATGGGAAGCAACCTCAAGTGGTCAAACTACCCTGTATTTTTTATTTTAAATTCTTTTTTTCTTATCATACTTCACAATTTTCAACTCCTCAGTTCACTTTGCAAAAATAAAATCAACCAAAACAAAACAAAAAAAGATCCCCTTATATCTTTTCACTGTGCTGAGTTCTTGTCAATCTGGAAATGGGAGCGCCATTTTCATCCCCGAATGGAACCGAGATGTCAAGATGAGCACTTTAGCAAAGATGTCCTCAGATCACATTCACAATAAAGCTTTCATATTTTTTTCAGATATAAATATTTTTTCTATATAGATATTTATATACCATTTCTGATTTTTTTTCACATCTCTTTTTCTCCCACACTGACAGTGCGCTACAAAAGGGAAAAAAAAAGAAAAGCCCTGCTGCGTCTCAGGTGTGGTAACCCATAACATCACGCAAAACATGGCTGCCAAATGCAGAGAGGAGAGGGGGTCCCCTCACACATGAACGGCCCTTTGACACATCATAGGAGGTGTCAGTGAAAACCTGTTTGCCACTTAGAATCCTCTTCACACCACATTTTTTGTTGATCTTTTAAGTTTTCGACTGGCCAGCGGTTACAACACAATGCTCCATAGAGGAGAGATAGATAAAGAGAGACAGAGCAAGAGAGAACCAACTAGCACACACAGGAGCCAGAGACCTCCCCCGGTCAGAGCCGCCTCAGACACAGAGAGAGAGAGAGAGAGACAACATCCCCCCCCCAAAAGAGAAGCGAAAGCTTTGCCGCTCGCTCATACGGGCGTGGGCACAGGCACAAGGCGCAGCAGGAAGGGCAGGTCAGGGGGCCAGCCAGGGCCGGCCCTGCAGAGACAGGAGGATAGAGATGGGCAGGGCCCAGCAGAGGACAGACATGCGGCTGCGGCTGTCGCTGTGAAGGCCGGGCTGGGAGCTATAGAGGGAGGTTTTACGTGATGAGATCCTTGGGTAGTTGGGGTTGGGGCGGGAAAGCCACTGGATCAGAATGTTGCCATTCTTGTTGAGGTCTGATGAGCCCTCTGCAAAGGGGACACAGAAATGGTAAGATAACTCAAGGATAATAAAGGGAGTATTCTACGAAGGAGCGTCTGAGACATTTATCACTTTTATCAGAAGTTAGGACATTTTTGCACATGTCCACACTGGATATTTTCACTTTGACTTAGATTTTCCTTCACTTGATTGCCTATGCCCACATGTCCATCACCTTCAGGACTAACTAGTCCTGGATGTATGGATGTAACAAAATCTGAAGAAAAGTGATTTGTTTTGTTCAATGGGTTGCATTTTTGAAGTACCGGTAACTGCTTAGCAATTTAGCAAAATGCCATTTTGTTTGTCCACAACAATAAAACAGAGAAAACATAATACAGACACAGATACTACAATAGTTTTGTTTCTTTTTCTTTTCTTTTTTTTTCTGAATGACTAAAAAGTCTGTTTTAATGTTTGATATTTTTCCATTGTCCTCTCAAATATCCATTAGGTTTATCAAATATTTGACAGTAACCTTATGTACGTATTTAAGTGTAGCAAATATCAAAATGTTCATACTGAACATTTCTGCTTCACTACTATTGCATAAGTAACATGCAAATCACAACAGTAGCTCTAAATACAGTTGATTGAAGAATAGTGGAGTTTGTTTAACACATACTGCGACATGGTTCCAGGCGACAAACTCTTATGGTGTCAGGCTTGCTGTCTAGACAGAGTCCTATGGTGTTGTCCCTGGTGTGGCACAGTGCCTGCCTCTGCTGCGTCCCGTTTCCACAAGTCACTGAACACTGGTGGCACAGGACCAGAACATAAACGCAATGCAATCAAATATCACACATAATTTAGGATAAATACAACATTTTTTATTCAAAAACATTTGTTCATATTTTCTATTAATGTCTTGGGTGCATACTTGTGACCAGGGGCCGACTCTCCACTGCGTGGGGCAGGGATATCGGTTACAGGACCTGCGGGACTCAGGACGGTCATCGCTGCAGTGTTTATTGTGAATGAGGCGCGTTGTGTTGTCCTCTGAAGGCTGAACACAGGTGACGGAGCGTACTTGCATCCCTGTCTTTCCACAGGGTTTACTGCAGTTCTGCCACTCTCCTGTCACCCAGCTGCAAGTGAAATACCAAATTAAAAAAATACAAAAGAGAATCATCTAAAAGTGGTAGAAGCTTAAAGACAGTCTAAATATACGGTACATGATCAGGTATAACATTATGACAACCCAGCTCACACTATGTTGGGTTCCTCTTTGCTGCTGAACTGGCCTGACCTGTCAAGGCATGGAAACCACTAGATCCCTGAAGGTGTGCTGTGGTATGTGACACCAATATGTTAGCAGCTGATCCTTCAAGTCCTGTAAGTTGTGGGGTTGGTGCCCATGGACCTCATGCTTTGCCCAGCTCATTCCAAAGATGCTCGACTAGATTAACATCTGAGGAATTTGGAGGTTAAGTCAACAACTCAAACTTGTAAACTTGAACCACCTATACTTTGTGGCAACCATCAGGGAATACCATACATTACATCTATGTGACGCAAAAGAATGCATGATTTTTCAGGCTAGTCCCTCTTTACACTGTGCTTTCGTTCTAATGACTAGTTGATCATTGGACTCAGCAAGGGGACTTGTCTGGGGTTTTGCATAAGAAAATACGTGTTGAATTCTGTCACTTTTCCATCAGAAGCAGAAATGATGTCCATAAGAAGACAGCTACACTACAATAGTAGCCTTTTATTGTTTCTCTCCACATGTGCCTTACTCTGACCCAGTGACAGAGCCATCCCAAGTTGATTCTTGTCACATTAACTCACATAGTTAAGGGCTCGACACATGGAAGGCCATATTGCTCCCTCTTAATTCATTTCCTGTGGGACTTGCACTCTCAGGCAACAATCTTTTGCCCTCCTCCAGCAAAGTGACTGACGAAATCCGTGCATGTAAAATTGTCAGCTCTTACGCATAAATTTGCACAGCGACACTACACAAGACAGTTGATTAAAGTTTTTTTAATATTCCTGACACTGGTCATAATAAACAATATCTACCTTCAATTTCCGGAAGGAATTACTGAATACATACATGGGTGGAGGGCAAGGCTTCTGGTTGCAGTCTCTTATGTCTCCTCTGGGCTTCATGTTGGACTTATTACAGAAGCTTTTGTGAACCATCTTACTGTCAACTTTCCTTCTGCATCCATATCGCAGATACTGCTTCCCTAAAGAGAAGGTGACAGCCAATTGATAATTCTAGGATATAACGAAGGAAAAAATACATGTGACAAGGGAGGCTGTGAAGTCATTGACTTTTTAACATACCTCCACCACAAGCTTTGGAACAATAAGACCATCTCTTCGGAGCCCATTCGTAGGCACTGTCCTCTACCAGCATGTTGTCCTGAATGTTCGAATCACCATCCATATTCATCATGTATTTATACGATAAATTGACATCCTCATCGCCATGCAATTTCATCTACGAGAGACATCAGCAAAGAAAAATCAAAGGAAAACTGGTTTAATTTAGGATTTATGATCATAAAAACTAAACTTTTAATTTGATCCTGTTGTTTGTACCATTATTAGAATTCCATGTCTGAGGGGCCCTGTGGTCTGGACGGTTTCCTTGTCGTTGTCATTCTCATATTCCCATTCTACGCCCTTCTCTATCACAGAGCGTGACTCAGGGTAGTCGTTTTCACCATTAAGAAAAAACAGTCCTGATGCCACATTTTTAACAGCTGTGAATGAATGAGAAATAATAATTCTTTATAAGAAAAAAAAGGAAACATATACAGACGTGCATGACAGAAAAAGGAGCAAGGGAAGGTTTCATTTACCAAAAATGTGTGAGGTGGCTTTCAGCTCCTGAATGAGTAAATGCCTCGCTCCTCTGGGGATTTCAAGAACCTTAAGGAAGCCTGAAATGACAGACTCAATGAGTTTTTTTTGGATCTAAAACCTCCAGCGCCCCCTTCAAAGAGCTCAATTTGTAGTTTCCAGATAGAACACCTAAGAAGAAAAAATGCCTCACTGGAAACTTTTTTATTAGCTTGAGCCTGAAAAAAACAGACTCTTCCAGGAATTCAGCTCTCATGAGCTAGGTCTGCGCAGACTGTAAGAGTTAGATAATAGACTCAACATTAGCTCATAAACTTTGACGTAAAGTCTTGGCAATGTTCGCATGGAAACATATGGTCAAATTTCCCTGAGGTTCAGGGTCATTTTTAAGCATCTTCCTCTAGAGGGCGATGTTTATTTAAGCATAAGAACGAAGAGAAGACGTGAGACAGAAATACATTCCAGCAGTTTTTCTGCTAGGATAGAATCAACTCGGCTTTCTCCGTTTACCCTGCTTTTTAGCAGTCCGCATGATTGTGTCTTTAAAGGTTTTACAGCTGGAGTTGTCGCCTCCGCACACGCCACACTTGTCCTCCTGCTTCGAGGAGCCCACCACGCCATCACAGCCCACCTTCTGTTAATGGAAACCAAGGAAGCTGATAAGAATAAGTGCAGCTGTTTTACTTTGAGGCACACAAACACACATATGAAGAACCTCACCTCACACTTCTCCACGCACACACACACTGTGCGGGTCCTTGTAAGAGCAGAGTGTGCCATCCAGCACCAGTTTCTCCATGAGGACCACATCTCTGGTCTCCTTTGACTGGCAGTACAGGTGGCAGCGTTTGTTAGCTAGAAAGCAAACATATTTTCACATGAAATAAAAAAAGCTCCATTTTACCTTGATTACGTAATTGCACTAGTTGGCACTGTTAATCCCATAATTACTCATTCTAGTGCAGTTTTAAAATCTTCCTTAACTTGGCCAACACGTTTTCTTTCTTTCAAGAAAGGATGCACTTATGTATAAAAATATGATACAACAATGTGCTAAAGATTTCAGCAGAAAAGTTTTGGTTTGACTTCTTCTAAAAATTAAGTAACATATCTGAAATTAATACGACTGTGAGTTAGCGGTAAAATTCAAAGTTTTGCAGGACTGAGAATTGACTATGCTGTTCTGAAGCATCAGAATAAAAAATAATAATTGAAAAGAAAAACACTAAAACTCACTAAAACACTAAAACTAAAGAGCTCAGTAAAAACCCATGTTTGGACATTTTCTCAGTTCAAGACTAATGAATGGGGAAAAAGGCAATTTGTAATTGTCCTCAAGTTCCAAGGGCCCCGGTATAAAGTCATGTTGAAACACTACAAGAGCTTAAACACTGTAGAAAACCATGAAGGAGGTGGCTGTAAGTCATAAGTGACACCTTTTCACTGCCAAGGCTGATGGTGCAGTAGGTGAAAAAGTATCCTAGGAACAAGGTCGTTGTGAAGAACGTGGGGCGTGTCGGTGGCAACACCTCAAGACAGACAGTCCAATAGACTGCTGGACACCATTGATGTAGAACAACAAACAAAGGCTATTCTTAGACTAAGGCCTATAAAAGCCCACTTGACTTTTGGAAAATCTCACCAAGGCAAAGAACAAAATGTTATGATCTTCTGTTTTATGGCGAGATGAAACATGTTTAGTTATTTAGCCACAATTAGGTATTTTATTTGGCATACAAAAGAGAAACACTCAGAATAGCATTTGCAGCCTAAAACAGTAGTGAAAACATAATGATTTTGGGGGTCATCCATGTCAGGATTCTCAACAAAAAGTTCACAGACGAACTTGGTCTTAGGCAACACATATCTAAAGTAGTGAAGAGAAGATTTACTAAATAAAATATTAACAAATTGGAGTCGCAAATTCAGAAACCTGATTTGACTGTGATAGACAGTCTATGGGGGTAAAAGTAATGGCAAAGAGGCCTTCCAACTTCAAACACTTTGAGCTCATAACCCAGTATGAATAGTCAAAGATATTCATACTGGGTTAATAGTAAAGATATGCAAAACGCTTGCTGGTAACTATGTAAAATTTTCAAAGTTAAAACATAACTTTAAACCTAAATCACTAAGGCATATAAATAAGTTTGGTCTCAATTGTTTGTAAGTAGTTGTAATAATCTGAATGAGATCTCAGTGAGTCAGAATAATGATGAGTCTTATTGTGTCTCTTAGTCACACTACAACTACGTGAGCCCACAGAGACAAAACCTGGCAGACCGTCCCGGTGAGAACGAACACTCCTACTTTATCACGCACACACACACACACACACACACACACCAAGACCTTGTCTTTCAGAGCTTTGACTCTAATGAACAGGTGGCAGACATGCAACTAATCTATCTCAGCTAGCTTCACAAATACTGCTATCCCTGGTAAACACGTGTGAAAAGCCTTAAAATATCTTTTCAAATTTATCAGTCTTTTATTGCAGTAGGAAACAGTAATTTCACACAGAATTAATTACTTTGAGTACATTTATTCAGAGGGAAAATAAATCCCATGTTCAGAAATTATTATTTTAAACAAAATCAACAGCGGCAAAAATATTGGCAAATGAATATGCACCAACCTTTTCACCAGGTTGGTGCATGAAGAGATTGCGATATTTGACTTGTCCTGTTGGCTTAATCACTCTAAATCACCCAGAGTCCTTGGTCCTCTCTCATTCTCTATTGTCTTCAGCTCTCACCACAGGTTTTGTGGATAATTTAGGTCTAAGGTTTGACATTGTCAGGGAAAAATACTGATTTTGTGCTCATTGTAGAGCAGAAAAACACAATGGTAGCTCACATTGTGGTGTTTATGATTTGTTCATTATTTTGTCAAGATTTCTACTTTGTATTCTGTGAATTGCCCAAATCCTCGTCGTTTATCGGTTAATGAAGTTTGTTTGAATATTACGCAGTTAAAGTTGACATGTTTTTGAGTACCAGCACCCTGCTTTCTGACTACGTTTTGGCTGCTTACACTGTTACTTGATAAATCTTCAGTTTTCTAGATGATTTCACCCGATCCTTTTCAAAATGTCCTGATATTTTACTCTAACAGGCCCCAGAAACAGACCTACAGCATCACCAATCCTCCACAATACTTAACAAAAGGAGAAGAGGTCCTTCATCACATATTTATAACATTGAATAGATGTTATGAAGAACTGGTGACCCTGTGATAATCCCCCTCTTAGTAGATCTGTACAACATTAGGAAAACATTTATTTTATGTTATTGTTAGTTCATTGCAAACTTAGGCTTCATAAAAATACTGTTTTATCGGAAGAATTTGGCTTCATTAAAATAATTGTATGCGGCATTAGCTGGTGTATAGACAAAGAAAAAAATCTTAGTTATAATTTCTCAATGACTGATTCTTATCAACAAATCTATTACTGGCATATAGAGCCTGAACGTTTGGTGCAATACACACAGTTTTTTTGTGATACAGATACTGCATACAGGTACATTGCTTTAATTACACATTACTCACAAATTATGAAGTCCTAATCCTTACTTAAGAAATAAGTATGGGTAGAAGGCTTTTTTTTACATGTATTTACAGGGACACCAATATGTGTGGAAGCTCCTAATAAAGAATCCTCCACAGTGTGGTGACACCTGATCAAAACAGTGTTGTTCATGTGCATTCAGTGCAGTCAAAAAGAAACACTGCAGAGGTTGAGTCTGTATTTATAGCATCAGCATGATATACTATTCATAAATCAACCCGCTCACTCAGAGCCAGTCTGTTCTTCTCCCAGTAACATTTTTACATGATAATAATAACCATAACATTACAGTTTAGAGCAACAGAAGACAGCATCTTCAGTTTGTCAAGACTTGCTCTGAGATGCTGTGGGGGGTCAGAAGGTGTTAATCAAAGTGTTTTGCAAACGCTGCTGTATATGGGAGACATGTGATCTCCTATGTGCAAGAACATAGAAAGCTTCAGACTGCAAAACCCCAAAATTTGCTGCTTGGCTAATACCTCATGTTTCTCCTCTCAGGAGTAATTCACAGTACAGCTGTCGATACAAGGGAAATCCCAAAAGGGGGAATAAAAACAATTTGTTAGACAAATATTATAGTTTCAGATCTGCAGTTGACATTCTCACACTTATCATGGAAGTCAAAGATGATAGATCGTGAATGGAATTCAGTTTCACCTCCTTCAGAATCATTTTTCTCTCACAAACACACACTGGTTGGCGTGTTCACACAAAGAGAGGTAATTTATGATGCTGAATGCTTTAGTGAGAAAAAATATGGCATTTAGAAGTAACAAGATTGAAGGAAAAACAATTTAGGAAGGTCATTTAGATAGGAAGTAAGCACAGTGCTTTGCTGTACAGTTGCCCTTTAGGTGGATGATAATTTCACGTGTATTAAGATGGAGGTGACAATACAGCTCTTAGATAGGTTGGAGCTGTCAATTTTATGCATGCAGCCATGTGGATGTTACTATTTCTTCATTGTAAAGAGTTTCTGTGTATTAGATAGAGAACTTAGGGCTTATTGTTTGGTATTAGTGGGATTATTTACATATGGTGAATAAAACCTGGAAAAATTGGAGGATTAATGAGATTAAGATGTCAATGGGTAGAGGAGGCAAAAACTCCCAAATCATTTTCAATTGTTAAAAATATGCCATATCTTTGAGGGGTCTGGTTGCACCTTAAAGCTGTGCTCAAATTAATCAAATAGCACAACACCACATGCTCTAAATTGCATAACATATAGGTCCAGCAGAACCTAATCACTCCTGGTTTGCTACTGTCAAGCTGGTTCAGAATCTACTCACGGTCTGGGTGTTCATAAGGCAGCCAGAGGTGCTTGCTGATGTACTCTGAGGCGTGACACTGCTCCTCCCTGGGATCACTGTAAATGTCTTCACATTCATTGGTGTTGCACATCTGGAACTGGTAAGTTGCCCCTCTGCAGGGCCGGCCACCATTGGCTGGTCTGGGAAAAACAAGAGGCACAAAAAATGTTCTTGCCGTTTAAGCGGTAATTTGTTCTTTGGCCTTTTTTATTACACTTTAAACTAAAATGATCTCTTTAACCCAGTGTTTCTCAATTCCGGTCCTCAGGCTCTCCTGCTTTGCATGTTTTAGGTGTTTCCATTGTGCCACACACCTGGCTTGAACCTATGGGCGATTAACAGGCCTCTGCAGCACTTGATGGTGGCACTGAAGGTCATGCAATCATTTGAATCAGGTGTTCTGGAACAGAGACACATCTAAAGTATGCAGGGCAGGGGGGCTGACGACTGGAATTAAGAAACATTCTGTAAGGCTGCCTGAAAAATATACAGTGCTGGTAATACATATATATATATATATATATATATACACACACAGACAACTCGCAAAAATGCATTGCTCCTTGTTGGAAACAACCAATCAGGGGCAGGAGGGGGGGGCCTGTGTGAATTTAAAAGGAACTATGTGAGCTTAACACTAGTTGGTTGTCAGTGAAAATATTAAATTTTTGATGTGATCCAGTTACATGTAATCATTTATTACTATTGCTATTGCAATAAATGATTATCTTATTTTAAGTCTGTTTACACACCTTCACCTCATAGCCATGGTGGACACTAGACACAAACTAGAAAATAATGTCATACATGGGATTGTCACAGTTTCTGGTGCGAAACTGCACTCCTCCCCCACAGGTTTGTGAGCACTGGCCATACTCGCTCCATGATCCCCAGTTTCCATCTTGCTTCATGATGTCAGGAGTCAACCAGATGCAATGACCTTTAAAACAGTGCTGCCAGAGAGCACAAAGATGTGCCTACTTTAGTACCTACATATTGTGCGTAAAATCTTTTACAATATGTTTTTTGTAAAAATGTAGCAATACCTTTCCATTCCCACACATGGTGCCATCAATGGGTGGGCCCTTCTTGGTTTTGCAGAAGAACGGATTGTCTGGGTGACTGCACCACAGCTGCTTGCAGGGGTCAAACGTACGGTACTGTTTGGGAGAACAGAGATTCCAGCATAGTCAAAAACAGCAGCTCAAAATAAACATTTTGAATAACAGGTCACTCAAAATGTAAACTTATGGGAAGTTTAACACTTAATAAAGTTGAGATGGAAGGAGAAATGCCACAACAGTAGCAAAGACAGAAACATACCAAACAATACCAACACTTAATCTATGCAGTCATTGCAGTTTACACTGGGACCCATTGAGAAACACACAGCAGTTCATGCAAATTCTGTTGACAGATACAGAGCCCTGCAAAAGTAATCCTACCTCTTGTTTCACATAATCTCACTGTACAATGACTAACATTTATACATTTTAATAGGATTCTAGGTGACAGACAAACACAAAGCAGCACTAAATTGTGAAGTGGAAGGAAAATGATACTCAGCTTGTAAATTCATTTACAAACATAAAATTCTGATCAAAATACATTTGTACTCAGACCGTTTCACTATGATAACCCTAAATTAAGTCTACGGTAATACAAATCCACCTGTGTGCAATTTAATCTGCATATAAATACAGTTCTCTTAAAGCGTTAGAGGTTTTTGTAAGAGAAGCTGCTTGTTCCCTACAAATAGCTTCACATAACAAACGAACACAGAAAAATAGATCAGAAATAAAATAGTAAAAAAAACCTGTAAAGTTCATAAAATCATATTCCAAACTCCGGTTAGAGTGAGACTTTACAGTGGAAAAGCAGCTTTTTGATGCCCAGCCTGTTTGGTTCTACCCCTGTTTGGAGCGTCTCCATTACGATCTGCTCCTCACTATTATGGGTGTGAATATAGTTAGGAGCGTGGGCAAGCCAATGGTGTGCAGGAGCTGCAGTCAATGGTCCAATGATGTTTTCAGTGACACTCAGCAATGGAGAACCTCTTGGTTATGGTTGTTATGGAGCCAACTAAACCAGATATTTCATTTTGTCTTCTAGAAATCCAGTGCTGGAGCAAACATAGTGAAAACCATTCAGATTAGCTGATTATTTTCCTATGAACATATGGTGGTACTTTTATTTTTTAAATGTGCAACCTTTTGGATATAGGTAATGTAGTCAAAACATATATCCCGAAGTGAAGTTTATTTAAAAGAAAATTTCAAACAAAGAATAAAAGACACATGATGCCAAACCAATCTAGATCCAGAGTTTCACACAAAGCTGTAGCTCAGACAAAATGCTGACCAGAGCTGCACAGTTCCTCGCTTCTTCATTGCTGCCCAGTCCTCAGAAAGACTTGCTGCTTGCATCGCTGCAAAATCACGTTCATTCTGCTCCAAAATGCAGAATGCGCCAGGAACAGCGCAGTGTTCCTGGCGCTGCTCGTGATTAAACTCATAATTACCCTAGTCCACACTGTGCAGCTCTTTGATAGCAGACGGGATGACTGCCTGTCCACAGTGCTGGTTGAGAGGTTGTTTGGAGTTTGCAGTGACGTAAATCACGGGCCAATCAATGAATGCAGTCTGTTCTCGATCAAATTGCTTGCATGCATGGCATTTCTTAGAGTGACTAGTACTACTCCTGAATTAGGTACAAAAAACGGAGAAGAGCTGTGCTGAGCCATGTCCGCTAACAGAGATGAATCTGGTCGGGATGGACCGAAGCAGAACTGATTGAAGCCACTCTAGTGGAGAAGCGGGCTCTACTGCGTGATGCCCAGTCCTTCATCTGAACAAAAGTATGACACAACAGCAAACCTCTCAATGTACTGCAGTTCCCCTAAATGTACAGGCCAGGTAAATAAAGCTATAATAACAGAGGATGCCAAGATACTCAGGGTAATGTTAAAGGAGCTGCAGAGATGCACTGCTCAGGTGGGAGAATCTGTTTACAGGGCAAGTTTTAGTTGTGGGCTCCAGAAGACAGACATAGTCGATAAAAGCCACAATAAGTCCAATGAGTAGCTTACCACTGCAGGAGACGGGTGGAAGAACATAATTTAGTCAGAGGACACCAACATTGAACATTCTGACCTTCATGTAAACCATTCTTTGAAGAAAAACTAAGTGCATACATCACTGATCATTAAATTCACTGTTCAACAGGACAAACACCTTAACAAACACCCACAGAGTTGCAACTGTCTGGATCAGTGCATTCAGCGTTGGAATCTGATTGTGAAACTGTGGCAAAAGTAGTCTATACAGACTTTCTAATATTTTGCAAAAAAATAAAATAAACATGAAAAAAATGGGCAATAATCCCAGTTTCTAGTTTCCAAAAACTAATGAAAAAATGACCAAAAGCGTTTGCAGCTATAATTGAACCAAAAGGTGATTCTTACAAGTCAGAGAGGGCTTAATAAGAATCTACATCAAAATCTATATACATATATATATATATGTATATAATTTTCCCTTCCACTTCACATTTACTTTTTGTGTTGATCTATCACGTGAATCACACAGCATGATGTGCCTGTAACAATTTTAGAACTTCAGGTGTCATATATACTTTTGCAAAGCACTGTAAGGAGGGTCAGAGGGCAGAGTGTTTTAAGACAAAAGGTGAGATATCTGTGACTAATGAGATGTCTCTTGACATGGCTTGAGAAGCAAATTCAGCAAATTCCCCTCCTTGTCTAAAATGAATCAAAATGCCATCAAACAAACCAGCCTGCCCTCTTCTCTCCTCTCCCGAGAACCTCCCACCTACCATGACCCTGAGGGACTTCTACAGGTCAGGAGTTGACTTACAAACATCGGCTTAGACTGTGGTAGGTAATCGTCAGCTGTATATAGACTGGAGGATCCTAAAATACAGGGGGAAAAAGGGCCTCTGTTCTGGCTGAGCCCTCTCCCCAAGGATGGGGAAGACTTCTCGCCAATCTTTTCCACTCAGTTTACAGTCATAAACGTGCCAATATAATGCGTCTCTTACTACAAGATGTGCAGTGATTTACCGTCAGTAAATCACTGCACCAGTGACTCCAGGTACAGTGCTGGACAGAGCCATAAGGGCCACACAAATGAATTGCAAGTGTCCCGTTGTTTTGGAGGATTTTGTAGTGGCTTTCTCTTAGAGCACAAGCATTTTAGAATCCTGCAGACCAAATCCTGACAAAACTGAGACGCAGAGTACAATCAAAACAGAAATGAAGGAGCAACATTACATACACATGACTTTGGGGAACAAAAACAACGAGAAAACCTAATAAAACAAATGACACGTCCACACGTCCTCCTGGAGGTGGGGTGGACTTACCTGCGATCCTGTCTGGCCCACCTTTTGTAGCTGAGGGGAATGAGTTTGACAAGAGAATAGAGGGTAATCTAGCAACGTGTGCAAGCCCCTGAGCAAACCCTTAGTCAAAAAACAGCTTTGCAACAGCGTGCCACAGTGGCTTCACAGTCACAGAAAAGATGATACTGACTGTAAAGGAAGTAAAGATACCAGAAAAGATGCTGCAGCTTGATGAAACTTCTTTAGTGATGCTTTTGTCTTTACAAAATTTTATTTCTAGCAGGTTCATGTAAAGGCACTGTGGTATTAAGGCAACTGAGAGGCTATAAAAAGAAACTTTTTTGTAATTAAATTAATGACATAAAAAAGTAATAGCTAACAAAACCAATTACCTGCTTTTAAGCAAGATGTCAATCCCACCAGAGGCCGGGAGAAGAAACAGAGGACATCAGAAAAATGTCAATGGCTATGTATGTCACTTATTTTGGTCAAAGGTAATCCACTAGTAGACAACATTGGGCTCAGTTAAGAAGCCCAACTCTTAAAATTTGAGAAAATACTTAAATAATTCAAGCTATTTTACAAACCACAGTGAAAAAAATCACTTTCAAACTCTGTCTGTTGAGGCTTAACATTTACCTGTCACTTGTAGCTTAGAAGCTAAAGTAACACTAAGCTTTGACTGAAGATGCGCTCAGTATGATGATGAGTGAAAGTAAGTGTTGATAGACTACAGGGGTCTCTTACCGCGGTGCACATGGTGTAGCCCACACCGAAGTCAAAACGACACTGTTCATTCATGGAGTAGTGCAAACCAGGAAGTTGAGGCAGCGATGGCCAGTTGTGGTCAAACGGGTCGTCCCGAAGACAGTCATAGGACCTGAAGATGAAGTGAAAAGTCTTTAATTTTCTTTCCTTGCCTGTAATGTTCCTACATTTTCTGGTACCGCTGGTGTAAATGTACAAGTAGAGATAACATTTTTTACATTTTTATTGTTAAGGAATGTACTTAAAAATAAGTTTGTCAAACAGAATATTTTGCTCAGATTTGCTGACTTATCTGATTTAAAAACTGTATCCAACTAGGACAGATAAGATTCTGTGCCCTGTTCACACTAATATGAATATTTTATAAAACAGACACATTCTGCTCTGTTGGTACCTCTTGACAATAGGTAAAACAAGATCTTGGTGAGAAAACCTAAGATTTTTAAACACTCTTTGTGGCGCTTGTCTGTTTGAGCTGGATATGTGGAGATTATTAAAAACAACGATGATTGTGCATGTCAAATCTTATAGCAGCTGCATGTAAAAAGCAAAAACACTGAGATCCCAGCTGACCTATTAAATGTACATGTAAAGCCTCCTGCATGTACTGATATGTTCTAGTTTTCATGTCTCACTGAAGGTAGCGTCCCAGCTCCTGCATGCTACATCTGGACCACTGAAAGCGGTGGAAGGCAGCTTGCACCAGAGGAGCCATGATGCTGCCCATGGGGACCTCGTCCCCACAGCGGTTTCCCTGGCCATCGTGCTCCATCCCAAGCCTATGGATGAAGAGAAGAAAAAGAAGAATGGTGGTGGAGAGGATAAAGAGCAGTAGAGACAGAGCGGGAATGTGTGGAAGAAGTAGATCAAGGAACAACAGAGGGAGGATTCAATCATTGCATACTGACCACTTGAACAAAACTGTGATGAATTAGTAAGAGACTGCTTTCCTCTCTGGTCTACTTTGTTACTGGTAACACTTACACGTGCCCAGTTTCATGGGCCACCACAAAGGCAGAAGAGAAACCATCCTCGTGGTTCAAGGTGCAGCTCCTCACCGGATGGCACATCCCCGTCACTGGAGCATAACCTGAACAACCAGGGAGAGAGAAGTAATGTTGGAGATTTACTGACTTACTGCTGCAGTAGTGCTGAAACATAATCATAGACAAAATGATAAAAGGCTATATTAGCTATGTTTGATCCTCATTTAGGTGTGCATTCTATGAATAAATATGTGTTTTTTTTATTTGGTCAAGTAGACTTCCTTTATCAAATCAAAAACACATATCTGTTTCAATTTTGCTTTATTAATAACAGAGCAGTTCTATTCATCTTAAGATTACTTTACACACACAAGGACTCTATTTAGGACTCTTACTCTTTTAGCTGTTTGGTTTGCCAGAATTTTATTTTAGGGGTATCACATTTTGGATGTATAGTTCAGAAAAGGGCACTGTCGAAGTGTAAGCCACAAACATTTACGTTCATGTGTCTAATCTTAATTCCAAGATGTTGGCTTCTCTCTTTGCAAATGCCAGTCTTCAGCTTCCTGTGTGTGTCCTGCACTCTCTTTAATTGTGGAGCTGTGGCTGCCTCTTCTCTGTATATTGATTTTCTGCTGCTGAAGGCTGCGCCCAAGGGCAGCTGAAGGGCTTCTGGCTAGCTAGGCCACTGGCTTTAGAGGCCTCTCCCCTGGGCCTGGCTGTTAGCTTGTGCTCTTCTGCACAGAAAACCATCAACCACTAAAGCCACAGTGCACCTTGCAAATTATATGAGGCAAAAGGAAGGAGGTGCACACTTCTCTATATGTCTAGAATCCTTTTAAAAGTGTGAGCATGCAGCAAGAATATAATGCACAACAGCATTGAATGTGTTCATCGTGTCTTTTAATACCTTGCATGCCAGTGGGCCCAAATTCTTGGCGTGTCAGGAAAATGGCATGATCATGATACTCAGCGTCCCCCGTGTCTTGCTTCTGCTGCAGAAAGGCCCAGCGACACACGTTCTCCAGACTCTGAGATGGATTCCCAAGTTCAATCAGGCTCATGGACTGAAACACAGAGCAACACGAACAAAGTGCAGGGATTATTTAAAAACAAGGACATCCCTATTTTAGTTTATGTATGTACAACAATTTATTTCACCCTGTAGAGGGCAGTGTCACTGTGTACTTTTTTTTTTTTTTAAATTTGATTTTAGAAGATCTCACAAACTGCTGGAGCATTTCTTCCACTTCATCACACAGAGAAACACACAGTCTCAAAGTGATGCTAGAAAGGAGTACTCTGTTAATGAGTTTTACAAAATATCTGCTTATGATTAAACAAAAACCCTAACCAAGCTCCTTTAAAGCTATATTTCCCTATCTAATATGTTCCCTCTATGATCTTGATTTAACAGTCTGATATCAAGGTTTCTCTTCATATCTCTTGCATTGCCTCTGTTTTTGCTCAGTGTTTGAACACATGCCTAAGGTGCAGTTGGTTCACAAAAGGAATGCAACATGAGCGAGACATATGGCCTGCCTCTGAACACTTGATGGAGTGCTAAGTATGCACTCGGCTCAGCCCTCATTTAGACGGTGTAGCCTGTACGTGTGCACCATTTCCAAGCTGCTTACGTGTGTTTGAGAGCATTTTTTTCATGATCCCAAAAATGTGTTTCTGCAATGGGTGTAAATGTAGCGCAGTGACAGTGTGTGAGTAAAGTGTGGGTGTATGAGTGTGGCTGCATTCAGGGTCACACAGTCAATCTGCAGGCTGTCTGGGTGCAGCTCTGTTGCTGTGGTAATTGGGAATGATGGACAGCCAAAGCTTTGGGTGAAGCTGCACAGGGGCTGGCCCTGAATGACCAATGCATTGTAGCCTGTGTGTGTTGTTTCCTGACTTCTATTGGGGCTGTACGGGCAGGAACAGTGGAAGAACATCGGAGAACACCTATTCACCAATAAAATCATATGTGCTATTCAGTGGGTAATCCCATCATTCCTGCCATTCAGCATCCTGCCATGCTTCTCAGCACAGGCATGCAGATAAAGTTACAGTGAGGAAGAAAGAGATGCTGCCCCTATTGCCATTACTCTTTATGAATGAAGGAGAGCTGTCATTGATTACTTACCTTTGTCTAGACTGGAGATGATTCTGTGAGGCAACCTGCTAGGAAGAACAGTGATTGCATAACGGCCAGAGTCTCTGTGTGCTTTGGCTGGTGAACTGTGAAGGCGTGCGACTTGGAAAAACTCCCCTGAGATGCTGCATGCTTTTAGTTCCTCTTTTGCTCAGTCCACTGGAATAACAAGCTCTGGGCATCGGTCTGTGTGTGTGTCCTGATGACTGGATGTGTGTGTTGTATATTTGTTTATAAGTTTGCTTTAGGTACTTAAAGGAAGAGTAGCGAAATCCTTATGTCATGGATAGTGCTGACATAGAAACAAAAAGACAAACAGGGTGAGCCCAAATCCTGTTGTTCTAAAGCGTAAGTGCTTCAGGAACTGCGGTTCAGTTGTTTTCTCAGCAGGACTTCGAGTCCTGTCAGGTCTCACCTTGCCATAGCCCAGCATGATTATCCGCACCAGCACCACATTGATTTTTGCTCCCAAAGAATCGTCATGGTAGATTTCGTTCACCTGGAACCACAAAAGCAAACACAAAAGGCAGGAGCTATTAAATGAGATGCACCAGTAGATAAAACGTTGGAAAAACATTTTCTGTCCAGAAGTTGTATAAGACTAATTGGATTCACACTGTTGTTCAGATGAATCTAAGATTGAGCTTTGCAGCGACGCAATCCTCTAGCATGGTTAGGTATAAAAACAAAAGATTAAAATGGAATAGCACTGCATGACCACTGTTAGGTAAGTTGCAGGCCAACTTTTCTGTCAATGGATTTGGGAGACCTTGTTAGAGTTCATGACATTAGGATACCAGGACATTTTTAATATAACACTGTGACCTCTGACAGAAAACTAAAAATTGGTCATCAGTGAGTCTTTAAGCTGGGAAGTGATGCATAACATCTGGTTAAAACAATAGAGAAATGGTTCACCAAACATAATAACAACCCTCATCACCTTCACCGAGACTGTAAAATCTAACGCATAGAAACATCAACAACCTGGAGGAGAGTGGACCCCATAGGATCACATTTTTCTAAGCTTAAAGTTAAGTGTTACACATCTGGTGTCAGTTTATCTGACACCGGGGTTTTATCACCAGATAAAACCTGAGTTTTATCTGGTGATAAAACCCCGGTTAATACATTCATAATAACAAAATAAACAAAAAAGGTGGTGCGTTTTGATCATTTGATGTGGTTTGCGTTTTAGGTGCCATTATAACAACAATTGTTTGGTTAAGAATACATTTGAACTTTTCTTTGTATTTTCATAAAAATCAATACACATGGATTAAATTTTCCACTTTTAGTCATATCTAAGTTCTGTTTCACATTTGTAAATTAGTTTAACCAGACAGAAAAATATTATGTCACTACTTTTATGACTTTATGGTCTTCTAAATAACCTCTTAAATATCTTTATTTCTAAATATTGTCAATTTTATAACCTTTAGGTTAATATGCTGCTATTAAAATCAGGTGAAAAATAAGGATGTCTTTAATATTAGCAATAGTGCAACATTGATCAATTGCCTCACATGTACAGAAAGGTTCCAGGCTCTGCTAGATAAATGCTCCCACATATGAGGGCGTATTTCACTCCCCAGATCACTCACGACCAAATATGAAAATTAAACAATGACATTATCTGGTGACTTTTAATGACTTTTGAGACATCCAATAGCTACTTTTCTTGCTGAGGAGTTGGCAACAGTGTTATGAAGTTTCTAGTTTCTAGTTGTAACATGATCAAATGGTCTCTTGTGTACCGAAGGACAGCTTGGATCATCCAAAACAGCCTTTACAGAAGACTTGTGATTCAAAACTGCTCAACTGGCCAAGAAGTTTAAAATAATTTTTAATTAAAATAAGTCAGTTAGTGGCATATTTCAACCTTTTTTTTTAAAGAACACCCTTATAGGAGGTGATAAATACCCCCACTCCAAGAAATATATTATTTAGGACTAACAAATGTGGGAGAGAAGGGAACAAGAAACAATTAGGAGATTGTAAGGAAATTTGGGCTCCCATGAGCAAAGATGAAGAGGAGATGAAGAAGATGCAAAGGATGGAAAGTGCCTAATGCAAGGAAACAAGGTAATGTGTAACAAGGGAGATGCAGAGAGCACTCTTCTGGCACACGCACTCTGACACACAGAGACACAAAGCCAAAGAGAGAGAGAGGGAAAATTGGCACTAAAGTCAAGGCCTGCTGTCCTCAGTGGCTGTGTTTGGTGCTTAATGAGGCAAAGGGATGTAAAAACAGACAGCCATAATGAGATGGCTGATGGACATGCTGCAGAGACACACACACACCACACAAACTCTGCCCACAGAGAGGTGCAGCGATAAGAAGGAAACACTGCAGAGACATGGAGCAAGAGACAGGTATGAGGGGAAGCTGTGGAATGCTTCGAACGTAGACCGAGAGGCAAAGGAACAGAGGAAAGAAGCTGAATGCAGTGGGGAAAACATACGGAGAAAAGCTTGAAAAGGAATGAGTTCTTAGAAAGCAACTATATCCCGAAGTAGCAGAGAAACAATTACTGTTGAAAGAAGAGGATGAGAAAAAAAGCTAGATTTTCCTCCTTTTGGTTTATAAAAGTAAATACCAAGCTCCAAACCTCCTATTGAGAATGACACAATAACAATAAAAGCTATTTGTTAAACTAAGTGAAAATAATTCACTTAATCATATCAGCATGTTTGAACAAGAAAACAAAATAACTGAACTGTAATAAAATGAGTCATATTCTCACAACCACAGCTAAAACTCCTAAAAGTATATCTGAATCTATCAAGGTCTCTTTCACATGAAAATAAAAAATAAAAATGCATCAAAAACAAACTTATAGAATGCTTCACCGTATGGGTTTTGAGGAAAGCAGGCCCATATGAATGTCCACAGGTGCATGGAGCTTAAACTTTTTCTATCACCAGTTCAAAACCAAACCCGGGTTACTGCAGATAGAAAGTCCCAATTTGTGTATCCATTTCCCATGTTCTGCACTGGTAACAAGCTTTGACCTTTTGAGAATGATGTCACAACTATAACTTTGGGTAAGCAATCCACCTAGAAAACGTTTCAAGAGATATGGTTGAAAACCTTCTCCAAATCTACAACAGCTATTTGGGCCAGAAAAACAAACTTCCATAACTTCATTAACAATTGGTTAATTTCAGAGTAAGGATTTGGTCAACTCATCCTCCTAATCTCAAGCTTCAACAATCAGTTGGAGTGTCCTGTCCTACGGTAAGCTTTCACAGGCAGTCTGACAATAGAGATTCCTCGATGGCTGTAACACACTCTCAGGTTCCCTTACTTAAAAATTGGGACCACCAACCTGGTTTGTCTCTCTACAGCTGTTGTTGTCTCAGTCTTCCATGTAACACTGAAGAGGGATATCAACAACTTTCCAGCAATGTCTGCAGCCTTAAGCATCTCTGAACAGATCTTGCCCACCCCTGGTCCTGCAGCTAGCACTCAAAGTTACTTTGCAGCTGTTTAAAGAATTAACTCTTCTGACTGCTTTAAATCTTTTCTGTCTTCCGGAACTTTCTGCTTCTCTGTTTTGGGTTGGCTAGAAATCTTTAGAAAAACAAGATTGCTTAAAATACAGTATTAGGGAGCAAGATTTTTATTTGACACACATGGGAAAAGCAAGCAAAGAGATAGACAAAACAAGAAAACCCAATTTAAACATGACCCGAAATAGCGAGAAAAGCCAAACAGGATTCATATTCTGGTAGGAAGTTTGATATTTGATGCTTACTTATCTCTTTAACTGATGATGCAAGCAGTGTAGAATGTTCTGTAGCATGGAGTCGGTGTAGCCAACCTTATTAAAAATGGTGGTGAGGGTATTTTTTTCTGGTTGTTATAATCTAACCCAGCAGGGGCTTGACGCAAGCCCCCAGCTGAGAGATGCACTGCATTGAAAGTCCGAAATTTTTATACAATATACAACTTCAGAGTGGACCTTGCCTCTCACACAATGACTGTTAAGATGCTTTGCATCCTCCTCTGAGTCAGTACAGGATAAAGTGGATATAGTGAAAGCTTGGAATAAATATTTTATCAAGTGTCTTGTTTGGGTTTATGTGAGGTTTTTATTCTGTGTTTTGATTGCCATGTGGAATGCAGCTCAGCAAGGACAAGCACTCTTAAGTGTCATCAGCAGCAAAGTTAGCTCTCTGTAAAGCAGTAAAAATGCAATAATAGTTGTTTGGGTCTTGTAAACAAGTAGAGAACATTACATATGCTTTTACAGCCTTTACCCACTTTACTACTGCAGAAGCATTAGACCTGGTCCTCCTAAAGCGATTACAGTTTAGCGGGCCATTATCATCACTGTCACACATTCTTTGTATGTACACTTCGTATTGAGCTCAGTATTTACTTACATTTCCTTAAGGAGTAAATAATATTTAGCATAATTTCACAATACACTTGAGATCTACTCCTGAAATGAAATGTCTCCCACAAACGTATTTGTACGCATTGAACTTCTTAGTTTGTGATGGCACAACTGCAACTTTTAAGATGTTTTAATAAAATTAAATCCTTGTGCAGTGCAGAAGATTCGAGTCATTTCTCATTTGTTTATTTTAAAATTTAAAACAGCTTTGCCCTGTAGCAGTTATTTAAATTACAATAGTGAACAAGTCAAACTCCTGATTTGTGAAGCATTTTGGCTTCAGCTGTTCAGCTGTTTGCTCAGTAAATCAAATTTGAATTGATTTGGCTAAAATTAGTCTAATCAATATTCATTCAGGTAATCTGAATGTCTTTCAATATTTTGACTGGTCTACAGATTTAAAGTATTTTAAATTAACCAGAATTGTGTCTACACATATTAGACACCTTAGGAAAGAACCATTACTGCTCTCTTTTCCTAACAAAGACACCATTCACTCTCATTTTGATCATTTGATTAATGTACAAATGCAACACAGTTTAACAGACAGATCATGCATGTGTTTGCTGTCTCTCTTTTTCTGAATAAGAAGGTTTTCTACAAATCATGTGGTCCTTTCAACTTTCATTCATCAAATTTCAGACATGATATTAATGGAAAAGAAACCCTGTCCTACATCTTTGCTTTTCCTTTTCTTAGTCTTTTGAGTTTAACATAGATGTGTTTTTCTGTAGCAAACATATCCACTGTGCCATAATGAATACTTATTTAATTACGTTAATTAGTATCCCATAATAGCTTCAAAATTAATTGATGGAGAACCTGCATGTCCGTGTTGTTCATGTTTTGTTCAACCCATCTTGGTATTGCTGCCAGGTTTTATAACTTTTGTCTCACACCTCGTCATCTTGGGAGCTTAAAAGTATATGAGAAGTCGTACAGCATCTGTTTGTATGTTGTGTTTGTTTGATAGAAGTGGACATCTGGGTGCGTCAGTCTGTGTTATGCCTAATTCAACGTGTTTCCTTGACAACTGCTAAGCCAGTTAGGGCCAGTTGACTTCCAGTTGACCAGGGTAGCATCGATTCAAGTCTAACAAGAAAGACATTTCTACTTAAAAACATTCTGAGCACAGTGAAAGTACAACATCTTATGTAACCAACACGGTTTTTGTGTGCAAAGTTAAACATAAATGTCTGGCACCAGAGCACAGGTGTAAATCAGAAAAACCTTAATCTGAAAATAAAAATAGACAAAAACTTTCCCGCCATACAATGCCTGCTTATATACCTAAACATGCATTTTTTTATTTGGATTTTAATTTTGTTACCACTTATGGTGAACAGTTTAACAGGTAGAAATAGTTTCATTGTACATTTTGGAAAATTTGGAAAATATGTTTATTAATACAGTGCTTTAAAACTTGGTGTCACTGTTTTTACTGTTGTCACTGAAGGTGCAAGATGTTTTATTTAGTCATTTTGGAAAATTTGTTTTACAAATTACTGTCAGCTGCTGATGAGACAGGGCGGAGCAATCAAAAAAACCTGGCAAAAGTGTCACATAAATTAGATAAGGCTTTCCATAACATTCTATCTCTTATAGTCAACACATCTGGGAATACTATGCTGAGCCCATAAACTTCGGTGGCTTTTTAACCAAGTATCTGTCACAAGCTAACAAGTCTATTTCTACCTGTGGTGCACTCGCTTTCCTACCTTCTTCCTTCATGTATTATTGTGTCTATTCACCTGGCTCCAGAAGGTTTTGTAAAGGGAAAAAAAAAGGATGATTTTGATCTCCTGCAACCTTTACACAAATGATAATTACCACACATAACAGAGGCAGACAAAATGCAGATCAGTTTACTAATAGGGCTCATCAAAATTAAAAATGCACAGATAAACAAACCACCCTTTTCAGCAGTGACTATTAATATACTCGGAGCGAGTGATTAACGCGTTGTGGCTCCCTTCTAAAGGTCTTACTAATGAGTGAGAGACAGGTAGACAGACAGATTACCTCAAGTTCTTCAGTTTATCACTGTTTTGTTTAGCCCTGGAATATAAACACACATCACATGAAACATGGTTCCTACAGAACCCAGCGCAGTAACTCACTTCCATTTTTGTTTTAAATAATGCACACTGTGCTAAATTCAGTGTTAATTTGAGAACATACCCCCCAGAAACAACCCTGTATAAGTGAATGTTCAAGAATAACTTTAGTTCAAATCAAACTTTACATTTATAATTAACAAAAATGATCTCAGGGTGATTTACAAGAAAAATCAAGTCAAATTTAAGAGGTGTGATCCATCAAGTCAATGGTTGTCATCATCTTGCTTAACACGTGACATTTTTATAAGCTTTTCAATTAGATTGGCAACGATTTTTAGAAAACATTGATAAGATTCTGTGGCATAAGCATCAGAAAATACAGATGCCATACATACCACCATTAGGCACTACTGCTATGAAATATATGTAATTGCTACTCTATCGTTGCAGCAATGACCCAATATTAGCTTTACTCAGCCTCATGTTAAGCAGGCAAATTCTTTGTTTACGCTAATGAATTTCAGTGACCTCAACAAAAGACTAAAAACAAAATACAGTCACTGCAAACATTGCTTGAATTTTCATTTGGTTGGAGAAATTGTCAGCCTATTAATACAGCAGGAAAAAAAAGAAGAAAACACATGGGAAATTAGTGGGAAGCACATAATACAAACAAAGACACATTTAGTCTACCATGGACATGCAAATAAACACACCCACACACACACACACGCACACAGATTTTGACACTCCTGCTGAACTTTGCAGACAGGACTCAATGGTTTTCAGTAGGCGTGCTTTGATGTCCTGCAGACAGCAGTAATGTCAATTATTTTCTGCACTTCAACAGACACAAACACAAACAGATGATCCACCTTGGCCCTTGGCTCTCTGCAAAGTTCATTTAACACACAGGTGGAAACACACAAGTGAAAGCAGCAGAGCTGGAAAATGATCGCATTACGAAAACACGCAAGACGAAAAGGGTAAAAATAATTTTAAGGATAAAAAGATTTTTAAAAATAATTTTAAAGGCCTTTATAAAAGATTATATTATAAAAGTTACCTTATGAAAATTTTGCTCAGGTTTGGTTAATTTTTCATGTTATAAGCTGCATAAATAATGTTGCAGTAAATCTTCTTCTGCTACCATTTTTTACTGTGCAGAGCTATTATTTTCTAGGTATTGATCATTGCTAATAATGAGGGAAACTGGCAATTGTCAGTAAGAATATAATTGAATTTGTTCTGATATTGAAATATCCTTGTGAAATGCTTCTATGTAACTAAATTCGGCCAAATGTAAACTTTAATATGTTGGAAACTCAAAAATGTTAACCACATACCAAAAGAAAATGACCACCTCATGCACATATTTAGCTAATTTTGTCAGTTTTTAAGCCTTTTTTCATGATTATGCCTTTTTAATGTAAATACATTAGATATACTTACTTCAAAAGTAAACGAATAAAGGGGCGTAAAAATAGGCAAATTACCCATTGTTCTATTGTGTTTATGGGACTTTGTTTCACTTTCACAATAGCTTGTCATTTTCCAAAATGTTCTTTTCACCAAAAGTGTTCCTTTGTAAACCTTTCCTACCTCTTGCATTATATTTCTAAAGTTTTTTTCACACTGATGCAGATTTGTTGCCATAAAACTACCCAAGCAGTGCTGCTGACAGCCGGGGAGAGAGAGAGAAAGACAGAGAGAGGGAGAGAGTCAGACATCGCACACCCATCCTGAAGTGAGCAAAGCAAACTTTCAAGAAGAAAGTCGCCCAGATGCCACGCGTGGGAGGAAACCCTTATTTATTTATTTCTGTTTATCTGGCTGTCAGTAATTTATTCCAAATGCGCTGTTTAAAATACTCCTCTTTCCCCCTTTCTCTCCATCTCTTCCCCGCAGATTAAAGCAGGGCTGCGACAGGGCTGCGTATTCCCTTCGCCTATATTGTCTAACAAATATCTAAAAAGGGGAGGTAGG
The DNA here is from genome assembly GCF_003331165.1 of Xiphophorus hellerii. NCBI lineage: Eukaryota > Metazoa > Chordata > Actinopteri > Cyprinodontiformes > Poeciliidae > Xiphophorus > Xiphophorus hellerii. Next base: position 18,488,774 of record NC_045694.1, on the reverse strand, counting down.
GAGCAACGGCAGCTCTTGTTCTTTTCCAAGCGCTGAACTGAGACAAAGAGGTGTGGTAGGATTTGCAGCTCTGCGCCTGCACCTGCTTAACAGTCGGAGGCTGGTTCCTGGCGCAGTGGGGTCGCAGTACAAGCAAAAGCAAACAGCGGCACTCGCACAAACACACACATAAATGGATGCATGGAAACACCACTCTCACCACAGGTTTAATTTGCAAAGATTAAAGTGTGGAGTGGGGAGTGTGACACTCAAGCTCACGCACACACCTACACGCACACTTGTGACAACACCTGGGAGCGTGAGTGCTAAGTGTTGTTGTGGCCCGGAGCAGACTACCTGCTGTTTCTGCATCTTTCTCTCTCTCTCTGTCTCTCTCTCTCTCTCACACACACACACACACAGAATGATGATATGACACAAATCCTGATGAAAATATATGTGGAAGCCCCTTTAGCACAGACAGAGCACCTTGCAGACACACACACTTATACACAAATGAAATCTCATCATATTCAGACAGAGAAGAAAGGATTACCTGTGGCTGATTGCAAGTAATCCTTTCACGTGTAGGAGGGGAATTGAATCCTCATTCATTGTGTGTGGGGGTAGTGTGGGGGTGGGGGTGTCTGTCTATGTTTCTTTGACCTCTCTGTGACTTTCTTTTCAACTCAAATGGAAGAATATTTTAATTTAATTCAATCTAAAGCAGGAGAACAGATGTGGGTTTCAAATATCTGGAAACCTTTGTGTGATCCAAATAAAACCCAGAGACAAGGACACTTACGATGTTCATGAGTGTGAGCAGGTACTTTTGCACATGCTCCTTCCCGTGAAACTGGACCACGGAGTCATCGACGCCCAGCAGCACCTCGATGTTGTAGGCTCTGTCCAGACTCTGTCGGCGCACCCGTGAAGCCCGTGTGTTGTTGATGCTCTGCTGCACGCCACGGTACAGAGACTCCAGGTCCATGAGACCACCCAGGTCTACACCTAATGACAGGGAGCACACAAAAAACACACCTTTTATACTGTACTTATACTGAATCTCAAATCTATACATACAAATGCATTTTAAATAAAATTCCAGGTTTCTCAGCAGGACGGAAACATGAGGCCAAATAACTGGAGAAACTATTCACTTGGCTCAAAATCCAACTTATTTCATGTCCGTCTCAGCTGCTAGATGCACATCTTTTAGAAAACATTTTGAGTACACTGAGAGAAGAATGTGTAAACCAAACAAGTATAAATCACATAGAAAATTTCAACAAAATATATTTTTGTTAAGTAAGCACATTCCCATTTTAAGCATATCAAAAATGTTTATGCATGTTTATCAGAGTGTACATTTTGAAGTACTTGACACAAACCATCTTAGAGGAAAATACCCCATTTTTGAAAGCATCTACATTTGCAATAAAAGACAAAAGTTGACCTTGTTTTAACGCCTGACCTAAATAACACTGATAGTAATAAAAAACACGCTATATCTCTAACCATCTTACTGTGTAACAATCACATTCTCTGTGCAGTCTTGAGTTGTTTTGAACACTTTTGCATCTTGTGTGTTCAAACTGGGATACATATGTGATGTCTGTGTCTGTCTCCCATTTGCTCTCCAAGACACCAGTTGATGGAATCGAGCATGTGTGTCCTTTGTAACCATTGGTAACGGTGCGGCTATCCTTCACAGATCCTCTCCTAATCAACCAAATATTTCTACTCCCATCTGAATAAAAGGAACAGATGGTGCTTGCTAAACACATGGATTAAGACAGCTCCTTCACACAGGGGCTGCCCACTCTGCTCTTTCCTTGGCTTACTAAATACATGAAAAATGCAAATTACACAGGAAACTCACTCTGAGGTTACATTTACTCATCTTCTTACAGGTAAAGTATGTCAGAAAAGCATTTATGTTCCTTGCCATTTTGCATATTTAGATAAGTTCAACCATGAACTTCATTGTATTTTTTTGGTATTTATAGTTGTGAAGTGGACGGAAGATTTTCAAAATCAAAATCTTAAAAGTGTGGATTTATTTCAATCCCATTTTACTTTATTACCTGAAAAAAAGTGCAATGAGTTGTTTTTAGTCCCTTAATAGTAAACAGAGTTCAACTGTGTGCATTTGGACTTCAGCAGATAAAAGGATGAAGTTAAAAGCCTTTTAAAGAGAGCTTGAATTAAAAATAGCAGTCAAGAGATTATAACTGTGGAGGAGTGGCAGAGATTTACAGCTTAGGTGGAACAATCTTTAGACAGAACTGATTGTTTTTTTTGGAAGAAAGGCAAGAAGGAAGGATCTTTGGTGGAAGATTGTTGTTTTCTGTTTACCATAACAGAGGAATGACACACAGCAAGACGATGTTGGGTTATATGAGACCAAAACTGAACATTTTGGAAAGTTTGCAAGATGGATATTGATAAATACATGAAGATCCATAAATAAAGTCTATAATCTTGATGTGCAAAACCTAACAGACTTTTTACTGTAATTGCACTTAATAGAGGTTCAATCATGTATTAAACAAATACTGCAAGACACAATTTTCAAACTTTTATTTTAAAAGATATTAAAAAATATGCATCTTTTCTTTTTCCCTTGCAACTATGAACTACTTATGTTACATAGTAAATTAAAGCTTGTGTGTTGTAAAGTAAACTACATTTTAAACTCCAGTTTAATCCTGTCAAGTCAGACAATAAGCTAAAGCCAGTAAAGAATATAAAGCGTCTTGTCTCCTGAACCAGGGCCATCATTCCTTTACCTGCTATTCCTGTGCTCATGCAAAGGCCATGGGTGGCCAATTCATGCAATACAGGTGGATTTAATAAAGCGCCATCATTGTTGACTTCAAGGCTTCAAAATGCAGCTCAAAGAGATGCTGTGTGGGTGTGTTAGCAGGTGTGGGTGTGTGAGCACTCTGTGAACAAACATTTCCGATTGGGCTATAAATCACTGTTGCAGCATGAGCTTTAATTTAGCTGAAGCTGGGCAGCAGGACCGACTGACCATGAAGCTTTATTAGGAGGGGGCGAGGGGTTCAAAGTGCAACATTATGGGACCAACGGAGCTCTGACACCTTGAGTTGAAGTGAGCGTCAAATGGAGCAAAAAAAAAAAAAAAGAGAGAGCCTCAAGAGAAAGACGGGTGGGGAAGGAGGGGGAGAGGAAGAGAGAGATCCGCCACCTTGTCTCCCAATCAGCAAGGGGCATCCTGCTTTCCCACTCCCTCTTATGCAACGTTTCCAAGACAACGGGCTCATGGGTAAAACAACAAACACGTGGTTAACGTTGGCTCCTGAGTCGCGAGCAGAATTAATTTGAAAGTCTGACTATTATCCCATATCTGCCCACATTCCAGCGAGTGAAAGAACACCAGCACAGAAGCAGAAAAATAGGAGGTGGGGGCAAAGAGAAACAATAATATACAGACACTGAATGCTGCTTCTGCTTGTTAGCACAGAAATTGGCATTTAATGTGGTTTACATCACAACAACTTGGCTTTTTCCTAGTTATAGCTGCCTTTAAGGAGCCTGATGTCATAACCTCCATATTTGCTTCAGGAAACAGGTTAAGATATTTTTACCTCTTACTTATGTAATGTGAAAGGGGCAACAAAATAAAATAGTTCTGTCTTTGAACTTCTTAACTTAGCACCTTGAAAACAAATCAGACCATATTATGCTGCATAGCATAAGGCCAAAAAAGATTAGAATTGGAAGCTCGAGTAAACTAACGCATACACAGCAATCGGCTAACGTGTTAAACCATCAAATATCCCCATTTCATTGCATCGATGTCCTTGCCCAGACTTGCAAAAGCACTATTTTCTATTACTTCAGCTGTTTTACAGCAAGAACTTCAGCAGGAAAAAAAAAAAAAAATCATGGAGCAATAAGGCACAAGAGAGATTGAGGGAGGTGAGAAGCAGCGTCGAGGGGTTTGATGGATGAGAGATGGAGATGAGAGAAGAGCAGAAGGACCTTGGCTCTTGTGAGTTTCCATTCAGGCTTTCCGTCTTCATCCGAGTTTGATGTGGTGACTGGGGGGTGAAGCAAAGCTGTACTGCTTTGTTTCTTACTGCAACGACTCACATTAGCCTCATATCACTGACAGAATCCAGATACAAGTCGTTGCAAAAGTGTTTAGAGACACATTTGATCAGATTACAAGCAAAAAGACTCAGTGTATTTAATTAGGGATTTTATGAGAGATTTCCGAACAGAAAACACCATAATTGAGATGTGAAAGGGAAAATAATATATGCGTTTATATTTTTCTTACAAACAAGAATCTGAAAAGAGTAGCATGCATTAGCATTTAACCCCTATGATATCAATACTTATGGCTTTTTTCTCAAGACTTGGGGCATGTATCAACCAGCTTTGCAACAGAGGGGCTGACATTTTACTACACTCTCTTTTCAATATAGTACAAGGTCAGTAAGGTTAGAGGAAAATGATTTGAAAATCAATAAATTTCTGAGGCAGATTCTTAGTTATATTAAGTAGACTTTGAATGAACCATTTGTGTATGTGGAAATTATTTAATCTTAGCTACTACACAGAGACTTGTATGCATGGGTTGATTTTTTGCTGAAAAGTGAACTTCTGCCTGAGTGTTAGGTGTTCTTGTAAAGGATTAGCTTGTGTTTAGTCTCATCTATTTTCCCATCCGCTCCAACCACCTTCCTGCATCTCTAGTAACCTTTCACATTGTCTTTGGCAAGGTTCCCTGTCCCTGCTGAAGCAAAACAGGCCCACAGTGTGATCATGCCTCCATCATTTTATATTGCAGGCCTCTTGGCTTCTTTTTGATAACAGTTCTCCTTGTAAAACCTGCCAGCTTAGGTGGGTGCGCCATGCTGTTTCCAGTTTCACATGTTGAATGAAGCTTTTCATATTGTTTTACAATATCTTTTTTTTTAAAGCTGTCCACAACTGAGTGGCTGAGTGAGGTGGCAGACTCCCCTCATGCTGAGGTTACAGTTCTTGCTCTAGGTTTGATTTCTTATCTATAATGTTTAATGCAGGGCTTTACCTTCTATCTTTGGCTTTATCCTGTCAAACTACTAATACAAAAGGACATCGGTGCCTTCATTCTAGGTGCAAATCTCTGAGACTTTTAAAGAAAGGATGGATTTGTGCTGTGATTAAATTAGCCACAGATGGTCTTTCCTAATCAGGTGGCTTCTGCATGCACAATAGTTGAACTAATTTAGAAGAATCAAAGTAAATAGGACTGAAAATTATGTTTGGAACAGGACAAAATGCAAAAAACGCTCAGAGTTAAGGATACTTCTGCAAAGCACCGTCAGGAACTCATGGTAAAAATAATTTTAAAAAAAGTCAACATTAGGTGGGATTTTTAGCCTAAAACCTTTTCTCAATCATACATAAACCTTCATTTCCTTTTCTTAAGAGCAGCAATTTTCTTAAGAGCAATAATTTTCATTTATTGCTTTGCAATGATTCTAGTCTTTACCCCCCTAACCAGTCTCACACACACTCTCACCTTACATGTAACCCTTCTCACACACACTGCTCCTGCTTGCCCTGTGTTTTCATTCAGGTGGGGTATGGAGTGTGGCCTTATTAGGAGACAAAGGTTCTTTGTCTTTTCAACCTTTGCAAAATGTCAAGAATGTCTGGTTGCCTGCTGAATACTATGCGGGAAGAGAGGGTTGTTTGACAGAGTAACAACAGCATAACAGGAGACGGAGAACGGCGATAATAATTTGGGTCAAGCAACACTTTACTCCTGAGCAGCGACCTTTGGTAAGAAGGTGTGGACATCACTATGATTTGCATGCAAGATGACTGCCTCTGACTCTCGATGGTGACAGAGTCCTGGACCTATTTGGTATTTTCAACACAATGCCTTTTGACTATAGTGAGTGTAACTCCATGGCAGAATTGTCACCCTGAAATCCTAATTCTAAAAAAAAGAAAAGAAATTAAGGGGATGAAATTTAAATAACATGTGAACACTTGAGGGTTTTGTGCAGCCTAAAATAATATAAAGAAAAACACCACAGAAGTGTGGCCCCAATTCCACTTGAGAATGATTCAGCAAAGAGGTAATGTTACAAACTTTTCTAAAACTAAAGTTAAGCAACACATTTAAACTAGGGATGCGCTTAGGGGAAATCTATGGACAAATTGTCACAGAAGATTGGAAGAAAGAGTTTGAGAAGAATGGTGTGTGGGTTGTGAAACCAAATACATCTATTAGTTTGATTGCTCTACTATACATCCAGCATAATGACTTTCAACTTCATCTTTCCTTTATGCCCACTTCACTCTTTGACACCCTCCATTTGAATAAGGTGGTCTGCACCACTTTTGCGCCTGCATTAGTTGAACTATCAACTGACTGCATGCAACACGGCCACTAACTTTGGCAAACAATTTATTTTTTGCTCACTGACTTAATGCTCCTTATTTTTAATTTTTGTTGATCAATTCCTACCAACTTTTCTAATTCGAGGTATGCATAAACCCAAAACCACAAGATGCACTCTAATATAGAAAAGACAGTTATCAAGCTATTTTTTTTATTTAGTTAGTTTTCTCTCAAAATTGCAAAACACTCATTCAGATTCTTCCTGTCTCACCAGTGACACACTAATGGAGACGTGATATATTTCAAGGTCCAAAGTGTTTCAGAAGCTGTTCACCAAGAAAACCTTCAGCAATATGCACTTCACATGAAGTTCTTAGTAAGCTTTCTACATTATCTCATTCACAGTGTTGGCTGTAAAGTTTCGAAGGACTTTAAAGCAAACAAGCTGAGAAGAAAAGATTGTATAGACATGAATCAGTGGGGGTTCAATCTGCTCCAGATTAAGGATTTAAATGAAATGTTATTTATTGAGCATGAAGAAATACAGCAGAAAAGCTCAAATGTAAGGACATTTTGCTGTAATTGTTGAACATCTTTATCCCATTTCACCAGTCAGCAGCTTTACATCTTGAAATTGAAACAGACTTGTGTGACTTTAACACACGGTTTCCCAACAGAGACCTATTAAAATTATTTTGTGTATTTCTTTTAATTGTATTGCTTTGTTATAGGAGTGGAGTAGACTTTGAGCTCATTACTCACTGCCTGAGCTCAAGGCTGTATTTTAGGTGAAGACGCACACACTTGCACACACCTTTTGGTCACATACAAGAACATTTTGTCTCCTCAGTGACAGCTTTATGGGTTGTCAAGGTGATAAGAAGCTTGGACGATGGATTGTTAATGCTGCGGCTGCTGCATTTGGGCCTGTAGCAACATGTCACGCTGTCCAAAACAATGTCTCCATAATGAACGCTCATTATTTCTCAGCTACCAGGAGACGGCTCTAAATGGTTCAGCCTGTGGTTCACTTTCTGACTGTAGATCACATTGAAATACAGCCACTTATAATCACGTGGTTGTTAATTATTTAGGATTGCTATTAAAAAATTTCTATGTAAAAAAAAAAAATAATACAATCCCAACTGCATTTATTCACACCCTGGTAAAGACGTGTAAAAGCTTTAATGGATTCCTTTTGTGCTTTAATTTAGGCAAGGATCGAAACATTTTGCAATAAAATGCATCCTTTAAAGTTAAAACATTTAAGGAGTGAATATTAAATAGTGACACAATTAGTAGTACACCTAACACTGACTTTATTTCTCTTGGGTGTAAACAAGATCTGGCAAAGAGGCTCATTTCTTTCAGCCACTAGACGAGATGATGATCTATTCCTCCATAAGCATGCCTGATATTCTTGTTCAGGGTACATTTTTAAGCAATTAAAATTTTAAAATATTTTGGTGGACAAATAAAGGCAGGGACTTGTCAATCCTAAAGGCCATTTAAAAAATCTGTTGTATTTCTACACTACAAGCACTTTAATAATGAATCACAAAGCCTCTGTCCCTAAAACTGAAAGACAATAAAGTATGGTGTAATAAGGTGCTGCTCATTTTTCCATCTCACACCAATGCAGGTTTGGTTGTTTCCTACCAGAAGTTTTCGGGTATAAATTGAGCTGTTTGCCTCAGGAGGTTTCGTTCTGACTGCAACGATTCACTTCTGCCAGGAGGATGTTTTGTACCCATTTTGACAGCCAATAATTTAAAGTAATTTTCTAATATTTATCAGCAGGAAGTTCCTTGGAGGTGATCAGGAGGAAAAACCTGTCATATTTCATAAGACAAGTTCACTTGTCTATACAGGATTCAGAAAATAAGCCTTTGGTGTTTCTTTTCAATAATACACACACCCATCTCTTCTTCTGACTGCTGAAATCCTAAATATTCTTCCCAAACACTTGAGCAGTAGACCACAACAACAATAAAAATCCTTCTGTGTTTCAATTAAGGTTCTGAACAAAATGATGCTGCATTCAAGTTTTTGTTCTGTATACCTTTTAAACAACATTACCATTTGTGCCGATCAATATGACCAACATTTTAATATCAATAAATAAAGGACGAACAATAAGAAGCAACTTCTGGGATCAGCAGGTGGACGGGCCACCTATCTGCACCGCTGCTTCACACATCTGTGTGGATTTTCTCCTGATTCAGAAGACATGGCAACCTTTCGCCACATCTTCCTTACGTAACTGTCTGTCAGAAGCACACAGGGTTGTTGACTGCTGCAAAGGTGAGGTGGTGAACATCATTTCTCTGTGTGACCTGCTACACCTCAGTTTCATTAACTATGAAAAGTCCCACCTTCACTCAATCTGTGATGTATGCAGCCCCCCTACACATTCATGAAGCAAAGCCGCAAAATTAAATAATAGCTTTTGTGCTTTAATATTCAGAGAATGCAAACAATCCACAAATGCACATAGAGTTAGAAGTGACTGAAAATACCTCTTATGGTAAACATGAACCACCTATTTAAGCACCCTAAAGACGACTCTAAAGCAGTAATCCAATCACATGTATTCACAGAAGAGGGAATATTTCTGTAAAGCTTCAGTCGGGCCCTCCAAGTCTTCCAGTTTGCTCTGTGCTTGGATCTTTGGTGCTCAGTGTAAACTGATAACCTCAGTGTTCAATAAGACAGTAAAGCCAGGCTGATATAAGGCTTATTGCAGGTCTGGTACACTGAAACTGGCCCATCCGCCTGTCCTCCCCCTTGTCTGTCTCAAGACATTTATAAAGGTCTCTTATGAAATCAGCAGAAGCCAAAAAAAAAAAATCTCTACTCACAACAGGGGAGAACAAATAAACTTTTAAGATTACTAGAATGTAGATCACAGCATTTTGAAGAAAAATGATCTTTATCCATGATTCCTGCAGACTTGCTTTGGTGACATATGAGCCATAAAAGATGAGTTTTACTGGGAAACTGTGTGTGCCTTAAGATGAGGGAGGCTGACAGTGAGCCACAAGGTTCAGCTTTCAGAGTAACAATAAATCTCTGCAGAGACGGCCTCCCGCTGGCTTGAAGGGTTTGTGGCCCCCTCGCCACCTCTCTTCCCAACGGTGCAACCTCTCCCATCACTTCATCCCCTAATATGAATCATCCATCCTTTTCTACACAAGTCCACACTTTTAAACATCTCTTCCTTGTAGAAAAGAATTTCTGTAGTGAAAGCCTATCCTAAAACATTTGTGACTTTTTTTATATTCTAACAAGCATTTTCAACAGCTCTGTTCAGTTTATTTAGCACAGTGATTCTGAGACAAAAGGCAATGTAGATTTTTTTCTACAGGATTTAAGAAAATTCCTCTTGACACATGAAAATGTACATCTCCTGCCTGAAACTGCAGATACGCTCCTGAACAAAGCTCTTCTTCTTTTCAGTTTTTTTGGTATTTTTTCTCATGTAATAAAAAAAAGCAAAATAAAAAATGAAGTCCCACAAAATTGGAAGATGTTCTTATTTACACCTAATTTAGATCTAGTTTGTAATACTGAAGTGTGGATATTAAAACTAAGCAGTGTAGATATGACAAGTTGTATATTGAAAGACTTACTGTTCATGGAAAAATTCAAAGCCTGGTCTTTTTCAGCACATCAATAAATGTACAATGTTTACAAGTTCTTTATTGGAAATTCCCACATCATCTTTAATTTGTTAGCACTGCTTCTAGGAACTCATATTTATGATATCGTACAGAGAGATGTCTGTAAAACCTGTCTATGTTTCCACAGTTTTTCCATCTTTCCACCTCAAGGTTTATTGTATTTCATTAGGATTTTAGGGGCTAGAATATTACAAAATAGAGCGCAGTTGTGATGAGGAAGTGAAATAAAAGTCAGGAACGAGGGGTAGAAATCTCTATTTGTCATTCATTATTCTGATACCCTTAAAGAAAATCAAGCGGATAGTTGTGTATACTTTAATGACTGTGTAGATGTAGCTGTTTTCTAAGAGCCTCAGAGTTCTGTTAAAGCTAAAACCCAACAAAATCACAAAGACCAAAGAACCCAGCAGACAGGGCTGAAGAAAGTTTAGACCAAAGAAGTCACCAAGATGGATGACAGATGAATCTGCAGTTGCTGGATGTATCAGGGATGGACAAGAAGCTGAGAACAGAGAGCAGGTGGACCACTTTGTGTCATGATGTGGCATCAATCATCTTATATTGAATGTGAGCAAAACAAATAGTTAAAAAATTCAAAGAAAATGTGCAGGTCAAACACTATTTTCAGTATGAGAAAAGAAGTAGAAGTGGTGGAGGAGTATAAATGCCTCAGTATTCACCTGCACAAAAAAGACTAGAATGGGGACACAACAGTGAAGATGCCTACAAAAGGGTTTAGATCATATGTAGATCATGGAGAAACCTACGTCCTTCAGAGTGTGGAGCAAGGCGCTGCATTTACTCTATAAGTCTCATTTGGAGAGTATTAACTCTTCTGCCATCATCTGTTGGACTGGCAACATCAGACCCAATGACTTAAAATCCTCAGACTAAGTTAAGATGTTTTTCAAAGAACCATGATCAGTCTCTAAACAGACCGGAAACAAAAAGGTCATGGAAGCGCACACGTAAAAGTCTGAAAACCTACCAACACAATTTTCCCTTTAACCAGCAACATCTGGTGTGATGCTGTGTGATTTCAACAGCTTAACATTGCCCCCCTATCCTCCCTACTTCCTGTCACTTCTGTGACATAAAGGACACAGTGCCATAAAACAAAATGAGATAATGTCTAAACATAATTCAAGGGTGGGGAATTTCTCTATTTGCATTTTCTATTTTTCAGCCTTTTGTTCATGTTGGTGCTTGAAAAAATGTTGCAGTAACAAACAAAAAATGTAGCTCTTCTTAACAACTTTTTAATGTATCACATGGTGTTAGTACTTAAACATCAATGGTTATTGCCAAGGGTACCAATATAAATACAAGGGTTTTGGACTTGTTTCTCATAATATACAATCAAAAGAATGATGTGTTAATGTTTTTCAAATCATAAAAAAAGGGAAAGAAAACACAGATTACAGTGGACCAGTTTCACTTCTGATGGTCCATCTCAAAATACCCTGACACCATGAAGTTGACACACTCCTTTTGGAGAGAGGAAATATAGACACTATATTTATTTCCAGAATATTTGATATTTTGTTGATGATTTCAATTGTATTATCTGACAGAAGAAGCTTTTCCAAAGTAATCCCACGTCCACGTGCTCATATCACCTCCTGATGAATTACAGTTCTTGATGCAAAGCCTTCGGAGGGATCAGAGATCACAGATGTCCAGCTTAGGCCTTTCACTCTTGGTCTTCAAAAGCTAAAGGTGCTCCAGATTTCTTTAATCTTTTAGTGATATTAAACAGCACCAGGAGAGGAATCCGTAAATCTGCTTCAATCTTAATTTGAAAACCTTTTTACTCAATTTCTTACATAATTTTGCAAGCGAGTGGTCATTATGCTTCTGTTTGCTTGAGGTGAATGCTCATTGTTTTTACACAAAGACAAAAAAAGTACAGTTGTGAGATCTTATATAGAAAAAAAAATGGAATCAACCAAACACAATGGCTAGGTTTGTCCTCCTTGTTCCTCTGCTCCTATCCTCATCTTTCTCTCCTTCAGCTGTAACTCCAGACTCTTGTCCTGTCCTGGCAAGGAAGTGCTCAAAGAAAATCCACCACTCAAGACACACAGCTCCACAGTTATTATGACAGGCCAGCCAACCAAACATCTGTCACCCTAAGCAGTGTGAGAATGGAGGGAGTGGTGGAGGCTGTTGCCAGGGAGAATGACTGGAGAGGATGAGGCAGAGGAAAGACAAAAGCAGAGCAAAGTAAACACGAAGGAGACAGAAGGATGTGAGAGATGGGAAAAAATAATAGGGCGTCTGAGTTTGAAACTGGGCTTCAATGAGCCAATGACTGCAAAGAGGATCTGTTCGAATCTGTCTGGACCTGAGGAAATAATTAACTAGTGTTGGAATTTCATGCTGAGATTCGAAGATGTTTAATTGGAAATGCTTGTCCTACAAGCATTTCAAATCCTTACAAATAGATTTGGCCCAGGGCTGCACAGTGTTAGGAAAACGTAACAATACTGATAAATGAAGAATAATGATAACTAACAACAAATAATGATGAACGATAATACAACTTCTGAGACAGAATGGCAACCTGTCCAGGGTGTACCCCGCCTCTCACCAGAAACGTTCGCTGGAGATAGGCACCAGCAACCCTCCCGACCCCATTAGGGACAAGTGTGTAAGAAAATCAATGGATAGATGCATGGATGGATGGATGGATAATACGACTTGTCACAAATAAATATTTAAGCAGTGTTAATTCTGATTGGGTTCAAAGCAATAACAAATCCCATATAATGAGTAGTCTCTCAAGCAAATTAAATTAAAATAAAATAGAACTCATTTCCACTTTTCAACAAAGTCTTTAGAAAAGTTGCTTCTGGCAGACGTCTTCTGAAACTCCTTAGTTGGAGTGTCTTAATGGACACTGTAACTTTCTATATTAAAAAAAATTTTAATGCTATGCTAAACTATATTTGAAAAACTGAATATTTTTAGCACAGGGAGCTGAAATGCTTTGTACTAAAAGTTGCCTAAAATGTTTAAATTTACTTTCTTCATTAGCACCCATGATTTGGCAGCCCTGTAAGCTTGTGAAACCAGCTGGTTTGTAACACCTTTCTAAAACAAACTGCTGACAAATTAACATATTTAGGGATCAGAACAGGCTAAAGCTAAACTACACTGGGATGATGATAATCTCAGAGTTGATGTTTCATACTGCAACAAGGTGAAGTCTTAATAGGGCTTCTTTTATCCATTTTTATTTTTGTGATTTACTGTCAAAACATATACAGTATGTTTACATAATAGGTTAATATAAAATTGAAAAATACATTTATTTTAATAATTGGATAAAAATTATAATATGTTATGTATATTCATTTCATATTCAAGTAATATGTCTCAAAACTATTTCAGTAGATTTTATGATTGTGGCTTACAGTTAATCAAAAGGCCAAATTCTTGTTTCTTAGAAAAATGTGAATATTACTTTATTTCATTTACAAAACAGATACAGAAATCTTATGGTATGGCCTACACAATAATGAGTCTCACTCCCTATATGCCACAAGAAGAGTAAGAAGCGAAAGGTAAATGCTGAGGAAGCAGTCTGTTCATAGATGGCTGAATCAAACCATAACAATGGAAAGTTTAGTGGAAGGAAACATGTGGTAGAAACAGGTGCAGAAACAACAGACATAACCACATCATTTAGAGGACTGTGAAGTAAATCCAATTTAAGAGCTTGATTAAGATTCACAAAGTGCTCAGTGCTTCAATAATATTGAAAAAAAGGTAAATCACTAGTTAATGTATTAATTAGCAATGATAGCAATAATATTTTCACACAGATCCAAGTTGGTGTGGATAGCTGCTCTCTATTTATTACAGTGATTATCATTTGAAAATTACATTTTGCATTTACCCAGGTTCTCTTTAATCTGAAACATTTGAGAAAAACAGAGAAAATCTGTGAGAGGGTGTTTACTTTTTCATTTCTAAAGCATAATTTTGCAATAGGGTGTTTCTTTTCTCCTCATCTACAAATTGCCTCAGGTCGACAGCAAGTCCAAACTACTGTAGGACTTGCTGTAAAATGAAACAAATCTTTAAATTTGTTGCTATATTACCTTACATGTGCAAATATTAAAATGGAAGGAAATTGAACAAGAAGGAAACCATAAACATTTAAGTGCAGCTCTGGGTTTCTTTTTTTCTTCCTCCACGCATTAAAGAGCAATATATGTGCGTTGCAGTTTTCCTTAAATATATCTCAAAATTATTGAGAAGTCGTAAAGGAAGTAAGGAGAAAGTCTATCTGAAGGTGAGACAATATGTATGCAAATGTTTCCTTTGGTGGAGCTGAACCCACACGCCTGCCATGGAGTAAGCTGAATGAGGATTTATCATCCAATATCATCTCATTACAAATGATTACAATAAACACATTTGCACATTTGTAAGAAAAAAGCCTGTGCATCATCTGTAAGCAAGCTACCTAAACAGAGAGTGAATCAGAAAAAAATCTGTTAGGTTTGTTTTTAAATATTAACACGTGAAGCTCTACAGACAATCTGAAGACCTGGAAGAAACAGTTGTATAAAAATACATCTTTTCACCTGAAAACAGGCTTCATACAAACACACATATAATTTTTTTAGTAGTGAAGGTGCTGCAGCCAGAAGAAAGAGAATTAATAAGGAACTACAGTGTATCAGTGTTACAAGATTGGTGGTGTTTCATAAAGTCTTTCAGTGCAGATAAAAATTAGAGACAATTAAAAGACCCATTCATCATTCTCATAGAGCCAAGCTCTTCTGTGAAAGCAGAACAAGTGGAGATGCTGATAAAACATAATGAAAAACAAAATCATTTAGTGCTTTTGAACAGAAGCTAATGTTGACAGGGCTGAGGTATATTTTCATGTAAAGATCACACCTCTGACTAGGTTCGCAGGACAAATCCCTGAGCATGTCTGTCAGATGAACACATGGCCACTGAAGCGGAGTTTATGCAGAAAAAAAGTGACAGGATGGAAGAAAAACAAGATAAAAACAAGTTCAAATTCAAACGGTGAAGCAACTTCAAAACAGGCTGTCATAATTCACAGAAACAGCTACATCCTGGGACACCTGGCAAACGCCGGAGACGCACAAATTTTTTAGTACGGACCCGCCAATTGATCCTTTGCCACAGAATCGGTTGCTTTACACACAATTTCCCACTTTGCTGGAAGATCTTGGCCAATACTTTACTGACTATATTGAGATCCATTTTATCAAAGCTTTGCTAGGAATAAACATGGTTAAGGTCTTAATACAAAGATGCAGTTGGAGGGGGAGCAGCCTCTATCTAATACCCACGATATCTCCAGTCCTGAGCTCCCAAGAGGTGGTTGTGATGGCACACAGTGAAGCTACAACCTCTCCAGCCTTGCAGGCATATGGCTAATCAATGCGGCTTCCTCCGCAGAAGCGTAACTCTACACTCAAACAGGGAAGATAGGGGAGCTACCGATGTGGTCTCCCCTGTCTTTCTATCCTAATGAAGCTCCAAGGTAATCAAATCACTGTAAACACAGGCAGATGGCCAATAAGGGAGCGACCACCACGGCTCCTACTGGGACTGATACCAAGTTTTTAAACTTATCTTATTCATCTCCCTTAGCATCTAATTAATATTAATAAAAAGTGAATGAACATGTGGCTTCATTAATTCAATATGCAGAACATATTATTTATGCCCATGTGTCCTTTCTGTAACCCCTAATCTAACAGATTGACCTCTAAATATAGTCTGTTTATTTGTTGGAGCAACTGGACTTAGATAATTAAATCCAGTTGGACTTAATTATCATTTATAAAACAGATATAAACCACACAGTTCTGGCAACCTTTATAAGCATTTTAGATGACCTATAAATAAAACATAATCCTAAATTTTATTAACCCGAACTACTGTAATTCATAAAGCCTTGTACAATTTACTACAATAGAGTAATAAAAACTTTGTAAGTTCGTTACATCCAACTATCTAACACAATGATGGTTAAACTTGTTTATTTATTTCTGGATCTCTGTTATAATGTGCCAATAAGCAACATATTAATTACTCACTGTCTTTTATTTGAAATATAAAAGCGTCGAAACTAATTGAAAAATTAAAAGTAGTTGAATTTTAAGAAAAAAGAAGCAAACTGCTCTTTCACTTCACTGATTCCCCCTCCCTCTCCATTGTTAATAAAAAAAACCTCAAACAACAAGTTTAGTTTTTACTATTTTCTACCATTGACATGTCAAGAATACTCTTTTTATGTACTTAGTGTATCGATCCATCCATTGTTCTCCTCTTATCTGAGATTGAGTCACAGGGGGAAACAGGTTCTACGGGCAAACACAAGTCATCCCTCTTCATAGCAAACCATCTCTGGCCTATTTTTTGGGCTCCTGAGAAATTATCCATCCAGAAGGAATATAGTCCCTTCAGAGGATTCTGGGGCTGCAACAGGTTCTGCTCCCAGTGGTATGTGCTTGGAAAACCTCTAAAAAAAACCCCCAGCAACTAGGGGGCATCCCTATCAGATGCCTCAACCACCTTATCTGACTCCTTTTGATGCTGAGGAGAAGCGGCTCTACTCTGAGCTCCCCATCTGTCAATTCCCAAGCTAAAACAATGCTAAAGGCTTACATTACAAAGCATTTTGAGAAGGCTTTTTGGCTCTCTGAAAAGTCACTATAACATCTGCTCCTTTACCTCCCTTTGAGCCTTATGGCTTAACAATGTCTTTTATTTATTGTTGGAAAAAGTTGTTGGAAATGTGCTCTCTCCAGACTGCCCTAGCATGCAGTCATAGCTAAAGCGACTGGCAAGACGCGGAAAATCGATGTTTGGATTACAGCACACATGAAGGGTTATTGAATTTTCAGATTTCACTCCAGCACATCTGTAAAAAGAAAACAGTTTCAGTTCTCTTCTGCGCTTATGTTTAAATTCATGCCGTCTTGGAGCTGTAGTATGTTGAGTAATTGTTGTGACTGTATCAGTTGGAACGTTTCGCCAACCACATGGCAAACAGAGCGAAAGAGAAAAGTGGGGTAGTCATGGAGAAGGACTGAGCAAATCAACAAATTATTAACTTGTTTATAAAGCAATCAAAACATAAGGATAAACAACATAAAATTAATCGCTCTCTGTTGGTACACTTTTAATCACCGAATGTAATCTGAGGAAAGCTACTGGCATACACACATAGGTTCACATCATGCTTGATTTAATAAGTGGAGAGTTGATTATGAATGGATGTTTTCTGTGCTTCGTCTAATCAGGGAACTGGCAGTAAGACCTGTCTCACTCTCCTTGTTCCGCAGACCAAGTAATACCCACTTACTCAAATCAAAAGGACTGTTGGGAGGAGAAAGAGGGGGAAGGATCGAAAGGGCAAAAGGTCCAGTTTTAGTCCTTTTTATCAACCATTCACACAATGTCACTTTTAAAAGTAAGAACTCATTGAAAACAGAGTACGTCTTTTGTGCTTGTGCATACATATGTGTGTTATTTCCAGAGACAGAAGACTACACAGAGTAAAGAGTCACAATCCCCAACAGTGTTCATTTAGTACACACACACACACTACACAGGAAGCTCCTAGCCTATCCTATCCTATCCTATCCTATCCAATGCTATGTAATGAGATATCTGCTGTTTCCAATTTGAGCCTCTTCATCCTCCACAGAACAGAAACAACTGATAGGGAAGAAAGGAGAGGACAGGATAGGAATTTAAGGACAGACTGCAGGATCTGAAACCTGTTCCTCTCCAGCCCGTCTCATCCTTTATTGTTTCAGGCAGTAATGTGTCTCCATCGCTGTCTATTTTATTATTATGTAGTAGCTATGGCTACGCTGCCTGAGGCAAATTGCCTTATGGCCCCTCTTCTATATGTGGGACTCACAGACAAACAGATCACACATACTATCATGGCAATGGCCCCAGTGACACTGATTAAATATTAATGACCTGATTCTATCTCATTAATAATAACTGCAGTGCTGATCACTCTGGGAATACCACAGAGGGTGTGTGTTTGTGTGTGTGGGGCGGGGGAGGGAGGCAGGTATCATGAGTCTGTATTATAACTATGCACCTTTCCAAAAAGGAGATAAATATATTATATCATAGCAGAAAATGATAATAGAATAGGATGTAAATGATAAAACAAAAGAATATTTGAAAGTGATGACTTTCAATAGTTTTTGCTAACAAAAATCTGAAAAGCATGGAGTGTATTTGTGTTTAGAGCCCCAGTATTAATACTTTGGATTACC
The DNA here is from genome assembly GCF_003331165.1 of Xiphophorus hellerii. NCBI lineage: Eukaryota > Metazoa > Chordata > Actinopteri > Cyprinodontiformes > Poeciliidae > Xiphophorus > Xiphophorus hellerii. Next base: position 18,470,436 of record NC_045694.1, on the reverse strand, counting down.
ATCCTTTTCTACAAGTTAGTTTTAAGGGTGTGTTTCTGATTATAATATGAACATAGTGCGTTTTTTGCCCACTTATTTTTTTAAATAGCTCAAGCTTGGTCAATATTGTAAGGAGAGCATCTATGAACATCAATTTTCATGTCTAAGTGTCAATGCTATTCTAACATGTGAATATTTTCTGATTTAAAGCATTCAACTGTAACTCTGGCTGCGTGTTAGGATTATTGTGATGGAAGTTGGATCTTTACCTCCAGTCTAACAGATTTTACTTCAAGATTGCCGGGATCGCCATACATCTTCTCACCAATCCTACTTCCCTGGTTTTGCAGAAGAAAACATTCTTCTGCAAAACTGTGGCAAGGGATTTAGAAAACATTCACTTGAGCATCTTGCTGCCAACACCCCGCTTCACCATGATAGTGCACTTTAGATAATGTGCAGTGTTAATTTTTCTTCACACACAGTGATTCCTTGGCCAAAAAGTTCAACTGTGATTTCCTCTCAGAGAACTTTCTTGCACGTTTCCTCTACATGGCTGGTGCAAACTTTGAAAAGCAATTTGTGTAACATTTTTTAGAACACATGGATATATTTTCTCCACTCTTTCATAAAGATAATTTAAGTGGAATGCAAAAATAACAGATGCCTATTCAATTCAATTATATACAGTATATTGCATCAATTCACAGTACATCATCTTAAAAGTTGCGTCAGTGCAATCATACAGTCATTCCAATTGATCCTAGTGATCAAACAATGCAGTCAAGTTCAGTTTATTATTCAAATTGGTTTAAAAAAGTTTCCTGTACAAGAAAACCCAGCAGATTGAATCAAATCATTGAATTGCAGCATTCACTCTTTCTGGACAAACACGTAGCAACAGTCGGCAACAGTCCCACTTGCATTGTGTTGTTCACTTTGCAGCAATCCTTCATACTGAATGTAGCGACAGTGGAGATGAAAACTCCCCTTTAGCAGGAAGAAACCTCCAGCAGAACCCGGCTCAGTGTGAACAACCATCTGCCACTGAAGACGGATCATACACACAAAGAGAAACAGAAGAGCTGATCTGGGAGTTGTTTAATAAAAAGTTAGTGGCAGCAGTAGATCCTTTAGTAGAGCCACTACTAAAACTTCAACAGAATATCCCACCGGAGACTTGAATCTCTGCAGTTCCTCCAGAGTTACCCCGGCTTTCTTTGCTACTTCTATGACCAAAACATGTGGACCATCCTGTTTTGGTGGTTTTGCAGTTGTGCTCTTTCCAGTTGTTGAAAACCTGGCATATGGTTTTATGACATTAAGACCTCCTTTTCCACATTGTTCCTGGCCTGTCTTATGCATTCATTGATCTACACCACAGGTGTCAAACTCCAGTCCTCAAGGGCCGGTGTCCTGCAACTTTTAGTTGTGCCTTTGCTGCACCACACCTGAATGGAATAATTAGGTCATTAGCAAGGCTCTGGAGAACTGATCTACATAAGGAGGAGGTAATTAAGCCATTTCATTCCAGTGTTTTGTACCTGTGGCACTTATAAAAACTGCAGGACACCGGCCCTTGAGGACTGGAGTTTGACACCCCTGATCTACACGATGTTGCATTCTGATACTGACAATAAGCTTAAATTACTCACTTTTGTGAGTTGGACATATAAGGTGATATTAAAGCATATACGTATAGGTGCAACTGAGAGCATGACCAAAATCCAGAGATTTGTAATGGAATGCTACACATCCCCTTTGCTAAGAATAGCAGTAGCAAGCCAAATGAGAGAAGAGAAAGAGAGCCAGCAGCTGAGTGTGACAGGATGAGCTGTGTGTCCTTTACTACTGATGAGTCAGGGAAATACAGCAGCACAGGACAGTGCAAGGCAAATTAGAATGAAGCATCCACTAATCCAGAAATTTCACATTGAATGTAAAAGCTATAGTTGTTGTACTCCTACTCTAAAATATATTTAGGTCTTTAAAATGAAAGTATATTGCAGTTTTCTGTGTTTTGAATAGACATACCTTGAAAAGATTATTCTGCTTTGTGTTTTCTTTGTTGCTTTTTCACCAACCTCTAAAAAAAAAGCATTTCTTACTTCCCTGATGAATTACATGAAACTGCATTGAGACAGAAAAATGTGGGGAGGGAAAAAACAAGTAACAAAAAGAAGGAAATCACTGTTTCACTCTATGTAGCTTGTACTGCATTTAAAAGACAGTCACATCAAATATCAAAATAAAGGAAAAGCTCCTTATTACTACAAACAATCAGATGAACGGAAAATACCAAAGATCCAGTTTCCTGATCTATACAACATAAGCTATTGCATTATCCTGCTTTTGCCCATCCAGTCTGATCTCTCTGCTCCTTTTCCTCTACTTGACTAAACACAAACCTGACTTCAGCAGCAACCACAGGACTTTCTGTCCCTGTCTGTCGTTAATCTGTGATGTCTGGCTATGGCTAATGGAAATCATCTTATTAAGCCTGAGATAATGTCTGCTCTGAATTCCTGGGACACTTCGCCTGCCCGCATTTTAATTGGCTGGCTTTATTAATATTTCATTTATTTGAACGGCACACATCACCTTTCCCTTTGCTGACTCTGACCCTGCAGAGGACCGCTTGCCAAGTTAGTCAGGATGGGTGGTTATGGATGGGGAAATTGTTTTCACAGAGAAAAAAAAATTCAATATATATTTTTTTATTATATTGTATTTAGCCTATTGAATAACATGCAACTGTACAGTGGATACACAAATATGCATACTTTTAAATGTCTGACAGTTTTTAACTTTAGAACCACAAAGTTTAATACGTTTTATCAGGATTTTGTCTGACAGAGCAGCTGAAAGGAAAGAGTAATTTTGAAGTGGTAAGAAAAGAGTCTCTAAAAAGTGTCTTGTGCTTCTCTGTTCAGCTCTTTTGACTCTGATATCCCTGATTATCAGAGTGCAACCAATTAGCTTTAGGTGTGGCAAAAGCAGTTCCTCTGTATTTATTCTGTATTTAATTTAATCTCAGCATAATCAAGTTGTTCTGTCAACCAGTTTCATAGAGCACATTAGCAAATAAAAAGCTTCATAAAGATCAAGGAATACACCTGACAGGTCAGAGATAAAGCAGAGCTGCATTATAAATCTCAACTTGAAGCCAAGAGGTCCATCGTAACTCTTGGGTTTATAAGCAAAACTAATGATGCACATCAACCTGAACACGCCTTCTCAACTGTGGAGTGTGGTGGTGGCAGCATCATACTGTGGGGATATTTTACTTCAGCAGTGACTGAATGAGCTAAGTAAAAGGGCAATTCTGACAAGTTGTAAGTGAGGTTTGTCTGTATGTTGATGATTACTGCAGCGAGTAAAAGCATCGTCTATGATAGTTTAATGAAACTAAACAATCATAGGTTCTAGTTAAATGGTTAACAGAAGCAAATCAAGACTGTGCAGAAAGTCTTTAAAGCAGACTGGAAAGAGTTTGGCATGGCATGAAAAGCTTCTTTCTTCAGATTTATAAAACTCCATTAGCTGTAATCTGCAGAAGGTGTTATTTCAAGAAGAAGTAATTTATAGGAAACTGAGAAATACCAAGCAAAGCTTGCCACAGGGAGTATTATTGCATATTGATGGGGGAAAAATCTGATCTGCTACTGCTAAAGTCTCAGAGAAACACAGAAATTATCACCCGTGTTTTAGCTGCTACTGCAGATCTTCCTTTTTTCTGCTTCTCTGTTGTAACAAACAAGAAGAAATACTATTTCCTATCTATTGTAAGCCAAATCCCTCAACTGTAGTTTTGTATTTAAGTACTTTTAATGACCACATATCAGAGCTCCCAAGGTAGGAAACTGGAATCCTGCTTGATGGAAGCAATAATTCAGGAACAATTAAATGATCCATGAAAGGAACATCTTTCCCCACTGAGGACTCAAGATATACGGAAGGAAGAAGGATAATCTAACTTAAATGTAAGCAGATAACGGCAAAAAACTTTTAAACTGGAGTGTGTTTTTGCTGTGCCTTAGTTGTAAGGTGAACATGTTGCTCACTCTGGAATGAACACATCCACACGTGCATGTGCATATACAACCACACACACACACACCTGCCAGCCCTGAGGCTACCTCCAGGAAAGAACGCATGATGGAGCAAGAAGAGGGGAAGGAAAATCACAAGGAGCAGAACAAGTTGAGAAAGCCTACATACAAAAATAGTGGCTCTAATTCAATGTATTTCATTTTATGTCAGCTCTATAACTTCTATCTTTATACTGTAACAAGGATATGTCATTTTAGCTGAGGTTTCACTAACTGAGTATTTCAGTTAATTCAGAGTGACAAAACAGCAAATCCTCTACTCAGGGGTGTCAAACTCCAGTCCTCAAGGGCCGGTGTCCTGCAACTTTTAGATGTGCCTCTAATAAACACCAAACTTTTTTCCCCCAATAGTTTGGAAAATTTTCCTTTCTACATTAATTCATACTTTACCCTACCTCAAAGTACATTATGGCATCCACTGCATGTAATTATGGTCTGGCTTTACAATATAGTTTTATATATATGTATGTTGCATCATATTTCTGTCAGTGGTTGGTGTGTGTGTTTGAGTTGCAAATTGTTACTTTTTACAAAACTTAGGTCAGTACAATCAACAGAACTAGAATATACTTCTCCAATAATAGTTTTCTTTTCTGTTTTAATTAAAAAGAATTAGATTATATGATATATTTTAGTAAAAATGTGTTTACAAACGCTATGATGCTGTCAGAATAATAATGATATCATACCACAAAAATCTTAAAGTGAGTCATGGATATCCTGAATTTTTTATTTTTTAGCCCTGAAGGTGAAATTTGGTGAAAGGAGGTCGTAAGGTAGGGTTTTATGACAGCTTCGGCAGCCAGAAGTTTGTGCACAGACATACGGTGCGTATCTAAATCATCGCTGCTCCAGTGGCCTTTAACACCCATCTGTCATCCACAGGCTCAGCTTTACACTGCTGACGTCTCAACAGCAGGAACAATGTTGCACTCACGCACGCCCACGCCCACACACCACTCTCACTTTCTCAGGGTTTCTCTTTTTTACACGGACACACACATAAGTTTGACAATGCGCCACAACAAGCGCGACCGCTACAGAAAAACACACCCAGTGTCCTCGCAGTGTTCCCTTATTAACAGGATGGTTTGTTCTCTTTCTCCGCCCCGGGCCAATCAGGTACGAGGACACAAATCTCTCCCCGCTGGTGATGCTGAAGGCCACCGGCCACTATTTATTGGCAATTTCAGCCCTAACTATCCAGACAGAGAGAGCGACACGCATGCCACAGGCAGACATCACTATCACATCTGCCTCTGAGTGTGCGTTTTGCTGCAGAAAGTGTGATGGCAGGCATGCGATAAATTATACTTGTTAGTATAATGTAATAACTCACCAAGACACAAATGTATAGTGAGGGTAGTTCTCATTTTAAGCCTGTGTTGATTGTGTACATGTATCATAGCCTCAGCAGATGTGTGATTAAAGCAGATTAGACTTCTTTATCTCCTATCTCACAGAACAATTTCTCCTTTTCTTCTACCTTTAAAGCTAATTAGGTGGATTTAGCCGGCTAATTGGTGTAGCTACTCAGTTAAATATTTGTAATAGACATGCTTATCTGCTGTGTGAGTAAAAATAATTCACCAAAATATGTTGTTCTTGTTTTTTTCTCACTAAACCCATACAACAAAATAACTTTATAAAATATATTTATAACTTTAAATGTTCATATTTTTTACACGATAACTGCAACATCATATTACCAGTTAAATTACAGATAATCCCTCCTTGTTTTAACTTAAAAAATAGTTTTTTTAAAAATAATCTGTTCAAGTTTTATTTTACTTCCATTTAATAAGTTTCATGTCTTTTCTGGCCACAGCTCTGGTTCTTGTGTCTTCTTTACTTCCTTTAATGAGCTGACACATTAGATATAAGATAAGGTCATTATGAATATATATCAAAATATGTTGCATCTAAACATTGAATCTGGTAAAATCATAATGAGCCTGTCAAACATTTCTAAAACTTGGTTGAATGATCTGATGAAGGCGTCTTTAGTTAATTTACACTAATGAATCCAAGAATATTTACAAAGAACATCCTAACTAGTTACTACTATTGGGGACATTCGGCTGCTCCTAGAGGCCTTGAGAGAGTTAGAAAGAGAAAAGAAACTAGAGAGCAGAGCAGTAAAGGGACAGATGGTTGAGCATAAAGAGGAAGAGAGGAAGAATAGAGGTCAAAAGGAGAATGCAGATGGGAGAACAGGGGAGTGAGCTACAGTGTAAAAACTAAAAGCACACATACACACAAAGATGACAAGGAGCCAGAAAACTGGGGTTGGTCAGCTTGATTGGGAATCCTTTCAGAAATCTCCCAGAGTTAGAGTTCTGAGAACTGATAGAGACGGATCATGGGGGATTGTGGGGAATATGCCAAAGAGAAGTTTTCACTGGCATCAGCACATGTGTTATGGAGGAAGATCCATCTCCCTCTCCTCACTACACGAACACGCATATGGCAGGAGAGGAAGAGTATGTGCACAGGCACAGGCACTGAAGACATGCCAGCATGCTCTGTAATTGTCTCAGTGTGATTGTGGCCACAGCTGTGGAAGACACATTACATAAAAGCAGACCCTCCTCCATGGATACTGTCCACTGACTGTGTAAACTAGTGACTTTATTGGATCGGTTTCACACGCCTCACAGATAAAACTGCTACCACAAACACACTTCAGAGACAGTAATCTGTTTACTATAGCTTCTTGCATGATTATTGCAAACCCATAGAGACCGGTAATGAACTTAAAAGTGTGACCATCCAAAACTTGCATCATCAGTTACATTGTGCAAATAAAATAAATTGATTTTTTCATTGACACAACAATACCCAAAAGATCTGAACCGATGAACAGCCTTTGAGACTATGAATATAATCATTAATAAAGCCCATGAAGCAACTGTTAGCAGATGTTGGTGCAAGCTAATCCCACTCAATATTTATTCACATTTTTTTCTATTGAGTAATATATGTTTGATGAGTACTATCAATAGGATTACTTGCAAATTAATGTTTATTGCCACTTTAAATTAATTACCATAAACCCACATTTGTGCAAGCAACAGATACATTCTCCCCTCTTTGTTTCATTGTGCTGTTGAGACAATGAAGTATCTAAGGAAAAAAACAAATCCTGATTATAACACATAGCATCAAAAGGAGTAATGGTAACATTAGTGATTTTCAAAAATTCCCGTAATGGCAACAGTTGCAGGAAATGATCATTTAAATTCAAATATGATTTGTGTATTCAAATACTTCTATTATGTTTTCCTTTTTAGTGTGAAATTTATTAATAATAAAAATTGGATGACAGTTCAGTTTAAACTGATTATATTTTAACATTTCCAATATAACATCTATAATTGCTATGCCTGTTTATTTAATGATCAAGTAATAAATATACAAAACATATAACATAATTAAACAAACCTGAAAACAACCTAAGCAGATATTTCAAAGAAAACTGAGAAAGTTCATTCTATCAATTAACACATCTCTGCAATTCAAATGCAATATTTTTTCCAATCATTTTTAAATACCATTTATAAATCTGAGGGAAGTTCTGACCATAGAGAGTGCCAGTTGTTTGGTTTCTTACAGCCAACCTGGGTTTCTGCTACATGCTCTTTGTGTATTGTTAAAGTTGGACATGACATTTGGAGCATTTTCAATATATGATTCTAAGCTAAAAAAAAGACAGTGATTGGCCTTCACAGCAAAAATATTTTCCTACTGAGGAGCTTTTGCTCCTTTTGGGAAGCTCTTTCAAAGTCTGAAAGGTTCAGATGAGGGTAATTAGAGATATGGTACAAAGAAAAAGAAAAAACTAAAAAAAAAACTGATAGTCCTATGGACTGAAGACACTAGAGTATAACAGTTGATATAAAAGCTGATAAAATGGTGGTATATTATCCAACTGACTGTAGCAAAGAACAAGTGGTTTCATTATCTGTATGCCATTGCCAGGAACACGGTGACTGAAGTGCCAATCAGATGAAAAAACACCAAAATCAAGGAATAATAATAATTAAAAAAAAAAAAGATTCCCTCCACCTGTGCAGTTTGTCTGAGCTATAAATGTGTGTATCTCATTGAGTCTTATGAGCTGCAATAAAGCATTTGTTGAATGAGAAGCCACAGAGCAGTGTTTTATTCAATTAAACTCCCGGGGGTGGTGCAATGGCAAATAAACTGGAGCGTAACAAACTCCCACCACCACACATCACTTTGCTAATCAGACAGCAGCAATGAGGCACACACGCCGCACATGAACTACAATGCATATACATAGCCAACTGGAGTGAAAAGGTCAGTCGGAGACCGTATCCTCGGGGGAGATTTCTTAAAAAACACGATTAGCATTAAGCTGAACCTTGAATGTACATTTAAACCCACATCATCAACTCTATAAATGAGAAAAGAGACCTACATTTAAAACAGTATTGACAGGCTTTACAGTCTTCATATTTTGCAGTTTCACTCCTATGGTGCATGTTTACAGCTCATAAGAGGCTGAAAACATCACAGACATACATTCACAGGACGAGGAAACTGCTGTGAAAGCCGTGTAATTGTCAGACTATCCTGAGTGATAAAAGCTTCATTCACATGAGAGGCTCCATTAACCTCCAAATCAGTTGGCTCGCTATTACATCCTCTTTACACACACATCTACATTACCCTCAGTGCTGTTTCAGTGAACTGTGCCTCATATCATGGATCTGGATGAGGCTGAAGCTTTTTTTTTTTCTCTACACCAACTCAGGTATACTGTATTCAGCAGCTGATTAAGCTTATCAAGTTGATGGTGCATGGGCTGAGCTGGAAGACTCGAAATTCACACTCTAATCTAATCTACGTGTCATGTTTATTTAAAGAACAACAAAAAAAAGAAAAATCAATTAAGAATACAATTATAAACAGATTGAGATAAGGTTATAATCCAGTCTCAGTGTACCATGTTTTTTAAGTACAGTTTTTTGTGTCATCATACCTCAAAACGTGTAGATCAGGCTTTTACTGGCCTCTACTGGTTCATGTTTTTCTCCGTGGTTTGGCCTATGATCTCCGACTTTGGCTGGTTTTGATTTTCATTCTAAGGGTAATTACACTCACAAACTGATTTGCATAAAGCATCATTTTAATTTAATAAACTTAACAAAATGCGACAGTGAAAGAGAAGAAAATTGCTGCAGGACTACAGGTAGTGGTGGTATTTTTGAAGAAATAACTTACTATTCCAGTTTATGCATCAAAGCATTCAACAACAACGGTGTTCAAAAAACAATTAGAGGGTCCATAAAAGAGGTAAACTAAAGACTCTTCTCAATAAGTGACTTAAAAATAATAACTAACCAAAAAAGTATGCGCATCTTAGCTTACATCTTTAGTAAATAGACTGTGGTTCTACAGTCTATTTACTAAACATCTATACTAACAAAGTTATACGTTTTCTTATTTTTGCTGCAATAAAATTAGACATCAAAACTCACACCAAAGGTCAAAATAATGACCCAAAACAGAATGTATTAGGCTACTGCTAAACTTAAACATTAGAAAACACAGTAATTTTCTGAAAGTACTGCTGCTAACTTTAAGGAATATTTAGCAGTGGCTACAGCTGCTGTGGTTCCCTTAGCAGTGCCAGATTTAACACAACATATACGTGGGTGGGTGTGCATGCTTCAAGTGTGTTTGCTGCGGAGTGACAGTAGTGGGAGGAAGGGAGTCACACACCATCTCATCTTCCTCGAGCTTCTGTCCCTTAGGTTGGCTAGTTGCATAACGGATGCTGAGACAGAACGTGGGCCAACTTCATGGAGCTCAAAACTGCAGTCACTCAGTACCTGAGGCTATAATTCTCTTAAGAACATGTTTTGATTTACGGTAACACTTAATGGTGTAGATTTGATTTGATTTTAGGCGCAAAATCTCTACCTCAACTACACTCTGAAACGTTGCTTTACAATCTTTGAAATATCATGAAAGTCAAACTCAGTAAAACAAAAGCACTTTCTGGATGTGATTTTTTAGAAAAATAAAGTTAGGTGAACACGTCTGTCTCAAAAAGGTTTGGATGTCATAAAAACATTTAATATTCCTTGTCAATCATTTTAGAAACTGAAACTCATATATGATAAATTCATTAAAAATAAGGTGAAATATTCTAATACACAACATTCAAATTCTTATATTCTATTTTTTGAGAAAATTTGAATAATACATGAGATCAATAAAAAAAACTAGAACATCAGCATCCATCCATCCATCCATCCATCCATCCATCCATCCATCCATCCATCCATCCCAGACTGATAGATTTAGTGTGTTATGTCTTGAAGCTCTTTAAACCTGCTCCTTTATCCCAGTAAAGATCTTCTATTTTCTTTCTTTCATTTGTAAATGAAGAGGTACTTTATAAACCAGAGTGTACTAAATACTGGGCAACATGCAGAAAAAATATACACAAAAAAAAAAAAAAAAACACGTCTGAGAAAATGAGCTCAGCCATGGTATGTAGGCCTAGTGATATTTCAACAATAAGATCAGCTTCTAAAAATATGAACATCACATCAGAGGCACCACAAAGGTGCTAATCTTGTCAGTGCTATGATCACCATGATTATAGTGACACTCTCTCAATCACAGGGACTGTAATAACACATTACCTCTTCAGTCATATTCCATGGCTTCGATTCCAGAACTCACCCTCTGCTTTTTTTTTTCCCAAACAGAGAGACCAAACCCCAGACATCCACACACACAAGCTTCATGAGGCTCAGTGCAGCATCGCTGGCTGCAGACTGGAGCAGAGGTCGGCCGCACCCTGCTATTATCCCCAGAGACTTGTTCAGTTTAAAGGCAGCGCTGCGGCGTGCTGACTGACGGCTCAATGGAGGGCCTGCTGGGAGTTTACTAGCAGGTGAGGAGACTGACAAGCAAAAGGGAGAACACACACTGAGGGACGTACAGTAAAGGCGCACTCATAGACACACACCAGCAGATACACAAATGCTGTCAGTCAGCTGTGAGTAAAACAGGCATGGAATAAAACCGTCAAATGCACAGGGAAACACACAAAGTGCAAACAGGAATGCAAAGCGCTGCAGTGACACATACAGAGGCACATAGAGTGTGGTAATAAGGCAGTGGTGGTCTCCAGGGACAGAGCCAATGGCCACAAAGAGTGGAGAGCGGAAGCAGCTGGCTGCTGAAATGCTTCCCCTCCTGTAATTTCCTCCCAGAGGCACACCTGGGCCGTTCACACACATATGGAGTGTCTATGTGTGTGAAGTTTGTGTTTGCGTGTCTCTTGTGTACATATGTAGGAGTTGTTTTCTTTTTTTTTTTTGGCCTACAAGAATATGACTTTACGCACTTTGATTCAGAAATACAAGAAAGGATACAGCTGGAACAGTTAAAGTTAACTCTACCAGCTGTACAGTTAGGTTTAACTGGTCACAAGACCAGTCAAACCTAACTGTACCTGCTGTACAGTTAGGTTTGACTGGTCTACCTGCTGTACAGTTAGGTTTGACTGGTCTTGTGACCAGTTAAACCTAACTGTACCAGCTGTACAGTTAGGTTTGACTGGTCTTGGCAGTGACCTCATGCCAGTGAGTGTTTTAATCTTGTATAGTCCAGTAAGGTTGAGTTTATTATTGGTGTTTTACTCCCTTTTCTTGCCACAAAGTTACATAAAGTAGCCCTAAAACATTCATAATGTTCGGTTTTCTTATAACTAATGTCAGCCCAGCTAAATTTGGCTAAAGTATTAAAAAAATATAATAATTGCCTGCAGGAGTAGTCATCTGCATCAAACCCCTGACATTCATAAACAATTATTATTATTATTTTTGGTGCTTCAGATTTAAGGGATCACTTGAAGAGAGAAAAAATAAAAATACAAATTTTTATTTTTAAAAATAAAAACTATAATACTAGATAGTTATGCCAACTATCTAGTATTAAATTATTAATAATTGTTAAATAGATTAAAATCAAAAGCTTACTGGTTTCCAATTCAGTGAAAACTAACGAAGGATTACTTTCGCAAAGTAAAGTTCAATCTTTTGCATTGGGAAATAGTTTCTGGAATACATACCAAGTTTGGTTTGGCCTGTTTGGTAGCGGCTACCTTCTCACACACACACATTGAAACATGGCCTCTATTCGAAACAAAAATAACCAATGGTGTGTCTACCATTGGTAGACACACCAGAGTGTGTCGCCAAAACCCATAGATAAAACTGACACCTGTAAGCAAAGCAGCATCTGGAAGATATCATATAATATAATAATAACTAACCCAATAGTAGATTTGTTTGCAGCATTTCCCTCACTTGTCTTTGTAGTAAATAAAAATTTAAAGTTTGATTAAAATATTCCAAATAAGTAAGAATGCCTCCTTACGTAAATACAATTGTATGAATATGAGGTAAATACAGTATAAAGCTTCTCATAAAAGCATAAAGGCAAAAAGGATTTATTGACAATAAAACATTCAGATTTGCTGCAAAGGACAGCAAATTTGTGCTGAACTCTGTTGCGTTTGGCTGCTCAAAACTGAATTAATTCGATGGTGGTGGTGCAGGTGTAAAACGCACGGCCCATCTATGGAGGCACCGGACCTCTATGCAGCTGTCACGGGTTTGAGTCCCGACCCTTTGACCTTTTCTGCATCTCTTAGCCTCTCTCATAGTCCACTATTCTGTCATTTGCTGTCAAATAAAGGTCACTGCAGCCAAAAAAATTATTTAAAAAAGTTAGCTGGTTGATGCCATACATCATAAATACAACTTAATATCCCCACATGAAGCAGATTTCGCTCAATTTTGTTTTCCATGCAAACTATAAAAAGTACAGAAAGATGCCCTGTGGCTGAGAAATTGAGGCATTTAAAGTCTCAATACCCTTGAGTTGGAAACACACAGAAACAAGAAACCAAGTCCTATCAGACAAAACACTAATGCTGCTCTCTCTGTTATGGTTGTGGGATGAAAAAGAGCAGAACAAAAATCAGCTTGAGCCAAGAAAAGTATCAATAACAGAAATAAAATAAAAGAAAAGTGAAATAAAAAATGGGGACAACGATCAAAGCTGCAGATGGAATAGTATAAAATACAATTTTTACAAAAGAGAAGAGACAGATTGAACGATGGAGCTCCGTCCGCTGTGGAACAAAAAAAAAAGTCAATCTTTCATTTTCTATCGCTGCAGCGATTAATTGATGAATGTACCACATTAATAATGAGGGTCGCTTTCTCCATTTAGAGCATTGATTCACACCTCCCTGGCTTACGGTGCAAGAAAGCAATCAATCTTGCTCCTAATTCCTTCTGTTCTTTTTCAGATCCTGTATTGCCTTGCTAAATATAACTTCCTTCCTTCTGACTTTGCTGAGCAAATAAGTCAGGCTGCGGATAAAGCACGCCTAACACGGGGTATTAACAGAAATGATTGATTGATCTTAATTAATGATGTTAATATCCCTGATTGATCTGCAGGAGTGATTACCTGAGAAATAAAAGGCAAAAAAAGTATAAAAAGAAGTTAGTTTGGTGTTAACTAGAAGTCAAGCTCTGCATAAACTCTGCAAGGTGCTTTCCTATATGTCTGATGTTACAACAACATGATGCAACAGCTGGAAGGTAAACTTTGTGTTTACATAATGTTTCTAAAATAGCAAAGACAAAAAGCAAAGAAAAAAAAGTGGTGAGAAGTGAAGAGACATCCACATGAAATACCACTGGGAGCAGCACATGCCTGCCTGCTTGTCTGTCTGTCTATCAGTCAGTCTGTCTGTCTGCTTAGCCTTGAAAATCCCAGCTCTCAGAGCCAGACGACCACAGAACTGATGCCCACGCTGTATGTGCACGCACACCAGACGCGCGCGCACACCAACACACACACACAGCGGCCTGTTCTATCCTACGCTATTGATCCGCACCCCACTCTTCATTAGAAAGACAGATTCAAAGGCAACAAGCAGCAGTGAGACGCACTGAGAGAGTGTGTGTTTCCTTTGTCTGCACACACACAGCGTGTGTGCGGGTATGTGTGCTCTAAAGTGTAAATTCACAGTCAGGGGAGTTGTGTAAGCTTTTTGGTTACATCCTTTACATGCCTGTGTTCTCAATAAACTTTTCCCTGTTCTCCCCAGCGTGTACATGTGGTCAGGCTGCAGAGACGTGGCTGTAAGTGGATGCATTGCCAGGTATTAGTAACATTGGGAGCAGATTTATGTTACTCAAATGCAGTCTGTCCTCGCTGGGTGTTCCTATGGAAACTCTCTCACTCTCTCGGTATATTATTAGACATTCTCGAGTCAACCGCTCAGAATAGGAAGACATAGATCTCATCTGTTGCAATGTATTCATTATAATGAGCTTTGACTCACACCTGTATGCTCCCCCTTTGTGATTAGTCGTAGTACTACACAAGCATCCAAATATTTTTGGAAAAGAAAAGCTGGAAAACATATGTGTGAGTCAAAGTCTGAATGCTGCCCAGAAACTGTTCAGAAATTACAATGTCTTTTTGGACGATGTAAAGATTTTACTTCCTACTTTTGTGACAACTAGTTCAGAATTACAGACAGATGGTTTGCCACTGGAAGGGTGTCGGTCTGTTAGGTGCTGATCTGCAGACTTACTCCACCTCCATGGACATTTTAGATACTGAAGTTGCCATTATCAGTAGACCATGTGTTGCTCCATATGTCACACCTTTCTTGTTGGGACGTGAATACACCAGCAGCAGGGTACATTTGAGTACAAGTTTAATTTTGATAGCACCATATGACACACTGCTTTTGCATATTATAGTTTGATAAAAACAAGGTATGAGAAAGATATGGAGGGCACCATATGTTATTCAGACCAAGTTGAGTGCATTATTGTCAGAAATTGAAGAACTAATAAGATTTGACAATTGTTATGATCCCGTGACCCGACTAATTATTTACTGACAACATAATCTAATAACAATCTTTCCAATTTTCCTCTATTTTATGCAATGAAATATTATAGAAACAAGTAAATTCTTTTAATTTTAAATAGAAAAAAATTCACCTTCCAGGACAATTACAGCACACTATGAGATAATGAGTGTGTAAATTTACACGATGCAGTCCACAGCAGAATAGTCAAACAAACTCGGCTTTTGTTTGGCATGAAATGCCCCAAATGACCAGACAGAGTATGCCAAAAGCAAAATAACAAAAGTAAATATGACCATATGTGTTATTCAGGTGTGTGGGACTCATTATCTGCTTTGTCCACATGGTTTAAACATTTTGTATTACAAAATATATGGAAAACAATGACTCGTGTTGTTTGTGTCAAACGTTTACGAGCAGAGCTGGCTTTTTAATTGAATCACTGTTTATAGCTCAAGCGGCACAGTAGACTTTTAAAATAAAAATAGCTAAGCAAATAAAATATTTAGAAGTGAAAATACTGATGAGAAAAGCTTTTTTCTGTAATTTGGCAGTTTTTGCACCGATACTGTGGGACTTTGCTTTGTCCGTAAGGTGTAAGTTCAAGGAGACAGAAATACGAGAATGGTGCTGAAGTGTGCATGAAGAGCTTTTAGTCAAGGATGTATAAAAGTGGAGGATAGCACCATGGGAACCACAGACTAACCTCTGGAGTGGTAGTCCGCCGCTGGGCTGCTGATGGGCACTTTCTTAACAGCTGACGAGCGATAGATGATGTGTGTCCTCCCTCCTCCTCCATCCTCCTCTTTTTCTATTACTCCATCGCCCCTTTCCACTGGTTCAATAAAATACTCCTCTTTCTCTGTCCTGATCATGCCAGCCTGAAAGAAGAAAATGGATAATATAAAGATAAAGTGACCTCTGAAACGTGATAAAAGATGTCAGCAGCTGGTGTACTATGCTTGACTCTCTTCTTACATCGTTCACCTATCTAATCCTTTACAGACAGAAATAACCCTTTCGTTAATCCTGTTGCTATGTTTGGGCCACGCTGGAAAGAAAGAGAAAAGAAGAAAGGGAGGTGATGCTTTCTGGGTCCCCTGTGGTGGTCCAGAGTGACACCTGGCATCTAAAATGACCAGCACACAAGAAAGAGATGAGACTATCGCTCTCCCATCTTCAGCTAACACATCTTGTCAGGTAATTCCTCCGTTTTTTTTTTTTGCTTTTCACACACACATCAGTTGTGCACAAACTCACATGAAGTTGGTGAAAGGAGGAGCGACATAAAGAAGGAAGAGACAAGAAGGAGAAAGGAAGCGTGCATACAAATAACACAGGCGCAAAAAAGGAGTAGCGTGCACAAATATGGGGAAAGCAGACTCTGGGAAAATTGCCCGTCACTCTCTCTTATTCCATCTGTCTGTTTAAGACAACTGGTAATTACCAAGGCAACGCACTGCTGTAGAGGAAAGCCATGGGGGAGATCACACTGAGGATTGAGAGGCTTTTGAAAGGAAAAGAGCAGAAAAAAGAGCGACTAATAAATGAAAAATGGGAAAACATCAATATGATCAGCACTTGCTTGTCTGCTTCTAGCTTTGACATGTAAGAAAGGAATGATGAGCAAGTTAAAGAGAACAAAATGAGCAATGTGAAGAATTTGCAGGATGCATTGCAGAGGAATGTGCATTGTAAAGCTGTGTGAGCTTATGCTACTGCACTGAATAGCAACATATAAACTCACTTCTAGAAAATTGTATTATTATAAAGTAGATGAAATTTAGAGCTGCAGAGTGGCGTGCAACAGGAGTGCAATTTTACATAAACCAGAAATAGAATATGGAGCTTGTATTTCAAACAACTACCTCAGAAATACGAGATATTGAATGGAAAAAATAATACGCTTGGCTTGAAGGGTAACAAAGCATTTCTTTTCCTCTCTGAATTTGAGTTTCAGCTAATGTTAAAAAATAATACTTTGTAGGTAATATTAAGTCATAACTGTAACAGATCTCTGTTGTTAAATCAAAACTTAACTGTGTTAATGTTTATAAAATCAGTTTCACTAACATTACTGATTATTGATTACCTCTAAAATTAAGAAATCTGAACTGTCACATTTCTGTGGCTTCAACCGATCGAATTATTACAGCAAAAGAGTCAAGAGATCTTCTGTAATATAGTCTGCTTAAAGAAATGATCTCCGTCTGCAGGCTAAACCATGTACAATGACCCTCAAGGAAATTACACACACATACTGTATATATATATATATATATATCCACATTTTCCACATTTTCATCTCTCGCCCATTTCCGTCTTGTTCCAGTAGCCCATTTGTCATCAAGGTGCTCTGGTTCCCCAACACCTGACGCAGACCTTGTTTGGCCGGGCGACGTCTGAGCCGGCATGTTATGCATTTTTGTGTCTCTCATGGTATGAGGTAGGCAGTAGCTTGAAGGGTCTTGCCTAAGGACCCAGACTGGATTCGAACCCTGCCCTCTCGGGTGATATACCGATGCCTTATCTATTGAGCTATCCAGCCAGGTAATGGCGAACCAACCAGACATTGTCGTAGTGGATAAACAACAGAGGAAAGCCGTTGTGATAGATGTAGCAATACCAAGCGACTGCAACATCAGGAAAAAGGAGCACGAGAAACTAGAGAAATACCAGGGCCTCAGAGAGGAACTGGAGAGGGCCTGGAAGGTGAAGACCACAGTGGTGCCTGTGGTCATCGGGGCCCTCGGGGCAGTCACCCCCAAACTGGACCAATGGCTACAACAGATCCCAGGAACAACATCAGACATCTCAGTCCAGAAATGTGCAGTCCTTGGCACAGCCAAGATACTGCGCAGAACCCTCAAGCTCCCAGGCCTCTGGTAGAGGACCCGAGCTCAGAGGATAAGAACCACCCGCGGTGGGTGAGAAGGGAAAAAAAAAAAAAAATTATATATATACTGTATATATACAGTACAGACCAAAAGTTTGGACACACCTTTTCATTGAATTCAATGAGAATGTATAAATGTATATATATATATATATACATATATATATATATATACTGTATATATATATACAGTATATATATATATATTTTTTTTTTTCATCGACAGTTGCAAAATCTGTAGTGTTGATTTTTTTTCAATTTTAATAACTCTGAGTTAGTGGGTGTTGATTTTGGAGTTGTTCTGATCAGGAAGTTCTGTGAGTATTGTCAATCAAGCAGGTTAAATATTAATCCCTGTAGTTGAGTTAAATTCACTCCAGATGAAATGATCACAACATCCGGTTTGTTAACAAGTTTGTGGTTGACCATTTTCATGTTTACAAAGTTTTTGAAAGTAATGAAAAAGGTGTTAAAGCAGATAGTCTTGATTTATAAACCCTTCACACACATCGCGCGCGCTCCCCCCCCCACGTCCACACACATCACTCACAAAGTGCTGATGGTGGAGATGAGAGCCAGTATATTGTACCTTTATTTTCTTAAGGTAGAAGTTGCGCCTCATCTTTTTGTACCATAATTCCCTCAGAGAGGGAATATACTGTACATAGAATTTACGTTTATTATTAATCATTTTAGTTAGCTATTTACTGTTCTTTTAGTGATTAATCTAATCTTATTATTTTAATTTTTGTGTTCAATCTAGTACATTATGTGTTCAATATAACACAACACAATTAAGAGTGCACTTTAGAGGTACCATAAAACAAATAAAATATCTACCTACCTACCTTTTTCTTTCCTTTGACAAACCACTGACCTATACTCCACTAACCTCAACCACTACACACAGACACACTTTTGTTTAACCATCTCTGTCTTCCCTCTGCTCACATCTTGCTATTTCATAGAGTCATGGTGCGGCATTACTATCGGATCTGATGGATCTGAGATGGTGCATGCATTCCAACCCCAGAATACCAAGCAGAAGGCAGAGGAGAGCCTGTCAAAGAAAAAAAAAATGACATGTGGGAGCAGGGGACATGGCTAGATCGATCCAAACAGGCATAGTCGGGGTGGGAGGGTTACACAGAGAGGGACTGGGAGTATGAGAAAAAAAATGGACACGTTCTTTAAAAAAAGTGACGTGAATAAAGCATCAAAGGCTGTGCTCACATTTACACAGTGGGAAGAATTGTCTTCATCTCTTCTAAAACAGCAGCAGCCAAGTCCTAGACAAGAGGATTATGGAGATACTTGTGCAAACACTGTGTCCAGGAAAAGTGAGAGGAAATCAGACTCATTGGCAGAACACTAGCAGCTATCACAGGCCAACACAAGCAGGGTCATGGATGGAACTGATATAAAGAGAATCACGTCAGCTCATTTGCAAATGGAAATCTGAAAAATGTGACTTGCATTCATATATTCTTTACTTTGATACCTCTAAATGACAATAAGAAAGATGACAAAACTAATTGTGTAATTCAGTCTCAATATAAATACAGTTCTGTAAATGCCTCGGAGCATTGTAGGAGAACATGAAAGAATAAACAGCGTCATGAAGGTTTAGAAACATAGACAGGTCAAGGAGAATGTTGTGTAAAAGCTTATAACAAGATTCGGTTTTAAAACAAGCTTTAAACGTTCCTCAGAACACTGATAAAACCATTGGAATAGAATATAAAGAGCATGACTCCAGGTTTTACTTTGAGAAATGGTGTCAAAAAGTCAGAGACTTCATCACTAGAGAAGTGTAAATAAAAATGTTACAGTTCCACTGGAAATCGGCTCCATGTAAACGAGGCTGTAGAGCAGGGGTGTCCAAACTTTTTGCAAAGAGGGCCAGATTTGATAAAGTCAAGATGCCCGGGGCCAATAGTTTGTTCGGACATTTTTTAACTACAAAAGTGTCATGCACTTATAAAACAATTTTCATTGTTACAATTATCTTTATTTTTCAAATGACAAAAAAACCAAATATAAGCCAGTCAGGCAGATGAGAACAACTCTAAAAACACAAATTCTGCTTTTGAAATACCTTAAATTTACATGAGTTTAAAAATATCTTTGCCTCAAGAACATTTTAAACAGGTGTTATAAGTAATGCAAAGTTGTCTGTTATTATTAAATCTTAAAACAAGTGAATTTTGCTCTTGTCATTTAGAATATCTTTCAGAAAGTAATAGTTTTCATCTACAGGTTCATAACCAAATCTTACTCAAGAGTTTAATAAAAATAAGTGCCATAAATCCAAGTGCATAAATGTTCTTTTGGCTTTTCGCTGCTGATAGTGACAGACGTTACCGTTCAAAACACTCAGTTTCATGTCCTCAACTCTCAGTGCCACACTGTTACGTGCCAGGCAAACATTTGCAAATTCTTGCTTCTTCTCAGGGCAAATGTTCTCCACCATTTTCATAACACAGTTTTGATAAATGTATCTTCAGTAAAAGGTTTGCCATGTTTAGCTATTAACATTAACATCGTAGCTTGCTTTGGTGGTATTTTCTTTTGACCCAGGCCCAAAGAAATCGCTGTTGTGATGCCAGGGCAGGTTGGAGCTGCTTCAGTTTTTCAGCACGGTCACTTCCTGTTAGCTTGTTGTATGTGTTAGCATGTTTAGTCTGGTAGTGTCTCTTTACGTCAAAATCCTTAAACAAGGCAACCGTCTCATTACAAATTAGACAAGCACAATTGCCTTGATTTTCAGAAAAGAAGTATTGTAATTCCCATCTCTCTTGAAAGCGGCGGCCCTCACTGTTAACTTGTTTTCTTTGCAGTGGCCATGGCAGAAATGAGTGGAGAGGGGTTCGCTGCACGGAGGCAGACTGATAGTATTAAAGTGGTGCTGCCACCATTTGGTGAAAGGAGGAATTACAGTTTCAAGTTTTATGATTTATTTATTCTGTTTGACAGTGCAGGCGGGCCATAAATAATACATTATAAGACCGAAGCTGCGGGCCGTATGAAATCTGACCGCGGGCCGTGATTGGCCCCCGGGCCGGACTTTGGACATGCCTGCTGTAGAGTTTTGACTACAGCCGAACGTGGCTCCACAACATGTTGACTCGCAATTTCAAAACCATGCATCATTTTACTTTCACTTCACAATATTACACTACTGTATGTTTTTCTATCCTATCAGATCTCATTAAAACAGATTTAAGTATGTATTGCTGTTTTAATCACCATTAACCATATTCCTAACAATAATGCAATATTCACAAATAAACATTCAATAATGATGGCTTATTCCAAGTGGTTTTTCTCATATGAGTTTTTCTGATTCCTCCTGTGTAATAGTCAGATTTTTAGTTTAATCACTCTCTTCTTTAAGGAGTGCTACAGCTTCAGATGCTTCTGACTGCTACTCTCTTATTACTCTAAATTCATTGTGCTCCTCTGGGCGATGAGTCGGAAGATGTTTTATTAAGTTTGACATGTTAAGATTTAGCTTATTAGCTTCATTTCCCTCATGAGCCACTAAAATCTAACACAATCAGTCTCTACACTATATCTTCATCTAAAAGCATTTTGTCAGACTAGTCTATGAATATGTTTCTCCCAGACTGAAATTTAATTCCTTGCAATGAGAAGGTTTCAGTAACTGATCGAAAATGCTGCAGTAAAGCTACAGTGAGGAAGAGATTCCCCAGATGTCATATTTTTTACATTAGTATCTATGTTTTTTTTTTTCTTTGTACATTTCAAGATAACGTTTTAAATATTTCTCACAATGGGGAAAAAAAATCTATTTTCCTGAACTTGAGATCTTCAGTATAGAAGGGTGAACTCAAAACTCTGATGACGTACAGCTTTGGCTTTTTGTTTGGAGATGTCATGGTTCTGCAAAAGTAATCAAATATACTCCTTTAACTATTCCACATTCTGTGTTGTTGAAACCACAAACTTTAAAGTAATTTGGGGGGATTTTATATGATAGAGAAACGCAAAGTAAGATCTTTAATTAGAAAAAAAGAATAAACGGTTTAGAAAATCTTTTACAAATGAGACTTTGAAAATCATGGAATGCCTGTGTTTGAAGCTCTTCATAGAACCACCTTTTGATGCTATTGCAGCTTTAAGTCTTGTGGTATGTCTGCACTGCAGGTCTAGAAATTGATTTTATTCCTAAAGGTTAATTTGCAAAATATCTCTATTTCAGTCAGGTTGGACAGAGGGCATATTCATGACACTTTGTTCACTAATGTTCTCTAACAAACCTCTGAAGCCCTCACACAATAGCTGCATTTTAATGATATCACATTATACACAACTGAATCCTTTTTAATTATTAATTACGGTGAGCGCATGTGGTGAAACTGGACTTTATTTATTAGAGGTGTAACAAGATCTCGTATTATTAAAACATTACATTACTCCTCTTTAAGGGGACAGAAATCATCTGAGCACCAGCCAGTTGCAGTCAGTATAGCTTTGTCTGATGAAGTTCTAATATAAGATGCCCAACCTGCACCTAAATCATTTGTTTGGCACCATTTTTGGTTTCTGCTAGGAACTATAAGTGGCAGAAAAGACACAAGCAATGTTTAAGTTCCCCAAGTTGTTCAGACAAAAAATTCAAAATGCATCACATTAACAACCAATGGATGGAAGTCTAAGGGTAAACTGAGTTACTTAATCACAGTGGACTCAATCAAGAGTAACCTGGAAATGCGTAATAGCATCGAAGCACTGTCCTAAAGTCTGAAGAGATTAAAAACTTCAGAAAGAGAAAGACCAGTTTGTTGATTTTGTGGCAAAATCTCTATTAAAAAAAAAGTATGTGCATGTTTTTTTGGTGGCCTTTTATTTTTATATTATATTTGTAGTTAGCTCTAACTCTCTTCCAAAAGCTACTGACCATGCTTCAGTAAGGATGCTAAACACCGAGTGTCGAGTGTCCATTTACCACTGTTGGATACCGTTTTCTCAAAACCACACTCAGCCCTATTTGAAGCTTTGTGAGAAGTAACTTGAGACCAGGGTAAGAGACCAGAGGGGCACATGAGGCAGATGAGTAGCAGAAAAACAGCATTGGAGCAGAGGAACGGATGTTGTGGTCAGGATCAAAGTCACACCCAGTCAGAGCCCTTCTGTTCAGTCCAGCCCAGGCAGCATGCATGTGCACGTTTGATCCGTTGTCCCTGTGTGTCACTGTGTATGTTTGATCCGATTCATAACCCTGCTACTGCTGGCAAACACACACAGTTGTATACGTGCATCCACAGGCAGGCAGGGCAAGCACAGTCACACAAACACACTTCCGTGCACAAATATAGCTTTGATAGTGACTCACTCCTACTGTGTAACCCTCCATTCATTCAGCGTTTGAGTCATAACAGAATCAGCCTCGTACAATAGTAAGTCTGATTAAGAAAATTAGGCACACTTCAACGAGAGAGATTAAGAAGACACGTTTTACTTAATCGCATCAGCAGCAAATTACTGTTTCGTGCAAACAGAAATTAGCCTCAATAGGACAAGTTTTGTGTTCAGATTACACATATAAATTAGCATGAAATTTATGCTCTATAAGTATAGTTTCTAAAGTCTTTTGAGGATGTATACACTCTGCTATTCTGTAAGTTAGAAAGCATGAGAATACAGAAATCTAACCTTGATCATATAATCGAAAGTTTGTTTACATTATGTTTCACTACGGAAATGACACAGGTGTTTTTGCCTTTGTGATGATCTGTCCTTATATTGCCTATGCCTACATTATAAATTGCACTAAAAATGGCTTGGAGAGTTTTTTTACGCAATAGACTTAATAGAAAATAGCTTTATGCAAAGTGCAAATGGTGTAAAGGTTTATGAAATTGTGTTTGCATGAGCTGCTGTGAAGATTTTGATAATAGGAGTTGTTTTAAAAAAAGTTGAAATACACTTTGCTCTAGGTCCAGCTTTGATCAGCCTTACTGCTCACAACTCCTTGAAACAATTCAGGATATTCAAACTATCCATTTAGCAACTAAAAAATAGGGCTGACTGCAGAGTTGGACTACTCTTTTGCTTTTTGTCTACCTGTGGGCACCATAGTTCTTTTCAATACCACTCTCTTTCTTGTTGCTGTCAGCCAATCAGAAAACACTTTGAGCTTTTTTTCCAGTTGCCTTCACATGGTGCAACATTGTCAGACTACATCTTGTTTAAAAATCAAATTCTTTCTCTACCAGAAATCATTTTTTTGTAGCTCACTGCAATTAAAATTTTATTAAACTTGGAACCAGTCAAGACAATGTGAGACTCCAAAAAACAAACCATTCAAGGATTTAGTTATATCCAGGCTTTTACTTTTCTTTGTGTTCAACCAAGGTTTGGTTCTTAGGATCATATTGCGGTCAATGGGAGGTGTCAACACTGGTATTTTTTTTTTTTTGCTAAATTGACAATAAGTTCAGACAAAAATAGAAAATTTCAGATTTTAGAATGAAAAGCAGCTTTTTACTCTCCTTCACCAAAAAATATTTTATATCATGTATGTGACAGCGACAAGACTTCAGAAAAAAATATTTTTTCCTCCTTTTTTCCACTGTTCTCTGTAAGATATGAAAGCTATCCACAGGTTTTACATCTGTGAGTGGTGTAAGCCAGATTTCAGGGCGATTTAAGCCAAAGAGGACTTAGTGATGACCGCTCATCGCCGTCACCACGCTCAGCTCATTACACAGAGTGGTCTCCATAAATCATCTCTCAAGAAAACAATTGGGAACAAAAAATAACTCTAAGCACCATACATCATTCTCATATAAATACACACGCGTGACATCCCCGTCCTGGCCACTCTTTATTTCTGATTTTGTGGCTGCTCCTCATATGACCTACATTTCTGATCATAGTAGTTCAACAAATAACACACTCTCCATTCTGTGTTTCTCACAAACACTGAAATAAATATTAAATGACCTCAGATCTTAACCTTCAGTAAAACAGAAATGAACTTCCCTCAATGAATAAAAACAAAAGAACTCAACAGTAAATGTGCAGCATGTGAAGGAAACGGCGCACCCACTTGAAGTTCTACCGTAACTTCAATTTTAAGCAGATCTTTCTGCAGAAAGCCGTTCTTCCTCTTCCATGGTGTGAACGCATGCATTCGAATGAGTTGATTCATGAGGTGCATAAATATTTCCTGGGAATTTTGAACCTAAAGCTCGAAGCTCACTATGGCTGCATCAAACAACTTTCTATTTGGTTGTGGATATGATTTTGCAAAGTAAGAAACTGCTATTAAAATATGTTATATAGCTATGCCTATATGCTGTGGTGCATCCAACCATACAGATGCAGTCAAAAGCACTGCACAAATAAGCATAATTTAAGATAAAATAACACTGTAGGCATGATCTAATTATTTAAAACAGTATAAGTAACTGAAAATTGTCTAGTACATGTTAATTATAATAAAAGCTTGCTGTGAGTTTAAGTTTTTCCAACTTTGAACTCTTATAAAAGCTGAACTTGCGAACAATTTCTACCCATCAAAACCTACTTAAAAACTGTCTTCATATATTAGCGATATATTCTGCATTCTTCTTAGCTTTTCTGTGATTCTTGTGGTATGTTTCCAAATGTTTTTTGCACTTCAGTTAGTATTCCTTTCCACCTTACACCATCTTTTATATTATTTATTTCATACTGCAACAGGTGGAGTGGCTGTAAATAAATAACTGAAGACAAATCCAGGAATTGGGAAAAAGAAGCAAAAAACAAAGAGCACGATCCAAGTCTAAGAATAGCTGTCGTATGCCAAACCTGGTTAATGTGACAACTCGATCTGTGGAAATTTCAGCTCCCAGAGAGAGCGCTGACAGACAGAAACATAGTTGATAACAGTCTGGCAGACAGAACGCCAGACAGCCAGTTTGGGTTGCCTCAGTATCCCGTTCTCGCCTTTTCTCTCTCTCTCTGTCTCCAAATTTCCATTGTTATTAAGAAGGACAGAAGCTCCCTCCCTCTGTTTTATTTCCAAACAGAGATTATGAATCAAAAAAACAAAAACAAACACAAAACAGAGGAGTGAAAGTGGGCAAAAGAAGATATAATCTCACGAGAAGGGATGAAATGTGATACAATATCGGGGTTATAATGAAAATTATTCAATTTGTATTATTAATATGTTCAATTACACACAGGTCTATTTATTAAATAGGTGACTTCAGACCTATCTACCCCTCCTCTCCTGTGATTCCATTACTTGTGTTCTGATCGGTCACAAAAAATCCCAATCAAAACACTAAACTTTATAGTTGTAATGTGAGAGAACGTTGAAATGTTTAAGGGGAAAGTGAATGCTTTTACAAGGCACTTAGCAAAATAAATAAGCAGTGATTCAACTGAAAGAAAGAAGAACATGAGAGAATTATAATTATGTTTATAAATTTACTTGGTGCTCAGCTTTCCCAAAGAGCCAGATGTTCTCGGCCTGACCAACATGGAGGAGCCCGGGCAAGTCTAGAGATTGTTATGTTTTAGTTCATGAAAGCATGTTCATCTTTTATTGTCTACACCGATTCTCAGTATTGTTTCAATGCAGGCTCCAAAATGTTTTCTTTGATGAGATGCCCTATGGGTCCTACCTGCTCCAATGCAAGCACCCTCTCTTTCTCACACACACTCACCCACGCACAAACAAAGCACCCATCAATCCTTTTTACCAGCCCAGCCGTGTCATCGATCAGGGTCTGCTGAGTGTGTGTGCGTCTGTGTATTTTACCGTGCTCACATATGAGTGTGTGGTCTTCCAGATTGATAAATGACCACGATTAGTGGCGACTGACCACTCTATGATTGCAATCCAAGTCCTGCGGAACAGCTGTTCTCAGAGCAGTGCAGTCTGGAGCAGTCTGTAATTAATACAACAGCACTTTAATGAATTACAAATCTACCACAGGCCTGGGATCGGCTGTCCAGTAATAATGACACAACTGTACCTGTAAACTCAGAGGAAGTCAGAGAAAACCCATGTAGTATTTGTTTTGTGAAGCGATTTCAAAAAGTAAAGCATGAGGGCTTTAGCACTTTTAGGTTTTTGTAAATGTAATCAGTTTTAGATATTAATAGGATGATCTATCAACATGGTTCATAGGCTTAACATCATTTTTCAATGAATAGAATCCACCTTTTTGTCATTTTTCTAGGAAGCTCTTTGTCTCTGCCCTCAAATGTCAATTATGCGTCCACCCTCCTGACCTATCTACCCCTCCCCTCCTGCTAAAAATCCCTCACACGTGTGCAAATACATTGCGACACATCTGCACACACACGCACACACACACACCGATCCACACCCATCCTCAACCTTATCTCTACTCTATCTCCATATCTCCAAATCTATTGGGTATACCTGTAACCTAGCAACAGAGCAGAGTGAAGAGATCCACCCCTACCTGCTCGCCACACTGACAGCTGGACTCGGCAGCCAATTGGGCTGCTTCAGAGCAACAGCAAGAGCCAATCAAATGTCTGCTTTATCAGGGAGTTGCTGCCTTGTTCGCCACCTTTCTGACCCCTCATGTGAGGGAAGAACAGGCATCTGCACGCACATGTAAAATGAACACACTACTGCAACCATACTCAAGCACAGACACGTCGGTCTGTTGAGGTCATTGGTCTAACTTCACGATTGATTAAATAGCAACCAATCAATTATAACTAAAGGCTTGATGATGAGAAGACACATCATATGGAAAAGTACAAATGTTGGGAGCTTTCTGAATAGAAGAAAATTGTATCAGACAGGTAGTTTCTTTTCTCAGTTACAATGAAGTTCCCCTATTATGAACAATAAATAAATTTGTCTTCTTTGTGGCCAAATCAAAATGCTAAACTATCCATTAAATTTTATTGCAATCTAAAAAACTGGGATAAACTTTTACGTTCGAGTCAACTTATATGATATATAATTAATATATTTATGGTAGAAGATTAATGCAAAAGAAAAGAGAGAGAGAGAACCTGTTACATTGTGCAAGTAAATGTTGGAAACCTAATCAGTGGATGTTAGATAGTTGGTAGCCAGTCTGAAGTTTTCTGTTTATTTTACTGACAGACATAATGGCGACTATTCACATTACCAATTTGTCATTTTGTTGGTTTTGGACAGGAGACTATCTGAAATCTGAATGTTTGTACCAATCATGGGATATTAGGAGTATATATAAATGGACATATGTAGGTTGTTTAATGTTCTTGTAGTTTGTTGCATAGAAACCATGATAAATAACTTTAGCAAACTGTCATAAGGATGCTCAGAATAACTTTATCTTGATTAATATCCATAATTGGTCATAATTGGTTAAATGTCACAGGTGCAAACAAGGATCACAATCAAAATAATTGGAATTATAATATGGTACAAGTAGTCAGACAATAAAATACAAAATAAATTACTTTAACAAAACATGAATTGTGGTCTTGTGGTAGCAAAAGAAAAAAAGCTTTGACTGTGTCTTCTTAGAGGAATTTATCTACTTCAGCTACACAGAAACACCGAGTGTTTCAAGCTCAAATTACCGTGACAGTAACCTGTTATTCTTTTTTTTTACCTTATGTAGGACTGTTTTAACATTATCAGCAGGTGTTATGACACATGTGTCAGGCTGGTGTGAAACAGTTTTTCCTCAACTTTCTGTCCCTTCCCTTTGCGTCTCACTTCTTTTATTTTCACATTCCTGCTCCTCTCCACTGGAAACTGTCAAAACCAGTGGAAGGTGGTGGGAGTAAGGTAGCGAGATGATCTCCCTCTCACTGTGTCGGCAGCTCAAATCACACTGCTTCTAAGGAGGGCGATCAAAGCACGGAAATTGGAAGGATTAATTAGACTCATGGTGGATGGATGGGGAGGAAAGACAGTGGAAAAATAAACTGAAAAAGAAGGGAAGTCATCTTGGCTTTTAGAAGTTTACACAAGTGTACATTTTCCAGTCTTACAATCAGACACATGTCAAAGACAAGACTGACATTTTATTTTCCTCCACAAAAATGCATTTGTATTTCCAAAAAGGGAATTAAAATGCATCCAAGGTCTTAACGTAGAATTCAAAAAATTCAAAGTATGCAGTCAAGTGGAGCTCTATCTGGACCACTGTGTGCGTATGTACTTATGCACAGTAGGCCTGTCTGTCAGTGCTACAGCAAAGTAAAAGCAGATTGTCTCCTTGATGTGTGTGGCCACCCTCTACAGAAATGTGTTAAAAACCAGCAACTACGTCTTTACTTTTATTTTCATTCAGAATTTTAGAAATGACTGTAGAATTCCTGATGTTATATACAGTATATATAGGGCGTGCAAGGTAAGTTAGATAACGTCTTAATTTTTCATCATAAAAGAAAATTATTTGTGTATGACATTGTAGAACAATGCCTCTCTGAATTAAAATAATTTTTGCATTTTGACAGAATGACACTCCTAAAAAAACAACACCTGAATGCCTCAGATACACAGCCATATTTACTGTATATAAACCCAGACAACAAGCTCTGTGTAGCCAACGTTTCAATAGCTTCTCAGACTAGAAAACCAGACAAGAAAATTAAATAAATAAAGAATCGGGTTTTTAAAATTGACCTCAACGTTGGACAAACAATGAACACTATGCAATCAAAGAACATGCCAATATAGCCTTTCCACTTTTTAACTTGAGAAGTCTTATTTATTTTAGCTAACTTGAAAATAAGATACTAAAATAACCATTTTATGACCTTTGTTCTGGTAAAACTGTATTTTTCAATGTATGCATTGTATATTTGGCTGCAAAGGGTCAAAGAGGACAGAATCTAAGATGAACCAAAAAAAACAACAAAAAACAGAGTTTCCGTATCCAAATTCAGAACCCTTCAGCTTTGACTGTGCTAATCAATTAAAATATCCACAAAATTTGTTTTCGACTTTTAAGCAGCTCTGCAACTAAATCACACAGGAACTGACTGCTCAGTAAACACTACTGTATTGCTGCTGTTACTACACCCAATATGTTTTCCACCACACAAATGGAGAGCTAGCAGTGTTACACTCATAAGTTTGCTAATGGTAATTCTGAACAGATATATTCTGAAAAAAAGGTCTTCATTCTTAAGCCAATGCTTGTTGATTCAAAAGCCACAGTATTAATTTTGCTATAGTTTAAGCATCCATCCATGCATCCCTTTTTCTAACACCCTTAGAGGGGTTGGGAGGGATGCTGGTGCCTATCTCCAGCTAACGTTCTGGGCGAGAAGCGGAGTTCACCCTGGACAGGTCGCCAGTCTGTCGCAGGGCAAGTTTAAGCATCTACATGTATTTATTTGATTAATTTGACCAAAGTTATTAACTTGACTTATTTAAACACTCTAACCTCTGAACATAATATGCAGGATGGATGGATGGATGGATGGATGGATAGCAACTTGCAATACTGTATGACAGGCTTGATTTGTAAAGGTAGCAGTTGTGAATGTTCTTCATTCAGCATTGAAAACGGTCTTACTGTATGCACAATTGTTAAATGTCATCCTATCGCCTCCCATCCATCCATCCATCAATCCATCCATCATGGATGGATAGATCCATCTATCGTGAGGGAGGAAATGGAGTATCTTGAGAGAACCTACACATGCACTCGGAGAACATAGAAACTCCAGGTAGAAAAATCTCACACTAAGATTTAAATCAAATACCTTTTTGATGCAAGGCAATGTTGCTACTACCTGCACCACTGTGCATCCCACCTAACTGTCCTAATGATCTTAATACAGCTTACTGGTGTAAAACGGTAAACTACCAGTTATTGTTCTTCATGTTTCTTATGGTCTTACAAAGCTACGAACGGGCTGTGTGACACTCTCATGGTCAAATTAAGCAAAATCTTGACAAACACACAAGGTGAATATTGTTGCTCAAATGGCTTAACCTGATTTGAAAAAAAAAAAATATTGTTTAACATTTATTAAAAAATAAACATGTCAAAGCACTATTTTCAGGTGTGCCCTTTAAAGAGACTACCAGCAGAGGGCAACCATGGAACTGCAGGTCCACCTAATCTGGGCAGTGATGTTTGCAAGGTCTGTCTAGTAGGAAGAACAGGGAGAAGAAGACAGAGTCGAGGGGAAGAGGCAGAATGTGTGTGGGAGAGAAAAAACACTAAACAGAAGGTGAGGCGAGACAACTGAGTGGGGGGGCCATGAGACTGAGAAGTACTCAGAAAGTGTGTTTGTGTATGAGTGAGTGAGCAGGAAGCTTATGTGAGATCTTGCATAAGCACAGGTGTCAGCAGGTGCATGCTAGCACTAACACAACGCAGTGTATTGGCATTTATGCGCGGGCGTGCATGTGTGTGTGTGTGTGAATGAGAGAGAGAGTACTTGTGTGCCTAAAGACAACCTGCTCCCTCATTACCCTGTTTCCTCCAGTCCAGTGTTAATGAGGAACCTCACCATCACTGTTATAAGCAAGGTCAAGCCTAGGCCAAAACACAAAGACAAACACACAAGTACGCAGGGTTTGAAACTCGACCAGATTGCGACTGTGTATGCTTGACTAAAATCAACAATCCATTTCGCTAAACAGGTATAGCACCAAGAAAAGTAAAATATCTCATTTGTAGTTTACATGGGACCTAAAAATTCAGTGCAAAAAACAAAGAAGAGGGATGGTCCATTAAAAGCAGAGTAAAACAAAAAATGTGGAACCAACAAAAAAATGAATAAAAAATGGGATGAAGGGCCAACGAATTGGAGTGGGGAAGCAAGGTGTGATTAAAAAAAAATGGAAAAATGCCTCAAGAACCTGGAGGTTGAGATTGCTTTTGTTTGGCAGAGGTAATTAAATTACACGAACAAGACTTGGTTCTTTACCCCCATCCTGTAAGAAAAGTCTGACACTCAGTGCTAGGTAATGTCATAGCAACAGGGAGAAGAAAAAGCTAATGGGTGCGGCACAGGAAAGTAAAATGCAGGTACAACAGAGAAACATGGCGGGGAAGAGAGAGGTTAAGTCAGAATAAAATATAATGGAGGGAAGAGAGATGAAAATGGTAAAATATAGAGAGATTATTGATGGGAAATCAGATGGAGGAACACTGGCCTGGGGCTGCTGGGAGAGATGTTTCTGAGGCATAAAGGCTGTAGTATACCCTTATTCCCCAACACACACGCACACACTCCGTTCAGATATTGCGGAGCTACCTGTGTTTGCTATTCTTTCTACCTCTAATTGTCCCTCCTGAATAATGCATCACTGTATCAATAATTTAGCTTTAATTACCCAGGACAGATAAGACATGGGCTATGCTTTACCATTGACAGAGCAAACATTCACCAAAGCTTTATTTCAAGGGTCATTCAAAAAAGTTGTACAGGATATGGGCAGAAGTACTAAAACTGAACAAAACCTAGCAGACATAAACACTAAAAACAACATCTAATATTCAGAATACCTTCACTTTGACAATAAGTGGGTATAGACAATAGGCAGACTTGTGGGAGATATTAGTAAATCTGGCAGAAATCAGAAAATATTTTTTTTTACATTTTGCTATAGTTTAAGCATCTATCCATGCATTGCTGGACTTAAAGTGTACATCTATTGAGGTATGCCTCTACTAGTTTTGCACATTTAGAGGTAATTTTCAAGTTTTCATACAGATTCTCACACAAATTTATATCTCGGGCTTTGACTGGGATATCCTTTATCATAGCCAGTTTTGCTCTTTCTGTATGATTAGGGTCATTTTCTATTGACCCTGTTTCAAGACTAGACCTTCAAAAACATGTTCTAACATGACGGCTCTGGATTTTCATCTTCAATTCTCCTCAGGTTCCCTATTCATCCAAAAGAAGAAGCATCCCCACAGCAGGATGCTGCCACCGCCATATTTCCCTAAACTATGGGAAGGTATGGTATGTTCAGGGTTATGTGGAGTGTTAGTTTTCCTCCACACAAAGTGGAGAAGCCCAAATAAGTTTCATTCTGATCTCATATAACCATAGCAGTAGCACCTTCATTCATATTACTGCTGTGTCCTCCATGTCTCCCAGCAAACTACAAACAAAACCATCCATCCATCCATCCATCCATCCATTTTCTGTACACCCTTGTCCCTAGTGGGGTCAGGAGGGGTGCTGGTGCCTTTCTTCAGCGAACGTTTCGGGCGAGAGGCGGGGTACACCCTGGACAGGTCGCCAGTCTGTCGCAGGCAAACAAAACCTTTTTCAATAATAGCTTTATTATTGCCACTCTTTCATAAAAAGCCATATTTGTGCTCCAGCCTACATACCCAATAGTTGTCCTTTCAACAGAGTTTTCAACCACAGCTGTAGATCTTTCCCAACCCTGGATCCTCAAAGCACACGGTCCTGCATGTTTTAGGCCTTTCCTTCCTTAACTCTAGCTGATTTCAAGGTGTTTGCTGATTTGCAATCAGCTGAATCAGGTGTATTAAAGCAGGGAAACACCTAAAACCTTGGACCAGGATTGGGAAACACTGTTCTAGATCAACCATGAAACCCTTAGCTGCTTCTCTGAACAAGCTCTGTCCTGTCTTGATGGGTTTGGTGCATGGAAGATGTTCAGAGCCATTCAGAACTTTACCTGCCTGGTCTTTTCCTGGGTCTTTATGAACCTAGTAGTTCACCAGTGTATCATTTTTCTTTCACAATTCACAATTATGCACTACTTTGTATTGGTTTACCACATTGTGGTTGTCATGCGACAAAATATGCAAGAGCACATTTCTCCAACACAAACGGAGAAGAACATTGCTCAAAGCAAAATTAAAATATGAGGTGAGCTCATTAATAAATTAATGTTTAAAAACACAACAATTATCACCCAGCTGAATTATAGCACCTTTCAGATGTCATGGATTACACTAGATTTCTATTCAGCACTTTTGAATGATTATTAAAAAATCTATTTTGG
Organism: Xiphophorus hellerii; assembly: GCF_003331165.1. Classification (NCBI taxonomy): domain Eukaryota; kingdom Metazoa; phylum Chordata; class Actinopteri; order Cyprinodontiformes; family Poeciliidae; genus Xiphophorus; species Xiphophorus hellerii. The sequence continues at coordinate 18,436,531 of NC_045694.1, read as the reverse complement.
ACAATGCTAATATTAATTTATCAGCCAAAGAATAATGAACACATAGATTAAATGACTCCATGCAATGCTCCTGGCTCATAGATCTATAGCAGTTGAAATGCCCACTTACAGTACCTATCAACTCCTGAGCAATAAGATCGCAAAATATTTTATGGTGACAATGTTCATCAAATAAGCCACAAATTAAGGAAATAGCTGGTAGATTTTTATAAAAGCAGTTGAAACTTCTGTGTAAGAAAAAGGATTTGTATCTATGTTTAAATGTGTGTGTGAGTAAATACAGTATATGTGTGTTTGTGTACCAGCCCAAACAGAGAGAACACCAATAAGATCTGCCTTCGGATCGATCAGACTCAGACTGTGCATGAGTTGACAGACTGAGCTGGTTGTTCTTTTGATTGATCCACCTTCTGTATTATGTGGGAGTGCATAAACATCCATGTCTCTGGGTATAAAAGACAGAAACTAGCACAGTATAACATTTAAAAAACAAAGTCATGTCAAGTTCTTTCTCACACTGAGAAACCACCCTCTGTCTTCTGATCAGAAGCGCCAGACTAAGTAACGGAAAACGGGTGAGCCTTTACATTTCCTCCCTTCATGTAGTGCAACTAATGTCATCTGCTCTGGAGCCTCTGCTCTAAAACAAAAATCCTCTCACATGAAAATGTCTAAAAAAAAGTCTGCAATGGAAATATTTTAGAAAACTACTCTTTCTGAAATATGTAAAACTTTTGGCTCAAATTAAAACAAAATCACTTTTGATGCTGCTTTTTATGTGCTAACTTAGTGAGGAAACAATGTGCTGGAGAGAAGCACAAACAAGTTACCGTGTGTGGTTTTTTTTTACATTATTGCCAACACAGATCACTGAGTTGACAGACAGATTTCAGAGCCAGAGGAGGGCTATTTGTCAGCACCACAATCTAGCTGACAGATTTCTCACCTTATCAAATAAAACAGGTAAACACACCTAAGGTTATCTGTGTAAAAATACCTCCTCAAGTGTTTTCGTTCAAATCGGCTCGAGTGGGAATCATTTCCCTACAGATTTCTGATGTATACATTCCCACATTTTTTAAAGGTACAACCTTCCAGATTTCTTTGTCCTTTTTTATTCATTTAAAATACAAAACACTAATGTTCACTCTGACTTCATAGCATTTATTTCTACAGCAGAGAGATTTAAAATCTAGTATTTGCACAAACACAAACTGGACAGGAGGACAGAAGTAAGACATGTGGGACACAGAGGGAAGGAAGGAAAGAGGGAAAGGCGACATGGAGGGAAGGAAGGAAGAAAAGACACTAAGGAGGAAGGGAGTTATACAAGAAAAGAAAAAAGAAAGGACACAAGGAAGGAAGGAAAGAAAAGGAGGGCAAGAGGGAGAAAAGATGGGTGCAAAATATGAAACGAGGATGGACACAAGGGAGGTTGGAATCAATTTAGGACAAAAAGGCAGAAAGACAAGGGGAGTGAGACACAATAATGGAAGGACAAAAGACAGGAAAAACCCAAGATGGGAAAAAAGAAAGGACACTAGGAAAAAAATTTAAAAAGGGACAACACGACAGAAGGAAATATATAAGCCAGAAGGGAATTCATAGGCAACATGGACAGGGAATAAAGGTCTAACAAAGCAAGTTATTTTTCTAATTTTTTTTTTCATACTGGTCCTGACGTGGAACATACTGATACCAACTTATATAATTCTAAAACTGCTTAAGACTGTAGAAACCCTGGATTTCTCATTAACATCTCATATAAAATAAATAGTTTTTTTCTTCTTCTATTTTTGTTTAATTGGACGCACTGTAAGAAGAGAGGAGAAAAAAAAACAGCAAGGAAAACGAAGTTGGAAGAAACAAAAACACAAAAGGACAGAGGACCAGAAGCAGCAGGTCAGCACTAATGGTCAGTGACATGGCACTGTGGCTGGGCTTGGCGCAGGCGTATGAACTGCTGAAATATTTACACAGCTTACAGAACGAGAGGCTCATTCACTTCAAATCAGCTGGAGCAGAGAGAGGCAGAGAGCTGGGCCACTCTTCCACCTCTTCACTTACTGAGGAAACAGCATGAAGTTCAAATGGATAGCAGCACATGAATAATGTGCCTGTGTGACTTTTTTTGTTTTACTTATTCATTTTTGCCCAAGTGTGTTAGGATGCTCTCTTCATTTTGTTAAAGGTTTAAGATGAGGATGTACAGAGATGAGTATTTTTGACCCTGTTACATTTAAAGGCTTATTTCGGCATCATGCTTTCCTGAATTTTCTGGATTCCAGCTCAAAACCTTAATCAAGTTTTTTGGAACAAATTTCTTTCCATCTCTAGCTAAACACTAAATCCTTCCAGACCTTTTCATAAGTCCAGATATGATGTAAATTGGAGGACACAAAACACAATGAACCATGTCCAAATCAATTTAAATTCCAGTATTTTCACAACCTTATCCTCCCCAACCAAACTAAGCAAGTGCAAAGTTAGTTTGTGTTTGCATGCAAGCAATTCCATTTCTAAGCAGGCAAGCCCATGTGGGTGTGTGAAAATGAACAATCCAAGCTCCAAGGAACTTCTTTTGTGTGTGTGTGTGTGTGTGTGTGTGGGGGGTGGGGGGTGCTTGTCAGCTTCAAAAAACACAGGTCACACCAGCAGGCACCTGACACAAGCCAAATCCACTTGCTGTAACCCTGACAACAGAAAACATAAACAATACCAAGAACTGTCTCGTTTTCTTAATAATACTTCTGGTAAACTCCTCTCTTGCTGATGTTTGTTCTCAGCAATGAGATCTTGTTTTTTCTCTTTTGTTTTCTTCACTGCTAGAAGTCCAAGGTGGACATAGCCACAGGCAAAGTTCCTGCTATGCAAGTCTAATAACTCCAGTTTAATATTTGATCATGGCTCCATATACAACCATGTATACGGTCCACAATGGGGGACTGAGGACTGGACTTGGGCTAATTTCAACTGGATGCTTTTTGCTGATTAGTGAGAGAAACTAATCAACTCACAGGAATAATGCTCTTTGATAAGTTGTTTCTGAGTGAAAAATAGTTCAAGATAAATATTTTCTCTATCAGCGAGGTGTTTAAAACTTAAATCTGAAGAAGCATGGAACAAGCAGAAAGCTCTTAAAAGGAAACAGACTTAGAAAGGATATCAACTTTATTTTTATTAAACGTTCAACCTATGTCATTTTAAAATTTTAAATGTTATTAATAATTAATGATATTCAAAGCAGTAATTCTATAAAGTATATTTTTCATGCTAATGTCATTTATATGTAGACTGTTAAAGAGAAATTGGACAAATCAGTATTGGCAGGTCAAAGCTGTAAAACATCCGAGATCCCAAATCAGCCAAGAAACTTTGAATGGTACATACCGGATGAATGCACTCATAAACAGACACTTGTGAGATCCCCTGTAAAAGTTATAAAGTTCTTAAATAATGTTGGTTGGTCCCCTTATTTTTTCTCAGCACAGATGTGATAGACAGAAAGGACAAAACTTTCAGCCCGGAGCTAAAAGTCAGTAACACTGTGTACCACACTGGTCCAAGCTGTTTGTGGCCAGCTTGGAGGACAGAAGCGTTGGACATATTTTGTGAGCAAACATATCAAATGTGTGTTGCAGAGTTCACTCAGGTGAAGTCAGTCTATGGTTTCATATACATCTGCACCACTTTGCCGTCTATCTCTGTCATAGTCCAGGGACTATGCCATGTTTTTGATTTGGCAAGTTCTTCTTTTTATGTATTTTTTTATTAATATTTTTCTTTCCTGCTTCCATGTTTAGCATCGTTATCTTAATAACAGGGCTAAACATGTTATTAAAATAACTGCATTATTTGTGTAGCTTCTGAATTTGTGCAGCAGAAACTATTTGCACAGTTTTGTAACCAGCTTATTTCTTCTGAACATTCTGACACCTTTACACAGGGCTACGTAAAGATGTCAGCAGACCTCTCAGTATCCACATAAGCAAGCTGTTTGGATCTGACACACATGCATGTACTGCACCAGCTGCACCAAACCAATTGAGTCATTAGGCTGCTGTTTTCACTACTGTCTAATAAAGGGCAATTAGCAGTGTGGTACTTGAGAGCGGTCTGCAGAATATATTTTCGAAGTCTCGGTCTCAGAAAAGCTAGACTCAAGTTGTTTATCCAAGACCAAAACCAAAACCACAGCTGCAACATCAGTTTTTACTGCAACTTAGAGTGAAAATCTAATCTAATAAAGTTTTTTACCTTGAAAGTTTTCATGCTGCTTCCTGTGCCTACATTCTTAAGTTTGTGTTCACCTAAATGTTGCAACAGTGAGTGCACTTACCTGAAAGAGTTACATTCACTAGTGCAGCCAGTTAGTCTAGAGCCCTGTTATGGATTAGCTTGCTAATGAACTGCTACCAACAGATCTTCTTTAAAGATCTGTCTGTAGCAGACACTGTAATAACTGTGTTATGGTGTTCATAATGGCTTCACATTGGGTTTGCTTTGGTCTTGGACAAGATCTTTCCTCTCCTAAAGTATTGGTCTTGGTATAATTTTGTGGTCTTGACTAAATCATTAGTGGCAATAATGCACTATTTTGTGATCTTTCTAATAGGAATCAAAGAAAAAGAAGGTAAGTCTAAGTAAATTCTAAATGATATTTCAATGAAAATGTGTCCCTGGGCTCTCTGGCAGATATATTATACAAAGGCCTTTTTCATCCTCTGCTCAAGCTTTTTTACTCCTGGTCTTTCTTTGTCTGCTATATATGTGGCACCACCTTTTAGATATCACATTCTTTTGTCACAAAATTCTGAGCTTCATGCAACCACCTGCAGAGGAATTATTTGGACCCTGGCAAACATGGACAGTTGATGAAGTTACACAGTGCAGTTTACACTCTAAAGAAGAAAGATAAGCAACTTTCTTGTGCGTTGACAATTTGTTATAGAGGGTAAAGCTTCTTTATCAATATCAGCAGTATAACAGTGTTGAGAACACAAGGGACATTATGTGTCATAATGTCCCATCCATGAAAAAAGCTCTGCTAAAACTTGTTGCGTGGTTCATGTTACCTTTCCATTAAATATAGTGTTGGATACTGTCCGTTATACTCCTTCAGCTAAACATTCACAATGATTAATGTTTCTTGTAAGTGATACAAGTCAAACTAAATTACCAGGAAGCTTTTGGTAGGGAGCTGTAAATTGAGCTGTTTTGTTGCTCCCTAGGAAAACTATAGATGGATTACTTCATGGTATTGTGATCTAGCAACAATTGTACAACACTTTCTGTTGATAATGATGTCTCATTACACCTTTCTGAATAAAGGGAAGTGCTACTTTCTCAGTGTTAAAGGAGTTACATTGTTTGGATTACAGCTTTTTCTGCTGTGATTCTGCTACATTAGCTCCAATAAGCTAACCAGTGGAAGCATCTGAGTGAATGTGGCATTTGATTTCTTCATGCCTTTATTAAACAATTTTTTTATCACACCCCTGTATATATATATATATATATATATATATATAAATAAAACTTAACATGACTGTGGCTGATAGCCTGCTAATAACAGGTTATGTTCTCAGCCAAAGCTGCATGAGGTCGTCCATTATCCTTCTCCCTACTGGCCTCTTCCTCTCCTACCCTCCCACTCTTCCTGTCTCCCTGCCTTCCCTTCTCCTGTTCTTTCTCTCACTTTTCTTTTTAATTACCTGATGTCTCCTCTTTTGGCCCTGACGCCAATAGAGATGTGAGCAGCAGCGCCTGCACTGAATGGTCTCTGTGCACCCAATCATGGAGCTCACTGCTGTCTCTCTGTGTGTACAGTCAAAGTTTATATGTGCTTCTTAAAGAAAAATAAAAAATGTTGATACTTTTTGTCTGTAAATATTTTAAAACACATTATTAGCTGCATTAATTAATTCCAATATGACATATGTACAGTAATCAATGTATATGTACAAACCGAAGCAAACAGAATAACCCATCAGCATTTTTTCACAAATTCTGTTGATTATTTTCTTCATTAACCTCTAAATCTTTTACTCAGACTTCAAACAATAAATGTAAAAGCACAAACTTAATTCCCCAAGCAGCCATGCTGACATTTAAAAAGCCTTTTGGTTGATAATTTCAAAATGTTAAAGCTATCATTAAATAAAGACAAATGATAAGTTTAACTTGAGATATTAGTTGGAAAACACAGTAGAGAAGCCGTGGCAATAAATCACAGTCAGAAGAGAAAACAAAGTCTAAAAGAATTTGGCAAGACGATCATAAACCAACTCATTGAAAAGCTCCTCACAGAACCCACAGCAAAGGATTTGGAGGAAGTGACACCGATGCTCGGACTGATTTTGGCTGCTTCTCAGTCCCCTCTGTCCGCTTTTGCAGATCACAATAAGGCTCTCTGTGTGTCAGTGCCATGCACTTTTCCTTTCTACAAGTACATGCTTTTGTACCCTTTTCTGTTTCCTTTGGGTCGTCTCCCGGGGATGCCCCTTCCTTCACATAATGCTCAGCTCAGGTTCCCCATCGGTGACTTGTATGAGGACAGAAGCAGCTTGTTACACTTCAAACAACTGAAAAGCCTCTGGCACCCTGGCATTACAGCAGAGACTGATGACAGTGATACTAAGACAGAAAGTTACATCCCACTGAGTGTTTGTGTACATATGGGTGTACATATTTGAAAAGCATTTAGGGACCCATCACTCCTCTTGTCATTGTTGGCATGAAAAACATTATATGATTGTGGCTTACACTGTGTTTGAGGCAGACAAAATTCTCATCTGCATCATATTTAACATCGATGTAGTTCTTTACAGAACGGATATCCGTTCTCAAATGTTTTCAGCGAGTAATGTCTGAAGCTTTCTGATGAAATGTCAGAAAGCTTCAGAAGTAAATGTGATCCTTTTAATTTGTCTAAAATTGTGTTTCCTTGATGCTCTCTTGTGTAAAGGTGTAGTTCCACTAATTCCTGTGTTTCTCTGTGTCTATTCTGATTGGTCAATTTATTCTGTGCTCCCCTTTGACATTCTAGCGATCTTCCTTCCAACAAAATCTCCCACAGTTGATCCTCTTTTAGCTAAGTATTTTCACCTGTCTCTTGTTCCAGTAATCACTCCCTCTCTGTTTTTATTGTCAGATCTCCCTGCTTTTTACCTCACGTCTCACACCAACAGTCATTTGCTGGTTTTCTTTCCACATTTTCTACTATTTTATAAGTCTTTTTTCTGCTGTTTATTCAGACATATCAATTTGACTGAATTCTTTCTTGCCAACTCATTTAGGAATATGTATTTATCTGCAATGTACAGTACATAGGCTATACCCATTTGAAAACAGATATTGAAAGCAAGCTTTTGTGACAAATGACTCAAAAAATTATAATTTAAATTAAACAATGAAATATTATTGAAGTTAGTGAATTGTATGACCAAATTACACAGGTTACTATTGAAAAGAGCATATACATTATATATATACAAACCCTGCTGAAGATATTAATATCTAAAAACACAAGAACAATGTGGTAAATTTGAATATTTTACTCTAAAAGGGAGAATTAAGCAAAATAGAACAAAACAAAACAAGTTTGGGTTATTTTTCAGCGAGTTGATATGAAATGATGTTATATCAGAAAGCTTCAGGAGTAAGTTTGATTTTGATACCACTTTACCCAATGAAGTGGGCCACTTTGTTTATTCGGTAACACTTTATTTGACGGGGTGTGCATAAGACTGACATGAAACTATCATAAACATGACATAACATCTGTCATGAACATGAAAGAGTCTTTATGAATGTTTATGACTGTTGACATGAAGTGTCATTTGGTAAATAATGACACCTTTAATGCAAAGTTGCTTTAAAAGTTGCAACTTGGCACTTCTAAGTCCATTAGAAGTGCCAACTTTGTGTTATGTTGTAAATAATGACACTTTAATGCACAGTTTATGTTTATGCACACCCCGTCAAATAAAGTGTTACCGTTTATTCTTCTGTACTTATGACGGCTATATATCTGGCTGTGTTGCTATAAAATTGTTCTGCCAAGGTTATTTAGAAACAACAAAAGGGAAGGCACTTAGTTGAATCTTAGTGCATCTTTAGATGCTTAAAAGTGCTAATTTGTTTGGCTACATGGTACTTAGAAGATGTAAACTGAGATCCATTTATGATCATGTTTTGATGAATCAGACCTTTAGCCAATGAATTGTAATCTAATCAAATTCTGAGGGTTTCAGAGATTTGCATCTCTAATTAATAAACCCAATGTTTAAGTGCTCCTGGTTGTTATGCTAGCACAGGGGTCACTAGGAAAGTAACGTGCAGTTTTAGAATTGAGTGATTATCTTAGTTTTACTTGTTAATGCATACATGCTCATTCGTGTGTGGAAATTAGCATAATAATTCCTAAACAGGAAAATGGAAGATATGGCACATTCCCTCAAATTGGCTCACAATTATTTAACTCCCACATGGTTAGAACGCAGAGGCAAGGGAGGCAAAAAGGGATCATTCTTTGGGGCGTCCTGTGGAGAAAAGAGACGGGATTTGGCAAAGGGCAACCACATAAAAATGTCTGTGTTGTTAAGAAGTGGAGCAAAAATTGATCTTTCCACTCTCTTGCTTCTTTTTACCAGCATGTGCAGCACCTTATCAAGAACATGCATGACCAGCATCATGATGCCTGTCTTTAATAACCACAGATATTTAGGTAAAGCTGTAGGTATTTTCAAAACACGAACCAATTGATAGCCTAATTTGTCGTTAGATATGGCCATGTGGAAAACTGACAGACTAAGTTGTGGTCCGCAGAGGATGAAATATGAGATTTAGTCTTACACATTTTAAGGGTGAATTCAGGGATTATTTGTTTTCTGAATGCAAAATTTATTTTGCTTTCATTTTTTGCATTCAGAAAACAAAAATTCACAAAGCCCCGATGAACTCAAGGTGCAATGAGATGTTCATTGCAGGTAAATTTTGATATAAAGTTTTACATTAAAAATAGTACTCACTATTTAAGTTTTATTACATAGCAGGAGGGCCATCCTGCTATGTAATAAGTTTTATTATTTATTATATAGCAGGAGGATAATAAAACTTAAATAGTGAGTACTATTTTTATCTCAGTATTTAGGCTCAACTTTCAATTTTCAGACTGAAGTGTTAAAATGTTGCCTTCATATTTACGTATACTGTCCTTTTGTTGTGATGCCATCTATTTTTTTAAGAGCACTCCTGCAGTAAAACATCCCAACAACTTTATGCTGGCACCCCCCAAACTTCACCATTAGAAATGTCTTTTAGGCTTCAGTACACCCACATTTTTCTTGTAAACGTAACAGTAGTCAACAAGTACAAATAGTTGCTTTAGTTGTTCCTCCAGACCAGAGACATGTTTCAGGAAATTGTGCATTTGTGACGTGTAATTTGGCATTTTACATTGCAAACGGATAATGACTATTTACTGTGGATGCTATTGTTTCTAGGTTTCATAGGTCATTTCATACTGAAACCAGTTCATCTCTGGAAACCTATGTTCATTCCTAAAGAGCAAAGTGGGTGTGGATTTCTTTTGAGTTTACACATGCATATTGCTTGAATAGACAAAGGTGGCACATTAAGGCACCCGCAAAGTAAATCAAGGATTGGCCAGATTTATGGAGGTCCACAATTTTATTCCTGATATCCTGGTTGATTTTTCTTATGATGTCATAAAGGACAGTATTGTGGTTGAGGTGTTGTTTATTATTAATAATGTTAAAAACTGCTCAGAAGCTTGCACAGCTTGTGGCATCTTCATCTGGGTTTTCCCAAATTGTCTAATCCCTTCATAATCCAAGCACATGTATGCTTCCAAATTCAATAAATGTTTTTCTGGCATGTAGCGATTAGAAATAATTAGGGGTGAACCAATAGCAGTTTTCCGGCTGATTGCCAATTATCAATCTTTAAAAAGCCTGACCTGCTGATTCCAATTTTGGGCGATACTGATTTTTTTTTGTCTGAAATGTTATGAAATACAGCAAGGAAGTTGATGAGTCGGTGACTGTGGAGTGACTATTGTTAACTGCAAATGTACAGACATGACCTTGTGGTTGGGTCTGTCAGTCAAAACTCTTTCACAGCAGAGAAAAGAGGACAGTGGTTGATTGTTAGACCTTTGCCGAGGTCAATAAGCTTGGCTTCACATGTAAGTATTGGTCGATCTCAGATCTTGCCAAAATTAAGGAAATCGGTACCAATTTATTGGTGCATGCCTAGAAATAATTCTGTTTATCCTAACTGACCAGTGCACATAAATATTTAATATCAGTTGTATATGTACATTTGAAAATATAATAACAAAATATCACATACTTCCTGTTAATACATTTCATTAAAGTATTCTGTACCAGTTGCAGTACAAAAGATCATTGCATGTTTTTGGAAAGCTAATATTCCTGTGAGTCAACAGGCTAACGTGTGTTTCACACAAGAGTAAAAGCAGTTCTTCATTTGTAAAATAAAGGGTCTAACATAAGAAATCACAATTCCCTCTACATTTCATCTACATGGAGTGGGCCACGTTACTGTGCATCTGTCGCATACTGATTCGCTAATGATGTTCAGAAATTCCTCCAATGTTCTCTCCTGTCTGTTTTTATGACAGCTATTTTCCCCCCTCCCCAGAACCTCTGCTCCAGATTTTACTAAATGTCAGAATTTCATAAGGAGAATACTTCCTCCAACTCTCATTTGTTGTTTTGTTATTATTACTATTATTTATTTATTTGGAGGCCTGCCAATGAATTGACAAACACAGCTAAAAAGTATAGTACTAAGGAACTTTTGTACAGGCCATGTGGGCAGTTTCCCAAGGTGGCATTAGACAGGGTGGTGCACTGCAATTCAGCCTTCCTGGAATGTCAAAAAACAGCTTGCATCATAATTGTTTGGGGGATGGCAGAAAGAGTGACCCACCCGCGGTGCCATTCATGCAAGAAGCTCCACTAAACCAAGACATACTTTTAACCAAAACTTTTCAAAACACAGTTTGTGCCTTCGCTTTCCTAGCATTTCAATATCTAGCCTAACATACATTTTTTAACACAAGGGCAGAGGAATACTCTCTTTTGGTTGTTTTTTCATGCATTGTAATGAAGACTGTTTTGTGTGTGTGTTTTCTGTTGAATATCAAGCAGCCTGTAGTTGGAATCATCACATTTCTTTGGGCATATCACAGGAAGAATGCAAAATACATTTCTGAATTGTCCAGACAATCTACGTGCTTTAGTGTGGCTAACATCCCACGTTAAACAAAGCTGTCTGTTTCCTGAGTCTCAAATAGTCAACAAACTACAAATTTGTACACAAGTCCACACTCACTCCTTCACTGTGCGGTTTCAAAGAAAATATCAACACAGTTTCTTGTACCGAACACAAAAGTGCACATGCACTTACACATCTTGCTGACAGCACGGTGATGAATTGCAGAGAAAATGAAAAGGGGAACTGGTAATCCGACACCTCCAGAGCTGAGCAACTAGTAATTAAATCCCCTCATTAGGTCAAATATTTGATTACAGGAGAACCTACAGGGGGATCTAGTAATGACCTCTTCCTCTTGGGGGAGGAAGCAAAAGAAAAGAAGAGAGGAACCACAGTGGGAACTAGAGATGGAAAACGAAAAGATCTCAGTTGAGGAATTTTGACAACAGTCATTGGCTTCAGTCATAACAGACATTATTTTGTCTACGGCTGGTGAGTAAAACATTCTCTCGACTCCTCCCTTCAGAGTCGAGGTAAGGCCTGTGTGATTTTGTAGTAAGAGAAAAACGCTGCCTGTAGCATATTGCTAATGTCTTGATGAAGGCAGCCTAGGCCAAGGGAGTCTCTCTGGTGCAAGACAGACAGTGTGCGTGTTCGACAGATGAGTGAACATCGCTGGCCTCCGCCTCAACCCTCTCTGGGAAGCTAGTAGCTTCACCCCGCAAAAACATCTCCTCCACTCTGGGCTCTGCTGTTTTCTGTAGATTATCCTGGGATAATGTGGGAAGTGTTTCTAAGAAGTAAAAGGAAAGAGCATGAAGGACATATAAAGGGTAGCGAAATAAGGATCGGTATTTCATTTGTTAACTGTCAGCTTTGGCTGATTGTTATTTTTTCTTTACTAAGACTAAAAATATTTTTTTTCCCTAATTCTTGTCAGAATTAAAGTTTTACAGCTTGGCAATTAAATTAGTTTAGAGAAGGGATAAGTAAAGTTGTTCCCCAAAAGGCCTAATGAGCAAAAGTAACTGTTGGCGACTGGACCCTGTTGAGTTTATCATACACATTACTTCTCAGCCTTCTTTAGAATGGTTGTAAATGGCATAATGGACAAACACTGTTGTGATGACATGCTGAAGGCGGAGTGTCGGAAAAATCTTCTTCTTCTTCTTAAAGAGACAGAGGCTAATTCAAGGCGTCAAATCGCAAAGTTAAATTACTTTTGAGTCATGTTTGATATATACAGCATTTTCATAACAACTGAAAATATCATAGTTACTTGATTGTGCTAAAAAAAATGGAATAGAAATACATACCACCGACAATTTATGAAACCAAAGACAAAACCTCAAGACTAAATATAATTGAAATAAAATTTTTGCTCAAACATTTGCCTTTCTTAGTGCAGCTATTCAAGCTGAAACTGCAGGTCACAAAATGGCATAAAAGATGCTAATTTATGTATTGATTATTTTATTATCCAGTCATAGCAGCCTATCTCCACTTTAGTAGTGATACTGTAGGTGTGCAATAATGTTGATTAAGCCCAGTTATTTGGCCATAAATCACATGCAGAGGAGTCAATCTTGATACACACAGGCCTTAAAGGCCCAAAGAAAGACACAGAACCACTAGTTTATCCAGCAGAAGTGCATAAACTATCAAGAAACACTTAACATCTTCTCTCACATGCTGCTGGATTCCTCTATTAATTAATCGATTTTTATACAAGTGTGTACCTGAACTTGGATGCTCCCGTTTCATATTTTGCAGCTTTTCCTCATGTCTACCCCCCCTTCTCCTCTCCTGCGTGTGCATTTGTGGCTGCTCGAATGCCAATGCAGTCATCAAAGGATATGTCAAAATGAAGGCTCTGGCAGGGGCTGCTATCAGAATCTCAGACAAGAACACCCCTAAACATGCATGCACACACACGCATACAGAGATCCGGCTATGCTTTCATATCACGCCCTGGCAACGCCCACTGACTGCAGCATATCTCCACCGGTATCACCAAGGTTACCAGCGGTAGCCAGGGATACCATCGGAGCCGCTTGTGAAAATGTAGAAAAGAAGGGTGTGGCTGAAGTCCAGTTTGTCGACGTTCACGTCTCCGTGTCAAAAAATGAAATCTGGAGGGCTGACCAAACCAAATGACGTTTTATTTCCTAAGTCTTTAAAAGGTTAGCAAGATAAAAATTAATCAGAAACAATACTTTACATTCACCTGACCTATTCCATATGTCAAGTGTGCAAAGTTAGATTGAACTACTTTCTTCAAATTATTTTAATATTGTGTTTTTTTTTCTCAGAGAAAACTGATTCATTTTCATATTTAACACTTCACCTTTATCAATTATCAACCTCCTTACTGGTCATAATACTTACACACTAATTTATTATCGCCTCTCTGCACTCCTCTTCTCCCATTACAATTTCTGCACTCTCCAATGTGCCAGACGTCTTGGGTCCATCCATTATGCCCGACTGCATTTATTAGTCATTGAATTAGTTTGCTTATGTGATGTGTTTAAAGATCCCAGATTAAAAATTGATGTTTCCATGACACAGGAGGGCATCCACCAGCACCTTTGCATTCATGGCACTCAAATACAAATTGAGAGGGAATATTCCTAGGCATGCTCCGAGCTCTGCGACAAAACAAGGGGGTAAAATCACTTGGCTCTTCATCTGTCATAAATACATGAAAATATTAAAAATCTGTCTCCATATCAAGGCTTTGCTGTTTGAAAAAAAATGCCAATAGAAGTCTACATTTTACTCTTTTGTGCTTTATATGTGTAAAGTTATATCATTTGAACATCAGATGACCTGTTTCGTTCATAACATGCCAACTCTTTTTTCAATGTTTCACATCTGAAAAAAGAAACAGCAGATAGTCTATTCTTGCAGATGTTATATGGTGACACATTACGGTTCCTGCATTTTTGTTCTTCATCACAAGCCATTCCTATTTTATGTCATTCTTTAGAGGAAGTAGAAGGTATTTGATAAATGCAGAGATAATTACATTAACAAGACGACCCCACCTCAGAATATGAAAATCAAAGAGTCGTAGTGAAGGATTTTTTCTCCTGCTTTTTTTTTGTTCAATTTTAGACAGAATTTTTTTTTAACCAATCAAATAAAAATGACTTGAGCTGAAAGCTCAATGATAAGCCCACAGCTGAACAAGAGAAATTGTTTACTTTAAAATAAAAAAGTTTTTAGCAGGAGTTGTCCTTCATCTGTTGTACAAATATTGCATTATCCAAAACAAAAACTTGAACAATCTCTAAATTTTACAAGCAAAATATACTTAATATGTAGGAAACAGCAGCATGAAGTTGAACTGTCAGTTTTAACAGGTATAAAAGACCACCTGGAGCATACTGAATGAAGACTACCTGTTGTGAGATCATCTCACAACATTGTTTGACTGAGATGGAGTTGAATTTTTGAAAATGATCAAATTACATAAAGAAAGCACATTTTCACCTTAAGTTGCATTTTATGAACTTTTTTCCACATGACAGCTGGCATGCAGTTTGGTGTCCAGATAACTCAGTGCTGTCTTCATGCTTGCCCTGCTCAGAAACATATTGTGCATTTTATTTTTGTTGAACTACTCTATTCTCTCTTTCTTTAGAGTCTGACCAAAAACTTTTAAACCCTGCTGACTGTCGATCCACTCTGTTCTGTTTGTACATCCATGTGCAAAGACAATAAGCCTGTGAAAGACAGCCTCTTGTCTATGATTTTTTCCCCCAACTCTGCAATAACCACAAAAGTGGAGCTAATGCAAAAGGAACTCACAACTCTACATGAGTATTATATTTTCTTTTTTTGGTTCCTATTATAAAGAGATTCAACAGCTGACTTGACACCCTGACAGTTTAATTACATGCATATAATGTTTTATATGTGCGTTAAAAAAATCAGATGTAAACACCTGCATTTTGCTGGAAAGGGCCAGCAGCGGTCTAATGGGTAAATTTCCTTTCTTTTGTTCCAGATGGAAATGAGAGGAAACCTAGAATCCCCTTTGGCTTTTTTCACAAAACAAATTCTCTTAAATCTCAAAGTGAGTTTCAAAGAATATTTGCTCAGAGTAGTGTTGTTCATCCAGTTAGACTGGATCAGATTTGGTATTTTTAGCATGAAATAGAGCGAATGCTGCTTTTTTAAACAGTGAAAACCCCATTAATGTAATAGCGTGCAGGAATAAAATAATAACTTCAGCATCATAAACCAGCTGTGGCATGTTGCCATTTTTTTTAAAAAAAAGCATTCACTTACACCATGTGTAAGGAAGACGCCCAAGTCCACAATTTACAACTTCTTTTTTTTTGGGCTTCTTTTCTAATATGCCAAATGGTGACCAGTCACACATTTCCATAATAAAAACTACCATTGGCAATGGCCTCCAATTATATCAATACAAAAAATATGTCATATGGCTCCTCTAACTTTCTAAATGACACCAAGCTGCAGCATGGATCAAGCAGTTGTTAACTTGCAGCTAGCATGGATATCCCCAATAGAAAAAAAAACATTACTGCATTGAAACAGCATGCAATTGGCAAGGCAGCTGGTGCGAAGTCAGCCCTAAATGAGATGTAAAAGCATTAATCAACTGATGTATACAGTAGAGATAGATGTAAGCACATTTAGGGGACACAGAAGACGGTGTAGATAGCCTGAGGCAGTGCAAGTGTTTAAATAAATGCCTGAGTGTATGTTTTACTGCATATATTTGTGGTGCCAATTAAAACACTGATACATCTACACAGCATCCACATATTAACATCTGAGCCACAGGATTTAACACGTACCTCTATTCCCAAATCTACAAACTGTACATGCCACATATGTAAAAAAACAAAAAAAAACTTATTACATCTTTTCCTCAGAGAAAACTCGCCAGCTGAAAAATAAAAGATGAGGAAAGCTATCAAACTGGCAATCACCAGGGAAACCCACCACTTTTTCAAACAAATAAATATGTGCTTGTGCACCCTTACACTCTGAGAGACACATATTCACAGACACATGTGCATCCTTTTTCTCTCTGAACACTCCAAATCATCGTTCTTCTCTTCTAAAAAGAGATTTCATCCACAGGGGGAACACCATGCTCCTTTATTACCCCCAATTATGGGACCTGGATACAGAGTCAACAGCGACATTTTTAATACAATCACATTGTCTGAGAGGAAACCAGACGCTTTTTACTGCTGCTTTGAGATGAGCGGTGCCTGTTATGTTTCAGCACTTAAACCATCATGTTCTAAAAGAAAAGGAAAAGTGACCTCAGTTCCTGGTGAAAAAGGATCTTATGCAATTTTGCTGAGAGATGTCCTCCACAGTCCTTCTTTTTCATGTGATACTTTGACAGAGATCAAACAGACACCTTAATCCCAAGAACTCACACAGGCCCGCGCTCGGCACTTCATCCGGTAGTAGGAAAGCCTATAGGTTCAATTTGTTTGCAATTTACTGTGCGCGTGTGCACAATTGTGTAGTTTGTGCAACGCATTCTGCTTTCTGCAAGCTCAGCTCGTATTGCCGTTATACATCACGGCATAGCACCAGCGAATGGCTGTGTCAAAAAGCCTGCCTTCTTCTCCGCCATATCTCATAGTTACCTCCTCTAACCAAATTACCCCCAACCCCTGCTTCATCCACCCCCTCATTTTCTAGACATTGAGAGATGAGCTTCAGAAAAAAAAGAAAAAGAAGGCTGTAATGTCCAGCAGCATTTGAGGAGAAATGAGAGTAAACAAATGCATTCCACAAGGAGAGATGGTGCACACATTTCTGCTGTAAATCAAAAGCCATTTGCAGCAATATAGTAAATACAACTTCTTTTTCCTTCCCTCCGTTAGTATCTGAAAAAGGACTCTCCATAGACAGTTTGCCACCTCTTTTACGCTTTCACTTAAAAGGAGATAAAGAATTTCTACAACCAAGTCTAAAAATACAATCACTAAAGAACTGAGCCTTCAACGTGAAACAAATTAACACTCAACAACATGAAGAAGAAGAAGGTAGAAATGATACCTTTTGGAGCACAGCAGCATGTGTCATCTAGGGTTAACAAATTAAAGTTTCACCTTCCTCTCTAACAATGATGGGATCAAAATCCAGCAGCATTTTAGATGGTTCAGGATGCTGAAACAATGCTTGAAATTAGAAGCCATTATTCAGTAAATTTACAGGAGCTGCTATGTTGTATGCATTGTCAATATGCCACTACGCATCACACCACATATGCTGTAAACTTTTAAAAAAATGCCATATTGTAGATGAATAAGTGAGGCAGCATCCTGGCTTTGGATGTAAAAGTATGCACATAAATCATTTTAAAAAGTAGGTTGTATCATTTATGGTCGGATGCAGTAAAAGTATTTATTTGACATTTACAAAATCATATTTCGGACAAGAATGTTTAAATAAATCAGAATTGTGAAACGATATTGAGATATAAACTCCTTTTCTGCAGGAATAAAGGTGAGTGAGTTAGATTTTTCTTCCAGAGAGTGTGAGAGTAACATTGTAAACTGAGCTCTCTGAGGTTCGGGCAGCAACAGCTTGTGGCTCAGTCGGGGTTATGACCTCTACACACTGTAGTGGGAAAGTACAACAGAAATAAGGAGAGGGTAATACCAAGATAATGATTGATTTGGCAGCAGAGGAAGGAAAAAGAGAAAGAAAAAAAGCACATCAGACAAAGAATTACCATCTCGCAACACTAAGTTGGTCTGAGCACCTTTCATGCAGTCTCATGCTACCTTCACACATGCAATCAGTAATAGGTTGTTTCACTGAATTAACACTTGACTGAGGAGGTCTGTACAGCTACTTCCACAAAATCCACACTCCTGGTAGGATGTGCAAAAAGCTTAAAATAAATTCACCTTTGATTGCAATTGCAGTAGTTTTGGAAATTGTTTTATTTTACCAACCATCTAGTTTATTGTGCATGGATAGAATATTAACTCAGGTCCTCATCAAGCAGTGTTTGTCACATTGAGAGCTGCTTAAAACTTTTATTTATGCTCTGACTCTGGATATGGTTAGGTTTAGATTAATTACTCATTTTCTTTTTGTGATTTCCTGACTTATGAGAATTATAACACATCTGCCTCAAAGGCAAAAATAAACCCCTTTTATTTAACACTAAACAATGCACAGCATAGCTGTCTGGTCTGCTGCCAGAGCTCTAAGGATCAGTGCCCAGCAAATCTTGTTTAGCTTGATCTATTAACAAGCACTGATGCTTCTGATAAAACCAGCCACGGCTCAACGCTGTAATATGTTCTGTCTCATAAGGCTTCAGCAAGACAGTGTGTTAGAGGTGCCTACTGATATAAATAAATTAATGGGACCCATCTTTGGGCACCCTATGTGCATTCACCTTTACTCAAATAGCCTGTTCCCCTCTCTTTCCCATTTCTGCTGATTAGCTAACAGAGCTGTGTGACACATTATGCTACAGAAGACCAGAGATCATGATCTCAGGTTAAAAGCTTCTCAACACTCAGCTGCTTTCTTCTTCTACTACTCTGCATAATTTGCTGTCATTTCCAGTGTTAACTTTGTTTTCTCTTAGTGTTTTTCTCTCCTCATATACCTGGCCTGGTAATCGTTTTAGCTGCGATGCATTCTTTAGGATGCAGATTGGCTGAGATAATGTTGCTAACTAATAAACGTTTTCCTTCTCCTGCTGTGGACTTTTCACTTTTCTTCAACAGAGACAGGTTCTTGTACCGTTGCTTTTTTGCGTATCTGCTGTTATCTCAAACCTAGTCGGTGGAGTCAGATGTCTGCTTATACTGAACCTGGTTCTGCTGGAGTTTTCTTCCTGTTAAATGGTCACTTTTCCTTGTGTGCCAAAACTTTGTACTAATGAAATTTATACATTTTATAACAATACTTTAAAACAACTGAAAGATGTGGAAAAAATACTATTATCCACATAAATTTGAGCAAATGCTTTTGCAAATGTAATAAAGGACTGAATAAGAACAATAACAAAGGATTTAACCGTTGAACCAGAAGTTTGAGAAGCCCTCCCATATTCCCATCCTCTACAAAGTCTTTATTTGATTCTGCAAAAAAAAAAAAAAATATATATATATATATATATATATATATATAATTTTTCATCCACTGCAGAAAATACATGAATAGTCTAATAAACATTGGCTACAGTAGCTGGTTAAAGCAAACCATTTGTGCACCGCAGCCAAAAGCCTCCTTGATTATACAAGCGGATATACTCAGCCAAAAAAGTGTAATGGGTTTACACAGATTCGAGTCATAAAATTTTATGTCCGTGTTCTAGAGACAGATGTTAACTACAACCTTTCCTCAGCCAAAAAAAAAAAAACACCATAATTATCCTATAACCGACCTCAGATTTGGGGGATGTATTCTTCATTTATTGAAGCAACGTATAACTGGATTTATGGCACGTCATGGTAAAAAGCAGTTGAGCTGTTCAAGTCATTTATCTACAATCACGTTTATTCCACAGGAAAGGAATTTACACAATTAACACATCTGGGATCTGAGATAAAAAATAAAAGGCTGGTTGAGGCTTAAATCCCAAAAGTGACTTTTAAAAGTCAATATTTTCTGACGGTCAGTGTAGCTCAAACTTCGGCACCTTTACACTGTGTAGGAGAACTGATCTTGGTGGACTGAGAAAGTCCTTAGTTTACAACCAAGATGAAAAAAAAATGTCCTTGCTATTAAAAAAAACAGTGATTCATTAGAACCTGAGAAGAGAAATTCTTTGAAATCCTCATTTAGTACAGACAAGAAGTACATTCTGATGAATGTTTTCTGATAAAGTGAAAATACTAGAAAGCCTGTTTGACGCACTTTTAGAAGTAAACATAAGCTTTTCCAAGAAGTCTGTTTCTTGAAAATTGAAGGTAGAGTATTTGAGACCTTCTCCTGGAGCATTTATTAATAAAACTTAATTATCCCTATGTTTTAGCAACACACTGACAAGGGTAAACATTGAGGAAAGTATAGAAAAAATTTCACAAATGCAATATCCATACAAACTATTCATTCTGGATGGACTCCAGTGCTGGTAGAAAGCTTTAAACCTGCAGCTGTAAGAAATAAAGCAAGGAATTGGGAAATAAGACACAACTGAATGACAGCTTCATTCTGTCATACTCAAGTGAGAGAAACACAGAGAAGGGTCCCTTCACAGTCGCATCAGTCAGCTGCAGCCACACCCGCCCTGAGAGGGAAAACCCCACAGCTGGGAGAGGAGAGAAGCTCAAGAGCACAGAACAAATGGAAAAGCCTCATTCTGTTTTTATGCTACTCTCTCTTCTCTAGTCTCATTTCAGCTCTTCACTACACATCTAACCTGCTCCCTGTCTGAACAGCTCTGTTCTCTTTCAACCACGTTTTGAATCCCCCAGATTTAGCTTTCCACCGGGTGCTAGTAATGTGGAATCCCTGCACTGGGCCAAAGTGACTGTTTGTAATCGTGAATAAAAGGAGAAAAGGGAGCAAGAGGATTAGAAATTAACTGTGGAGATGGTGCGCAACCTGACAAAAAGTCCATACACCCCTGTGTGTCAATGTGTGTCAGTGTATTTGTGATAGAGGCAAAAGATTACCTTGAGAGAAAAAAATATATATTTTTTTTCTTTGTCTTCAAGCAATGCTGTCAATCACTTAACTACAGGGAGACCTTTGGGCAAATGTAAATTGACCTTAAAAATATAAATGGCTTTTAGCAATAGCCAAAAAGACACAAAAGGGCTATTAAAACATTTATTATTTTATTAGTCCCATTTTTTCCTATTAATGTTTTCAGATATGACTATACTAAATATACCAAAGCAAACATACATAATGTACGTAAACAGAGCTTTATTATGATGATGATTGGCACTCCTGGACAAGGCCAATGTAATCCTTAACAAGTTTTATGCAAAAGAATTTGACAAAGTTTGGGAATTTCTTGCAGGAATTTTTGCTCCTTCTCTAAAAGATTATTAGTATTTTCATAGGGTACAAAAACGTCTCATGCTCCAACAATATAGTTATCAGTAAATGTGCATTTAAATTAAAAAATAACATTTAATATATGAATGAACACCTGACTGTAGTCCTGAGTCAGGATTTGGAGATGGTCAATTAAAATGTTTTATATGTACCCATTACTTTTACACTCTGAATAAATCAGGATATATTTTCTGCACCTTAAAGTTTGTGCAAACAGAACTGAGAAACAAATAATTTTGACCAAAAACAATGTTTGCCAGTCTATATCTTAATCACAAAGTAGAATTTGATCCAAAAACTAAACGGAACAGTGAGTGAATACAAAGATTAATGTTAAAATGTAAAAAGATATGGTAAAACGATTCATGCTGGGCCATGAATCTTAGAAAAGTACATGATGTTCCATGATTTATGCTTTGAACTTGTAGAATAAATAAAAACATGGAATCACCTATAATTCTCTAAATCCTACAACAAATAAAAAGTGAGTGAAACATGCATTTTATCTTAAAAGGAGTCTCCCACCATAGTGTGGAATGCTAGTGGTTGGAAAATGGCACTGGACGGCGCGTCTGCATCGCTGGAATCTTTTTATGGCTGAAGATGTTACTTTTCGCAACAGTTTCAGAAACTGCTGAGAGACACTATTGGCATGTATACATGATACAGCGCACTTAGTACAAAAACAACAAAAATAACTAAAAAGTAAAGCTGGGGTGAATAGTTAAATAAACCAGGGTACACACACTGAGTGTGACATTATGTGTGTGTGTTTTTTTTTCTTTTTGTTTTTGCTACTGTTTTTTTTCTAGAGGAAGATCTAAAAATAACATAGAAGCACCCAAATATGAAGGAAGCAATAATAAAAGATATGGATGCTTTGCTGTTTGCCTTTTTCAAAAGCAGTCCACAAGAAGAGGAGGAAATTGAGCATTTTTGAAAATCTTAACTGTAATTCACACAAAGGACACATTATCACCAAAGAAATGCATTGCATTAACCATATTGGTAAATGTGATCATTTCCAATTTAATACTTAATAAATATTAAGTGTTATTAGTTAACATTTAAAAATCATATTTAAGATTTTGCTATTAAAAAGCTCGTCTTTCTGTTTTTTTTTTTTTTAAATCTGGAACTTTCCAAGGTATCATTTCAATACCAGAAAAAATATAATATTATTGTCTTTTAAAGATACTGTAGTAGAATCTTAAATCCTGAGTGCAGACTCAGTACAAACGACAACAAAACAGCTGCAGTGCAAGTTTCCCCCTGTCTGTCTATAGAGTTGTCAGTAATTTAGTGATTCTAAATTGGGTGTAGGTGAGAAGCTAATGGTCTTGTCATTGTGTCAGCTCTTAAACTGACCGTCAGCTTGTCCAGTGTACCACCAACGTCTCTTCCAATAAGGGCAATGCTGAGCTCTGGAGAAGCAGGAACAAATAAAGACATGCTTTCCTTTGACCAGTCTGAAAGTTTACATTTAATATGTAAACTCTTGGAGCTTCAAATGTCCTAGTATTTTGTACAGAGACAATTAAAATTTTAAACAGTCTAACAAGATTTGCTTAGTCTGATTATGTTATTAAAGAAGTGTACTATTTCATTTACAGTATACGACGATAAGTATTAGTGATGCAACAATCAATTGGTTAAGGTTTGAAATGGGCCAGTTTTCCCATAATTGGTCTTAACTACTAAATCCACCAGTCAAATGCAGAAAATTCTGATAAAATTTTGTTCACGACACAAATTACACCTGAAAATTTCATCCATCCATCCATTTTCAAACACCCTTGTCCCTAATGGGGTCGGGAGGGGTGATGGTGCCCATCTCCAGCTAACGTTCCAGGCGAGAGGTGGGGTCACCCTGGACAGGTCGCCAGTCTGTCGCAAGGCAACACAGAGACAAACAACCATACACACACACACACACACCTAGGGAGAATTTAGAGACTAATTAACCTAACAGTCACGTTTTTGAACTGTGGGAGGAAGCCGGAGGGCTGCACAGTGGCGCAGTTGGTAGAGCTGTTGCCTTGCAGCAAGAAGGTCCTGGGTTTGATTCCCGGCCCGGGGTCTTTCTTCACTGAGTTTGCATGTTCTCCCTGTGCATGCGTGGGTTCTCTCCGGGTACCTGAAAATTTCAAGCTTTTCTTTCTACAAGCACAAGAAACATCAGGAGCTTCGAAGAGGGGAAAATGGGGGTAGGTTTACAATTGCTTCCTTTTCCAGGTGGTTTAAAAACTCCCATCTCTTTCAGAGAATTTGAAGGATTTATTTGTTGGACAAAACGATGTTTAAACATATGAGCTTCTATAATATACAATATTTTCACAGAAAAATCAAAATCAGCAAAAGTTTGGAAAAACAAAACTTGCTCCAGAACAGTAAAGCCTGGTTGTTACCTCCTAATAACTAAGCGCTGTCTTTTCCTTGCCATAATTGAGAGGATGCATCAAGAAAGCATTAATGTCACACTAAAAAATATCCCACTGTGCTTTACATGTAAAAAAAAAAATAAAAAATCTCTCACAATGTCCATTATTTTCTTGGCAAACAGGTTATGTAATTGTACATCCATATCCAAAGCTTTCCATGTACACGTTGGCAAACAATAAGTCAGACTGATCAAAGGAAAGCATGTCTATTTGTTTCTGTTTCTTCACTCCAGCCCCCACAGTGTCAGTTATTAGAATACAACATGTCATTATATAATATATTACATATGCCTGTACTGTTACAATTCCTGAAGTCCTTATGCACAACCACAAAGAATGTGTAATGTTTTTGTTACAGAAAAAAGCAGAAGAAAAGAAGAAAATCCAAATGAGAGACAATAAAACAAATCAACAGTATGAGGGCAGCAGTACAAAGAGCATATGAGGCAGAAACAGCTGGCAAACATAACATACCCCCATGATCAGGCACTGAAGTTTTCAAGCTTCTTAAATCAAGGATGTAACCTTTGATTTGAAGTGTACATGCTAATTATACCTCCATTACCAAAAATAGCTATAAACAAGTGTCCACACCTTTCACATTTTCGTACGCTCTCTATGATGTTGTTTTGCGGGGAAACATGAAACGGGAGGTAAAATAAGCTCCAGATGATGTGGGCAGGGTCAGTTGGAGGTGGGGCTGGAAGACAGCTTGTTAAGACGGTGGGATGAGAGGATGATGTCTCGTCTGGTTTTCTAACAAGCCCTACGGAGGCTGCAGAGATCTGCAGAACTGCTGATGTTGCGAGCATCGATCAGTTCTCTGCATGGCTGTGCAGCCCGGGGGACTCCCATGCTTAGAACTGGTCAAACAGGCACAAAAAGCATTTCATGTTTGTGCCTTGTACATTTCTAAATTATTTCCCTATTTTTTATGCACATTATTACACGCTTGATAAGACAAGTTTGCAATGATGAAGAAATATGAAGGAAAAAGAAGTCTGAACTATCTACATTTTTATCTACATATTTTCCAGCTAAAGGAATCATTACTCACTAGAGGATCAGATGTTGGGCCCTCAGATATTGGTGATTCATACTATTTAAAAATCACTCTTCATAAATACATGTCATTCCTTTGCGACTCCTGTCTGTATATTAACAGCTGTTGTCCTGTTGGAAAGAGAAAAAAGGAAAAGGAATGCCCACAGCATGATGCTGCCACCACCATGTTCCATAATAATGAGATTGTACTCAGGGTTACGCAACGTTTTAGTTTTCTGCCAAACATAGTATTTTATGTTCTTTTAAAGGCCTCCAAACGTGGGTCGCCCTAACCCCTGATTCAAGCAAAGGTTAATCTGGACATTTTATGGTAGTCTTCTATAAAGGCCAAATTTATGATGTGCATGACTGATAGGTGTCCAAATCAACAAATTCTTCCACCTGAGTAAAGGATCACTTTCGCACTGTAAGTAAAGGGTCGTGTGTTGGCAGGTTTTATTTAGAAATATCTCAGTGAAGGGGCTATAAACAAATGTTCACTTCAGATTTCTATTTGTAACAAAAAGCCACAATAGCATGCACACTTTCCTTCCACTGCAAATTTACCAAACAGAGACAATGTACATGTACATTATACAGATTATAGCCAGAAAAGCTTGTGTCCACCTGCAATCCCTGGACGGGTTGATGCAATCGCATATGGTTTAATATATTATGAATTGATGAAAACCTAGTTTAGCAATCAATTACATACATGTCTGATAATTAATTATATAGACCACACAAAAAACTAATTATTTTGTTCTTAGTTATGTATGCACATGTTTTATCTGTCCTACTGATTGCTTGACTTCTTGTTTTTAAAAACCTGCTTGAGATAAATAGATCAAATCAAACAATTCAAAAAACTGTTTTTTGCTATCATTAATGAGTACAAATCTGCTTATTCACAGCCATATTTACAAGAACATAATCTCATTTTGGTAAACTATATATACAGTATATCTATATACATCTATATATCTATAGATATATAGATATATATAGCTGCCACATCAGCTGTAGAGTATATAGTATAACAATAACCCACTTGTATTATGACATCACACAGGCATTTCCTTTAAATTGCTGGGGTTCCACTGCTCTATTTTCTGTAGAGAGTCCTATTATTTGAAGCACTCAGATAAACGGAGGCAGCCCTGTGTGAATGACAGAGAGCGAGGGGAGGAAGAGCGGCGAGGGGGCTGGTTAAGTGCATGGAGTGAGTGGCAGTAATCACAGCTCTGGTAAAAGCACTCGTTTGCTCAGTGTAACATTCCTCAGAATGAGTTTACTCTACGTCTCTCTCGCTCTCTCTCCGTCTTTTCCTCTGATTCTGATAATAGCTCCAGATTGAGTAATTGTATGTTTGAGGAGAGCTAAACTGCAATCAGATACTAGGGGGCATCTCTCTCTCTCTCTCTTCTTCCTCACTTCATTCATGCTGTATACTGGCCTCTTATCCAGTGTACCAGGCTCTCCCTCCAGCCCTGTGGTTCCTCTAGGCCTCACTCCACTGTTTTTTTTCTGTTCTTCTTTTTTGGGGTTTGTTTTACAGTCAGTCAGGGCTAGGGTCAATAACAGCTACGTGTTGTGCTATAATTGATGTCATCATTTCAATTTGAGCTGATTATAGCTGAGAGCTGCTTATCGTGTGACCCAGGGAGGAATAACACACTGCAGGGCCCAGAGCTGCTACGCCTGACCAGGCTTAGCTGCTGGGTCGGCTGGATGGATATTTTGATTTGGCTCGGCACACAGCTGCCTTTTCTATTAACTCCTAATGTGGAGGTAATGGCCGAGCATGCTCCATGGGCTACAGGCTGGGGCAAGTGGCACTGACACGATTTATTGCGATTCTGATTATTAGGAATCGGAGTTCACCTCCATCTATAAACTGTGACATGATTGAGATCTAAGCAGACATGCAAGCAAGTGGTTGAGAAAGTATATATTAATAATATTTAATGTTATCTAAACTTAAAATTCACTTAAGATAATAATGTTCATTAACTTATCCTGTTGTAAATCTTTGAACAAATCAAAATAATCAAATTCAGTGCAGATTCTTACCAATCTTATCAAATTTCAATCCAAGTCGCTTGCCTTAAAACTAAATTCAGAAACAAATGTAAAACTTGTTACTTTGCCTTTGAAAAAAATAAATAAATGGAAATAAATACATCATGAACATATCCGCTTGGTTATTAGAGAGCAAGACATTCCAGTCGATAACAGGAAGCCTCAACAGAAAACAGCAAAATTACTCTTATCATTTTAGGCTTTCATTCAAGTGTAATAATTCTTGCATTATTAATATCTGCGTAGAGGTGATACAGTTACATTTTCTTCACAGAGAGTCCTTCTGTTTGGAAGAGTGACTCCATGTAGGGTAGAAAATCACCAAAATGAGTTTAAACAAGTTTTTATAAGTTCACACCACCATTGCCACGATCTAAAATGTATTACAAATTTGACTTGTTAACTTGTTTATGGGAATACTTAAGTATTTGTATAAAAAACAGTTTGTATTTTAGTGCAGCTGTATAGCAGCTTTATAGATAAATACCACAAAACGTTTATAGCCGTTAGGTTTTATAAAAAAAATAAATAAATTGCTGGGTAGGAAGGTCACATGAGAAAAGAAGAAGCTGAAGAAATGCTTAATTTAGAGAGCTTCTGACTGACAAAGCTGATGACCCACTAAAAATGTACTTTCCCTTTAAGTGCACCACAAAGTAAGCTGTCAGATCAAGTCTTTAATACGCTAGGAAAGTGTGCAAGTCTGCAAACTTTGCTGCTGACATCTGGTCAGGCTCAGATGATGGTGAACTTTTAGATATGCCAAGTTGATTCAGTGATAATAACGTTTAGTTAAGCAGACTTGTACTGCATATTAATCTAATGTTGAATCGCTCTAATGTAAAACTTATGTTAAAGTTTTTAAAGGTATTTACAACCCCCCCTAAAGTGCATTGAGTAAAAAGATATGATAATTTCAGGTTGATGTTAACACTGCTGAAGAAATTAAGATATAAATAACACTTTTCTTAATGCGTGCTATAATTAGGGTCAAACCTAAACCAAAAGAACAAACTAAGTGAAAGCCAAGTATCAAGCAGCTTATACACTTAAGACCTGAAGCTATGAGAATGGGGTCCTCATTTTTTTATTCACTTCATAATGTTTTTTTATGTTGTGACTTTTTTTTTTGTAAAGCTACTTTACATATTTCAGGGACTTATTTTCTTAGCACCGTTTTGATTTCAAGGATTTTACGGCAGGATTTTTATGTCATGATATTGTATTTAAATTTGGGGGTGGAGTTTTAATGAAATTCAGCACATCTGCATGAGAGTGTAATGTGCAAGTCTGCGTCCCATTGGGTAAAATAAATAAATCTTCAAATAAATTAAAACTAAACAAATAAGGTGCAAAAAATGCTTTATATTTATTTTTGCTTAATGGAATATTTATTAATAATAATTTATAAATAGCATTATTTAACTTGAATGAAATGGCTCCCTATATGAAGCAACACTTGCTCAAACCCAAAGTGGAAATATTCAGTAAAAAAATGGAATCTAAGATTTATGAAATATCCTGCATAAAATAAATTCTGTATCTGTACAGTCTTAGAGAGGAGTTAAGAAAATTTTGGCCTCATCCATCTTTGTGACATCGGCAAATAGGCAGCATCTTCCTCAGGGTCTGTATACTCCAGAAAAGCTTTGAAACACTGAGTGGGCTGCTTCTGTGTGGAACGAGTTAAAAGCAATGTTTCCAACCCAAAGAAAATGAATCAATAAACAACCTGTCAATTCTTTGGCATTTCTCTTTGCCATTTATGTCAGAGTGTTTTCAATGCAAGCACAAAGTCACAGCATTCATGCTGTGTGCTAATCAGACACACAAAATGCACAGCAAGGAAAAGAATACAAGAGTATCACCTGTGTGGAATAAGGGCTAAAGAGTAATCAACTTGAGGTAATTTGTGCTGTTGAAAAACTGTTGAAAAATTTCAACAGCTGTAAACTTTCTGCATAGATGATGGACAATACCCTTAACCCTGAACAGCACTTGTCTGATCATTGCACAGGAGAAGAGCTGTTGCTAAAAACAGACAAAGAGTGCTCATAAAGGAACACTGTCTCTCCTCTCGCTGTCTCTCTCTTTTTTTCCTTCCTTTTTTTTGCTGAAGCTCTGAATCTGTGGGTGTGAGGAAGCAAGAAGCTATCTCTTACATTCTTTTGTCTTTCACCTTCTCTGTCATTTTCCTGACTCTTTTAATACCATCATTAGGAGAGTCCTTCTGCTTTGCTGCTGGCCAAGACACAGAAAGAACGAGGGGGAACTGCGGGGCGAATGCAACAAGACGAGTGAACGGCGCTTTGATTTCTGCACCCATGTCTGAAATTTGATGCACATATACTGCGCATTTATTTAGGGATGCAACACGCAGCAAATATTAACACCAGAGCAGTATTTAATCATCCAGGTGTGCACCCACCTGGTTTGCAGCTGTAAAACCGAGGATGAGATGTAACACACTTCCTCTATGAAACACATTGTTAAAGATATCAGTCCTCTCCATAGTTGAATTGTGCAGCCCTTCATTTCCCTGTAAGACTCTGTTCACACTGTAACTGGCACATTAACGCTCAGAATCTACTGATTACTGTGGTCCATCTAAAAGAACATAAAGTCCTCAAAGTATAGGTTGATATCTGACGAATAAGGCACTGAGAAACAGAGCTATTTTCTTTATACAGAGGTGGACTATTTTGTAGGTACTTATGGTAAAGTTGTGCACAAAATGCCTTTAAACATCATCTTTAACTGCAGTAGCATAAGCGTATACAGAAAATGTAATAAAAGCTACACTTTAATTTTAATATATTTATTCATTTGGCAAAACATTCAATGTTAAGAAACAATTTTTATTTTTTGGTTTTTTTACAAAAATAAGATGAAATACATGTTCTGTTTAAACCAGTGGCATAATTATTGGTACTCCAGCTATTAATACTTTATTCAACTTCCCTTTGGCAAAAGGAGAATATTGAGTTATAATACATTTCACAAAGTTGAAGCATACACAAAGTGGGGTCATTGTCCTCTTTGGACAATATATAGGTTTACAGAAGTTCCCAAACTGTTTTTAAAAAGTAGCACCTAAATTAATGTCAGATTTTTCAAGTACTTTGACTTTTAAATTTGATGTCATTTCATGGAAACAACAGCAAAAATAAATAAATTGGGAAAAATATCTCTAGCCATCATTGGACAAGAGGTGTAGACACCATGAGAAGGGCTTTTCGAAGAGAAACAGTCTCACAGCATCACAGATCCCTCATTATGGTTTACAATAAACCTAATGTGGTTTTCTACATAATTTATTTCGTTGATGCTAAATACCTTTGTTTCAGTTTCATCTATATACATACATTTTTATGTTAGTAATGGTAAGACAGAAAAGGCTGTTTTTTCTGCTTGGCTTCCCACAGAAAAGCTCTGCTTGTAGATATTTTCTGTTGGTCTCATGGAAACTTGTTGACCACAAGGAGACTGTTTCGGCTCTCTTACAGTGAGCATTAGAGTTTTCTTTTAACCCCTTTGACCAGCCTCCTGACTCAGTGGAAACATAATTATAGGCCCTCTTTCTAGTGTTCTAGTGACTAAGATGAATTGGCATATGCCGTGTCATTTATTCTCAAGAGAAGCCAATCAACTAATTAACTTCAAATGATTCAAAGATATGAATTTTTAAAAATGCCTCAGGATCTTTAGGAGCATCTGTAATTGTCCCACCAGTGTTTCTGATTAAAACAATCATTTCTTAATGTAGGATTTTTCCACATTGCATTGTTTGAAATCAAAATAGATATTGAGTTTCTCAAAAATCTTCAACTCAAAATTATAGAAATGCAATAAAATATTATTTTAATGTGCACATTTCACCTGTCAAAGTCTGTACTTATAAATTGATAAATTCTTATTCTAGAGTTGAAGCGTGAAAAATGATTCTGTGGAAATTCAAGAGGTTGAGTCATGTAACTTTATTACTTACTTGCCTATTCAATTCTTGTGTTTGACTCATAATTTATTCTTTTTTATATCAGGTCAAATACTTTGGAGTTCATAATAAATCAAAATATAGTAATATACTTATGTCTCTGAATAGAGCATCTCTCACTGTGCTTTATCGACTTCAAGGATACTTTACCTTGAAGAGTCACGACTACATAATGGAGAAAACTTAACAATGAGCTTGGGGAACATGCTCTAACGAAATGTTCTCAGAAACTGGGCAAAAAGGACATGGAGCAAAACTTTAAGTAGAATATAGAGTTCCTTCAAAGCAGCACAAGCCTTAGAGGAGTGGAATGAAAAAAGATGAAATGTTTGAAGTGAAAATGAATGCGTCATTTTCAGCATGTCGAGATGCAGTAAAATAAGCATCTGTCATTAAAACATAAATCGCAATGTTGTCATAACCATAGCCATCAATCCAATCTTTGCGACAAAAGATACAAACCCAAATGTGCACAGAATCAGGCCAGAACAATCAACAGCCTCTCTAAACAAACACACAGAGACGAAGGAAATTCAGGAATTCAGATCCTGGTTTTGGTCCAATTTCTCTTCACTAATCCTCTTCCGTCTGCAATCAGAAACGGTTTCTAGGATTTCATTATTGTTTACATGTATCTGAGACCAACTTTCCTCAGTTTCACAACCACACAATTCCACTAAATAGTTTTTTTTTTTTTATTAAAGGTAGCTTCTTTTTCCTTTCTAACCTTGAAATATATTGCTTCTCATCTACTCAAAATGTATAAACCTTCATTGAATAATACATTTTAGACATTGAGAAGCTTTTGTTGGTGATTTCTACGTCATTTGTATGGAGCCACTAACATCACTCCAAAAAAGCAACAATTTTTCTAGACCACGGAAAAAACACATTTATGAAAGAGTGCCAGCCAACCCAAGCTTTCTTAATATTGCTACAAACTTGAATCAAATCCATTCAACTTTGTAAATAAGATGTGGAGCATTTTATTTTTATCCATTCATCCATCCAGGCTATGTTTCTAGAGCACTTTTCATGCAGCCAAGTACAACACCAAATGATTTGGACATTTAAGCACTACAAACACAATCGAATAACCAAAATGAAATAAATGAGTAAAATAAAAAGACAGACAAGTAATTATTGGTAATAAAATGACCTGGAATTAAAAGTGAGACAAAAATCAATTGTAAAGAATGAGGAACTGTCATGTGTAACTGCGTCTCTACACATCACAGGGCCAATACACACTCATAACAAAAGATGCCCACGAATATTTGCTGTTAAAGAATTTAAAATTGATAGTTAAAATCTAAGGTGATCTGGCATTAGGTAAGCCAGAGTCTCAAAGAAAGTAAAGCCCTCACATTTTAAATAGTGAAACCTCCGTAACATGAGCCCACCTCTAAAGCCCTGCAGCCAACATGTAACAGACGACAAACAAAAACTGCTGACAAAACATGTAAATCCTTGTTTAACTCAACATCCTGCATTCAAAGATGCTATATGCTTTTGAAGCAGTGAAGCCTGGTCCTTTTCCCTGTGCCCATAACCTCTAAAAAATGCTTCTCTGCAGACATTTATACTCAGCTGAACCTGTTCCCGCATGCAAATGATAGGAAATTTACATGTGTTAATAAATCCTTTGGATATGTGGAACAAGAGTGCAGTTAACAAACTAATGATTGGTACTGACGGATCTGTGATCTGCTACAACTTTGCTTTAGCAGCAAGCTTTTCCAGACATTGCCAATAAGGCCTGAAAGGACAATGCAGAACAAGAAGTAACAGCGGTGAGGTGCCGCTGGCTGGTATCAAGCTAAGTGGGCATGTCAGACCAGTCCTGTTCTGGCTTCTTGCCTGCTCTCTCAGCTGCTCACTCAGTCCCCAGTGTCCTCAACCCTAAATCGATCCAGTTGCTGCTGCTCAGCTTCAATGGTGGGCTGATCTGACTGACTAATGAACCATTTCCCTAATGAGAGGACCACCCCCTCCCTCCCCAAACTCGACATTTCCTGTACATATCCTCCTTTTTTTGCATATTGCTTCCATATTTACCTTCCTTTTCCCTCCTGCACTGCCTTAGGCTTATCTCGTACAGTCGTCCCTTCCACCTCTTCCTTTAGCACTGGGTCTGTCTCTCTTCATCTTCTCATCTCAGTTTCTGTGCACAGTCTTCACACTGTGTACATCTCACTTCGCTCCCTCACTGACAGTCATTCACCAACAGTTTGCCATATCCTTCCTTTTTTCTCCTTCCATCTATTAAAAGTTATTTGAGCAACTGTTGGGCAACAAAACATTTCATGGAGGCAGTTTAAATCCTGAGTGTTGTTGGACTGATAGTTTTTAGTCTGCTCTCTCTGCTTGCATCGAAATGAAGCCAAATACAACTCAAAAAGCTGAGACTGCATATATTCTAATTCACTCTTTTTTTTTTAAATTTCCCCTAATTATTTACCCAATTTATGCGTCAAAGCACTCTGACGCATAAATTGGGTAAATCTTTTAATTCTTTCATTTTTGTTGGATTCAAAACTACAATTTGGAGGGTAGATGAATACATTATTGTCTCTCTGCCACCTGTTACCACCAGTTATCTGGCTGAGACAAGACTATTTGTTTTTTAATGTTTTTAATCATGGAAGACAAGTTCTGCTTTTTGGAAATATTTCTGGTCACAAAAAAACATGGACACTCAAAGTGAAGGAACTAAAGAAGTGTCACCCATCACTTTTGCTAATGCTCCCATCACACTATTTCATATTTGTTCTTGTATTTCAGTTGTTTAGAAAGGCATGCTAACTTAGGTAAATCACTCAACATCGATTTAGGGCGCATTTGATGCAAAAACATTTGATCACTAGTGATGATCACTAAAATGTTTAAAATTTCCATCACACAGATACACCATGTATAATGCAAATGTGTGCCACTGCTACAGCAATTACACAACTGTTACTGAAACATGGCATCAAAGACCCAATATAGAAAAAAATCATGTAATCTCATTCAGGATTATGCAAAACTTCTGTCATTGAAACTGTGATTGAAACTGAAAGTTAAACTGACAACATGACCTACTTTCTGAGTTTTTCACAAAAATCATCTGACCACTAGACGGCCAACAAAGAGCATTCAAATTTCCCTCCAGGGTGGAACAAACAGTCGATGCTAAAATATGTGAAAAATACAAAACAGGGGTGTGAACGCAAAAGAAATGCTCTGATGCAGGTTAACACTCCACATCTTTGATTCCGACGCACACACACTATTCAAAGTAGGAGGGCATCAAAAAACATGAAAGGATGTTTAAAAAAATGTTTAAATTCCTTAAGGCATATCAATATCCCAGCAAACCTTTCTGCAGTATTAAATTAATGCAATTACATTATGCATTTTTGTTTTGGACGTTTGGGCTAATAATGTGATTCTATGGCAATTTTGCTCAAAGTGATCATAAGAACCTCATACCTGTTTATGCTTAATATGAAATTATTATAGAAATATTGATGTAGTCCTTTGAAAACTCCTTCAGTATATTGAGAAGACTGAAGAGGCTAAAACATGATTCAGCTTTATCTCATGGCAGGTCTAGAGTTGTAAGGAGTGGATGTGACAGGAGAAGGAGCTCACACCACAGAGAAACCTAGGAAAACATGCAATATGCAGTAATATTGGTGAATGATGTGATAACTATATGACTTGAGATGAATAATTAATAAAAAGTAATAAAAAGATCAATTAAAATGTGTTAAAGTCCCTAAATAATCAGTGTGCAATTCAGCTACTGGAAAAAAGAAAATATTATTTAGATTTAAAGAAGAAGGTTTTATTGAAAAAGTTCCTTCCAGACAACATCTGCTGTTTTGGCCTCGACACAGGATAGCTGTAGTTTCTAAATGGCTTGATCACCTTATCACTTTATCTTCCTGTTGCTGTTTTAATGATATACTTGTGATGTATTATGCAGCCCTAGAGTAACCCAATCCATTTGGATGGGTTTTGCGCTCTCCTGTGTCACCTCGTGTTTTGCCAGATGCTTTCGTGGTGAGCCCCACATCCACTCGTAACTGCTTGTCCACTCACCAGTCCGTCACAGTTGCTGAGAGCCACGGTGCCTCCTGGTGTGTCTGTGATGTCCCCCACATACAGGCACTCGTCATGCAGGGGCTCAGAGTACCGAATGCTGTCACTGTCGTCGTGCCACTCCATCTTGGCTCCGGGGGCCACCAGCCTGGCGTTGTGGCGCAGGCGCAGGTGGAACTCCCGGCCGAAGACGGTGACATTGTAGTAAAGCCTCTCCTGACTGGCATGGTACTCTCTGTTCTCCTCGGCTCCTCTATGTCCTTCCCACTCATCATTGCCTTCTCCTACCTCCCTCTTCCGGCGCCTACGGGACTGCCCCGCTGCCACGCGACCACCCGAGATGGCATGTGACAGAAAGCGGCCCTCTGCATCCACACTGATCGGCCTTACCAGTCCATAGTCCCCCAGGATATGCTGCAGGGAGTCTGGGAAAAAGGAAAAGCAGTGTTGGATTAGGGAATCAATCCAGAAGAAAGATGTAAAGAATGTTGTTGGGTGAAGAGGAGAGTGAAGAACAGTAGGATGGGGAATGAAACAAAGTTATAGGATAAGTAATAAAAAAGTAAGAAATCAAACACTAAAAGTTACAAAGGTAAAAATCGTGGAATTGTACACTGTTATGTTTTGGGTGTAGCTAATGATCCACTTGCAGAAACCAGGATAGCAGAAGCATTGTGGAAATAAAGATGACTTCAATTACCAGAACTTATTAGCCAGGAACAGACTGTAAACAGCAGGGTGTGAATAACAGAGAGTCTGACATGGAGTACCTAAACCAAGAAGTATTTATACTGGGCACTTTGATGCTACACAGATGAGAGAGAGAATGAACAGATGGGAACAGCTATTAGAGACTAGGTAACTCAGGCACTGAAATAAAAGTGTAACACTAGTAATCAAAAACAGAAATAAAAGAAAACATAAGATAGTGAAACCAAAATTATCAAGCTAAACTCAAACTCAAAGTCCAACAGATTACAACACAGAAGGGGTTTTGACAAAAGATGCATCAATCAGTTGAGAATCTGCAAGTTTATTTACATCACACCAATTCACAATCATTTCTGGAGCCGCTGTTATTAATCTCCTAATGTTATCGATCAAATTAGCTACAATTTGAAGTTATATAGAAAATGTATAGCATTTAAGATCAAGCTTTTAACTATTAAAACTTGTATTATGTTATTAATTTTACATGTATATTTCTCAATGTTGTAAAACTGAAAAATGAAATACTTAGTGAAGATTTTTTATTTAAATTCTCTAGAAATCCTCTGCCAGATGAAATTACTGAGACATTTTTATTGACATAGAGAAAGAGAGTTGTCGTAAATGTGTGCAGAGAACATCTTCCTCTATATCTAGTTGATGATTTTTTTGGGTGTTATGTAGGTCTGCTCTTTTCTGTTGCAGACAGACTCTCAACACACTGTATGTTCTACCAATTTTTACACATGGATAGTTTGCAGGTGTCATACAGAATAGATATATTAATTTGCGGTTTATACCCTTTAATTTACTGGACTACATATGAATCAAGGTGATCTATGTAGATAACATGACATTTAAACAAGGACTACAAGATTAGACATTAGTTTAAAAATATGCCTGTAATTCATAAATCTTGAACGTGTTCAAATTTAGTTGTGTTATAACCATAAACTTCAGTGTAGCTTATTGTGATTTTACATAGTATAGCAAAACAAAGTTTTGCATAATTTAACTTGTTTTAAACAGAAAATTTAAAAAATGGTTGTGCATTTACTCTGATCTCCACAAATAAAACAAAGTGGATCCGAGTTTTAGAAGGAAACAAAGTCCATCTGTGTGTCATGAAATGTTTGAATAAAGCCAGCTGTTCTGTGAATGCCTCACAGATTTGTTAGATGACTTTGGTGGACAAACAGAATCACAACGCTCCAAGGGTGAGAAGAGCATTAATCAAGAGGCTTGTAGTCATAGTGGAGGAGCTGCAGAGTTTCATAGCTCATGTGGGGGAAACAAACTGCAATGTATTGAAGAGTGCAGAAATCCAATGCTCAAAAAAAGATCAAAAGAAATCACACTACTTACACTTTATAAACTAGTAATTTAGGGTACACAACCAGCACATAGTCAAAGGTGCTCGAGTTTCTGCGGTAGTCAGACTCTCAATATATTTTATGTTGAAGGTCTGTGTTCTACAAAACTGGACAACTGGACTTTCTGTCCTGTATACCAAACACTAACGGAAAACTAAATCTGCTCGTCACACTGAAAACACATCATCCCCACATGAAAGCAAGGAATTGGCAGAATCATGCAGACACTATTCTTCGGCAGTGACATTTTCGGGAAGCTGGTCAGTGCTGATGGGGAAAATGGGTGGAACTATCAGGACAGTCCTGGAAGAAAAGCTGAAAAAAGGCCAAAAAAAAAGACTTAAGTCTGCACAGGACATTTAATCTCAGGTAAGACATTGTTCTAACCCAAAGTCACAATGAAAATTGGATCATAGGATATTCATTTCTTTAGAAAGGCCTAGTCAAAGTCCAGACACAAATCCAATTGAGAAAGATTTGAAAATGTCTGTTTATAGTTTTGTCCATCCAATTTTACTTACTTTAAGCTATTTTGCACAAAAAAGAAAAAAGAAAGATGGATAAAAAAAATTTAATGTAGTAGCACAAAGGATTTACAGCAATAATTGCAGCATAAATACGAAGGACTGTTTACAAATGCATGGCACACTTGTCACATTTTTCTAGTAAGAGGAAATGTGCAAAACCATGTATCATATTCCATCCAATTTACAATCATGCGTTACTTTTCATTTGCCTTACAAAGCCCCCGGTAAAATGCATTTCAATTTTAGGTTGCAATTTGACAAAGTATGAAAAGGTTCCGGGGGCGTGAATACTTTTGAAAGAGGCTCTGCTCTGACTTTGGGGGGTATGAGGGGACTCGAAACCCCCACTCCCCACCATCATATTATAATCCCCTCCGATTGTACCCCTACATATAGACACAGGAGCAGACCCCACCCATGCACCCAGAGGCGACCCCGACGCTCAGGTTGCGTGCATTTGGAAACGGCAGCCTCAGCAGTGCGCGCTGCGCTCCTGACACCTTCTGTGCCCTTCCACCGACAACCGGAAACCCGGAGCAAGATCAAGGTGCTAATTGCAGCTTTCTCACGCTGCTTTATCACTGTCAAACTGCCCGACTTTTAAAAAAAAAGAAGAAGAAGAAGAAGGAAAAGCATTCGTGCAAACACGATACTAAACCGACCTAATATTTCAGACACGTATCATCTTTCTTATAATAAATAGTTTGCATTTAAAAAAGCGTTACTTTGGATACATTACAGATGCTCTTATGTTATTAACCGTAGTTCACACGTGACAGTGACCTTAGGTACACTACAGAGATGCTCCCACACCTACTGATACACACGCAAACACCGTGAGCCAAGGCCGTTTCATGGTGCCAGTGTTATCCATGAGTCAGGTGTGTCACCTCCTTACAAGCATCTCCCCGGCGCACTCATCAAGTCTAAATGTATAAAGTTTGCTGACTGATAAAATCAAGCACACTCTCTTAATCCCTCTTGGACCTCTCTATGTTTGAGGAACGATTTGATAATAGTGTGATCAATAGGCTGACATCCGACTCCATGCGTCCTGTCACAGATCGATAGATGCGACAGCGGCCGAATCAGATAACGTTACGGCTACTTCCCTGCAAAACCCGACAGTGTGATCGGTAAATCTGGTGCTTCTCTAAAAGAAGAATTTAATCCAGTGAATGGATGGGAGAGGAGGGGGGAGGAAGAGAGCAAATCACAACACTGCTTGCAGTTGCACCGCCAAGGGACCCTCGGAAAGTACGCGCACAACAGCAGGGCGCACAGAAGTTGCAAATTGTGTTATTTTGGGGAAAGAAGCTGAAAAGGCAGGTCTAAGATGAAGCAAGCATGAGAAAACCGGACAGTTTGGAGCGGAGTTCCGGGGAGCGCTCAGAGGAGCCCCGCTGATAAGAGATCAGATCAGATACGGAGTATAAACACTGGCCACGTTTGGCTGTACTGTACTCACCAACGCTACTGGCGATGTAAAGGCCGCTGGTGTGCAGCAGGAAGGCCGGCAGAATAATTAGGACAGTCAATCCTGGCGAGAGAGCCATGGCAGCTCCGAACTGCGCAGGTGAGAGAGTGGGACTCCGGGCTCCAGTGTGGTGAAGTTCCCCCGCCTGGCGAGACCAGCCACGCCACGACAGCAACAGCAACAGCACAGCAGCCCGCAACTAGACTGCCAAGTGCACCGGGAAAGACGGAGCTCTCCTCCTCTCTCTCTCTCTCTCTCTTTTTCCCTCGGTGTCTCTCTCTCTCCCTCTCGCTCTCTCTCCTTCTTTCAGTCGAGGTCTCTCACTCTCTCCCCCTCTCTCACTCAACTCTTCCTTTTCTTTCCGCTCCACGTCTCCCTCCTCCCCTGCCGCCTTGACACTCGCACCGGGCACTGAGCTCCCACCCACAGCCCGTGTGTGAGATGGGGAGATGTTTCACGGAGCGCTGGCCCACTGACAGACAGGCCCGCTGACAGCTCGCTGCTTCATCACACCTCCAGCGCGAGAGGGGCCTCGGCCTAAAGTCGTTTTTCACAACTTGGCCACTCTTTCCAGGTTCATAACTACAGTTCAGCGCTCCGCTCCAGCGGTCCCTGACATGCTGCAAGCCTTTTCATAAACTTTGAATATTCAGCTAGCCGTCCTGGACTGGCTGAGCACCAGCGCCTCTTGCGGCCGCCTGCGGGAAACGTGCTGGGTATTAGCAGGACCCAAGGGTCCAATTTACAGGCAGAGAAAGGAGAGCTCCTTCCAGTCCTTCCTAGCATGCATTGCCCTCATTTAGCACATCATTTACCCTTGTTGACTACTAAACTCTTAAATACAGATGTGCATTATAATTTAGACAACAGACATGAGCAATAAACTATTAGTGTTCCCATATTTTGTGAACATTTCATAGGAGTTAGATGTAATGGAGTAACACAAAGTAAATCTGTATTTGAAGTAAAATTTGAAGTTTTTCTTCTTTTTTTTTTAAAATAAAGTATACATCTTCCTGTAAAGTGTGCAATGATTTCAGCTTCTGCTACTATAATACTGATAAAATCCAGAGCAATCCATCTAACACTAATTACTAACCTGAACACACCATGCCCACAGTGAAACTTGGCAATGGCAGCATCATGCTGCAGCGAAGCTTTTCTTTAGTTTTCCTAGGAAAGCAGAATAAACTCATAACTTTGTGGAGCCACAATTCACTGCAGTTGCATCTGAAAGTGTTTTAGGCCACGTCTTTACCCGCCTTGCACATCCAGAGACTACATTTCTCTCCATTTTTTATACAATAGATGAAATTCACACTGACTGGATGGGGAGCGTGAGCATGAACAACAATTTGCCAGCCTTGAAACCGATTCTTAATTTAGTTTATTTTAGGTTTTTTACAAGAAGTTCCTAACACTTGGGTAAGTTTAGCTCAGACCCATTAAGTTGCTGCTCTGTCTGTATGCTTGCAGTTTTCCCTAGAAGGCAAATCGTATTCCCAGACTCAAGTCTGTTGCAGCCTCTAACATGATTTCTTCCATCATTGATCTGTGTTTAGCTTCACTCAACTTACTGTCTTAGTGTCCCAAAGAAAAATCATCCGCTGTCATCACAATGTTTCACAATGGGATAACAGATGTACCGTGTGAGCTTCCTTCCCATGTAGACTTTTTATGGGAACTACAGAGTCAAATTCAGCAAACCTTCTTTTTAGAATATTTTTACTGTAAAAAAAAATTTTAAAAATGAAAACTGTATAACAACTTTTATACTTTGTAATAATATTATATGCTGGTCTATCACATCAAATCTCAGTAAAAATGCAAACAGGTAATGGGCTTAACATGAGAAAAGTGTGAAGAGGTTAGTTAAGAATGCAAAGCCTTTTAAGTGAATTTATGCATTTAAAACAAATAGTTGAACACTAAAATAGATTAACTACAAAACGTATGATCCAATAAACATATTACCAATAAAAATATCTGTTACTGACATATCTAAAATATCCCATCTGAAAATCCAGTCTGGATTTATCTTCAGCTTGTGGAGCTCATTGATTTTCGCTAATGTACTAAAAGCCATCGGATTTTACAACACAATAGACAGTGTAATACACAATAAACAGCAAATATTCAGCGCCTTCATTGTATCACTCATCATTATGATCTCATAATTAGCTTTTTGTGACATACAGAACACAGGTTAGCGATATACAACCATATTATATTTAATTAATTAGTTTACATTCATTTACTATTTGGTTTCAAACATTAATATTTAAACAATATATTTTTTTATTTACACTCCATAATTTTCTTGATAAAACATCTGTGGTTTTCTTTAGTTATCCTCTGTTAGAAATTTGCTATGAAAATGACTAAAACTTG
Organism: Xiphophorus hellerii; assembly: GCF_003331165.1. Classification (NCBI taxonomy): domain Eukaryota; kingdom Metazoa; phylum Chordata; class Actinopteri; order Cyprinodontiformes; family Poeciliidae; genus Xiphophorus; species Xiphophorus hellerii. The sequence continues at coordinate 18,395,093 of NC_045694.1, read as the reverse complement.
ATTTGGGAGAATAACATTAGGGTTTTTTGCTGTCATCTGGATCAGTAAGGTAACTTCTTACTGCTGCAAACAGGAAAAGTATAAATCACTGTAATACACTGAGATCCATCTACAATCACATAAACTTATTTCAAATATTGATTTATTTCAATACAAGAAGTGGGGGGTTTGATATAGGCAATAAGGGTTTCTGTCCTGGGCAATTTGGCTTGGACAGGTGTGTAAGTTTTGCATATTTGCAAGTGGGCATTGGGATTAGGCACTCTGACATGTTAACACTGTAAAATAATATGAGTTAGCAGTGCGGGTGGCTAATCGACATCTGATTTGTAGTGTGAATTGAACACTAAAGTAAATGGCTATTTTACCTTTTTTATTGTATATGGATTTTTTTCTATAATCTAGTTGAAAATGGAAGATAATTCTATCCAAACAGAAACCATGTTATTCTGATTACAAATCATTTAATCACATTTTGTGATTTGCAAACTGGTATTCAATTTGTGAAGTGAGTGTACTCAGTGAGATTTTTCTTCTGTTTCTCCATCTCTAAAGTTATTTTTATTGTTCAGTCTCTCACTTTTTACATCCATCTCCTAATGTAAACTTTCCAGTTGTATCTGTTAAACATCTTTACAAAAACCTTAAAAACCTAATGAAAAATATTTGATATTTGTGGTTGTATCTTAAAAGTAATATGAAAAAGTTTCAAGGGTGAGAATATCTTTAGCAGCCAAAACAAGACATTGATAAATTGAAAAGAAGAGCTTCTTCCAACTTACAATTGCAGTTTCTTCTATGTGGCCATGAATTAATAACATTGTCACGAATTAACTTGCTGTGTAGGTGTTTCCATACAATTACAGTTTCAGAAAAGACAACCAACATGGGTAAAACGAAAAATCATCTTCAGACAGATGTGAAGAGTCAGGAGAGGAACAATTCAAGAGAAATTTGCTCTCTAAAACGTTTGTATTTTTTTTGTCATCCAAGACAAAGAGACAGCCAAAAGTGACTGCAGTAGAATAAAGGTCAAATTAAAGAAAAAACAAGAGAAAGAAAAGAAGAATCTACAGAGGTGGACAGTTCTGGGCCAACGTGGACACATGTACATGTAAACACAATCCAGTAATACCTGGAGGTCTGTGCCTCACAAACACTGACCATCAAGGGGGTGTGCGACTTACAGCGAGAGGTCAGCCTTCACCAAGAATCAGGATTATACCTGGGCTCTGAGAAACCAGTTCTCCTCAAGGTTGTTCAGGAGCACACATGCAAAGATGTCACTAAAGATGCACACAGAAGCCCTTCCAGAGAAAGCCACTCCCTTTTCACTTTTATTTTCCGCTGTCACGACACAAATGTCACCGTGTTCCCAAGTCTCTGTGCCCTGCTCGTCTGTCTGAAACCAGAAGACCAGCCGCCCCCCATATGCCTAAAAACGTCCTCCCATGTTCCCTGCCCACGACTAAATCCCACCCGCCCACCTTCTTCTCCCTCCCCTCACTCCTGGTCGCTTCGCTGTTTCTATGGAGATACCAAGCCCTGCACCTTGAAAAGTGCACTCGGAAGGCAAATGGGAGAGACAGACAATAATATCCCTCTTCTTAGACAAACAGCCACTCAAACAAAGTCTTGCATGACTGTTTGGGAGAGTTTGTGTGCAGTTGCATAATTTGTGCGATTGTCATTGACAATAGTGTTCAAATGTCCATTGCCTGTGCATGTGCAAACAGGTTGCATGCAGAGACAAGGAGCCATCTTGTTAGACAAGTGGGGGGGAAAGCTGTTCTGTTGGAGTATAATGCAATGTCACTATTGTATCTATTTTCTTTTGGAGGTTGTAAACTTTGTTGGCTTGAAAATTTTGATTCAAATTCAGAAATGCTTTATGTATTTACATAAGCTATGTAAATACTTCATGTTCCACTTCTGTGAATTGCCATTTGGCATGAAATCCTTCAAGTGACATGATGCCGGCTCCACCCCATACGAAAGTAAAGCAAACCTTGACAAATAGTGCTAATGACAGACATAGTGGAACTCAATGTCTTACTCAAGACAGTTTTTGAGTCATTTTTGCCTTATCAGACAGCACAAAGACAACAGGCAATGAAATTCTCCAACAAGTACTACATCAGGTTTGTTAGGTTATTTTCGGGAAACAGAGAAACCAATGTTAAAGCCCAAGTCTTTTGCAGCCAGAGGAAGAAAGAGGGGCACAAAGTCTTGACGCATTTTGCAAAATCGGGTGAGTAATGACTTAAATAATACAGGCTTGTGAAAATCTGCCTTCTATAAAATGCTTAAAATAAACATTAGCATACAAAGGTGCTTAAATGTAAATCCTGCAGTTACTGCAGTTCATGTTTTCATGCTGCCATAGAGTTACCATTAGAATTTACATACATAAAATCAATCATAGCTACCTTCAGTTGTTGAGCTTCCATTTGACTATTAATAAGTAAATAAGATGGTGCATTATCTTTTTAATGACTTAATGGCTTTTAATGACTTAAAAACACATTATTCACATTTGATTTTAGTTGCGTTTCTTATTTAATGGGAAATTACTTTCTTTGACAATGGAATATCGACAAAGTTTTGCACACATTTGTAATGGAAACATAGCCACTGTTTAAGGTGGTTCAGCTGAAGGAAAGGGGTTGGAACATGAAGAGTGGGCTTACCATGACCAATATTGTCACTGGAATATTTAACAAGCAAATTGCAGCTATATTTCCAATATCATGCAGTCCCATGCAGGAGGGTTGTAACTTGAACACATTTAGGTGTACAAAAAGGATAATGATTACAGACACATTAACAGTAGCTTAAGAAAAAAAAAAATCATACACAATAAGTCAACTTTTTGGAGTTTTAAACATTAACTTTCAAACTTTCCCTAGCAGCTAGCTGTGCTACATGAGTTGACTCTAGCTTGTACATAAAACAGTTTTAGTTGTGTTGTTCATTCACAAGCCTCTCTTTTCAGTACAACAGCCACAAAATCTTAATTACCATAGCCATTAAAAATGCTATGTTTTTTTATTACAGTTTTCCATCTGTGTTGTTACATACTGTATACAACAACAATGCCTCTTATTAGAAGGCATTTGGCTATCAAACAGATCTTTGGCCAGATTTGTTTTATTGCTTTATTCTGGTTTTATACAGTGTTTGCTTATACCAGCAAGCAGCTTTAAACAGCTAGCTCACACTGGATTTGTTAAAGACTATACTGAGTGAACATATGCCAGAGAGTGTCCTGCAGCGCGGTCACCACTATTCTCTCCAATGACACAGGCTCTCTTAGCAAGGTCAGGCAGCGGGCCACCATGTGTCTGCATGTATTAGCATAACTTATGAGTGCAAGGACAGGTGTTCCCTGTTTCTCAGAGAGGTTACATGATGAGGCATCAAAACCTCACGACAGCGCATCAGGCCAAAGCGATGAACTCTGACATAATCGGCTCCAGAAAGTTAACTCGCATCAGCTAGATATGTAGGAAGTTTGATCCTGAAACAAGGCAGCTGAACCATTACAAAATTAGAAATTAAAAACGTCTATTTTGTTCGATTTACAAGAGATGTCACTTTTCCAGAAATATAAATACAAAGAAAGATACAGAGTTTTTGTCCAGATGCGGAGGGTCATTGTTATGCAACAGAAGACGACACATGGACTTGAAGTCTGCCAGTGGGTCTCCTCCTTTCTGTTGCCCACAAAATGACCTGGGTGGAAATGATGACTGAACACCAAGTTTATCTTTAAAATGAAGGAGCCACAGTTTGGCTGGAGGGGCAGATACCACTCGAAAACAGGGGATGGCCTGCCTCATAAATTTTGTCTTTCAAAAATTATCTGTTTCTATTTTTGTCTTATGCTGGTGTGGAACAAAGCATAAAACAAAGCATGGAAGGAAAAAAAAAAAAAAAAAGTATTTTTTTCATCATAATAAATGACAATTATTTGTAGAAGATTTTTATGTGACATACATGTACATAATTATTCTGATTTTTCAGAATGCACTATATTAAACTCTACTTCATGCATAGAATATAGATAAAATACTTTACAGTTTGTTGTTATTTATGACAAAATATGAAAGAGTTCAAAGGGTATGCTATGAATACTTTTACACAGCGCCACGCATTGCTAAATTTGTTTCTTGCTAATTGCAGAAATGACCTTTCCCATGTTGAACGAATATCAAACATCGAAGAGTTAAAAGCAACAGATAGATAACTGTCTCTACAAAAGGCTTGTGTAATATGTTGCATTTCAGTTATCGGACTCAATACCTCTTACAGTGCCAGCACAAAGCAGTCTGCTGCTGGACCACCAGGTGCGTTTATGTCGGCCTCGCACACAGACAGGTTTATACAGACTTTGCTATTGACTGTTTAAGCACCATATGTTATCCAAGCTCTCATCGGGTATCTATGGTCAATTTTCTTTTATGCTCCTAACGGATCTAAAGGCTTATATGACCTCTGTTCTGAGTGATGACTATGAATCTAGGGAATGAAGATTTGCTTACTTACTCCTTTCAACTCAGGGCTATGCAAGCTTTACAGTGAGGGATGTTTTATATAAAATACAGTACAGGAAAGCTCCCTTAAGCTCTGTTCGGAAATAAGCTATTTTGTTTTCCAAATTATCCTCTTGATCAAATCTAAATTAATATTCCCTAATCTTTTTCTCATATAAGAAGATTATGAGGAATCTCTTTTCCAGATGATATTAATCTTTACACTTATTGGAATATTGCAGAACTGAGAGTTACAGCCACTTTGTCAAAATGAGCCTCAATAATTAAAAGTCTGTTTGGACTGTAATTCCAACAGTGGTAAATGGTAACTGGCTTGTACTTGCTTTATCAAGTCCATAGGACTTCAAAGCACTTTACCTTACATTTAGTTATTCACCCACTCATACATACATTCACATACTGATGGTGGAAAGCTACTGGATAGTAACTACAGCTACCCTCGGGGCAATCCGACATCCCACTAAGATGGAGAAATAAGAGGCAGAGTTGTCTAAATGACAACTGACCACAGGAAGCTAAAGGTTCTGCCCAGTAGTAAGTGTTGTTTTCTACTATAATTACAAGAGAGAGCCAAAAACTGAAGCAAATGTTTTTCATTGATCTCATGTTGATGCACAGATGTGCTTTCCTAAACCACATCTGTGAGGTTGTGATCACAACTGGCAACTTGACAGACTTATAGCACTCAACTAAACCACAAATTTCACCTCCAAAAGCCGGTGAATAGGTTTAGGATTTATTCTACACATTGCATTTCTTGCGATACCACCTTCATGTAACTTCTTGAATTAGGAATCATTCAAGTTCTTCTTGTTTGTAGGGGATTTTTTGTTTAACAGCGAGTGTCACAAATGTCAAACCATGTTCATGTTCTACAAGTTTTTCAGTTCTCTTTCCATTTCAGAGCTGGCCACCACACCGGTGCAGAGCTGATCATCTGATCAGCTCACCTGCCCCTGTTGTCTAATAAGCTCCAAGTACAGGCAACAGCTGTTCATAGCTTGTTACAGTGAATGCTTCTCTTTGCTCATCAGTTGCAATTTATCTCTGTTTGATTACCTCTACTGACAGTGGGGCTTTTTTTGTCGCTTGAGCAGTAACATGTTCACAAAGCAAAATGCAAATGCATCTACTTTTTAATTGTTTTGCTTGGCAGGTGATTAAGATGTATACCATGCACAAATAAAAACAAAGAAAAACATCATGCCATTTTGAACCTGATTATTTTCACACAGGGTGCTAGACTACCCAATGAACTACCCAATAGTCAAGTGAAAAATCAACATAAAGATACTTTTTGTGTGCACAGAATCATTTTGCTGGGAACTCACAAAAATAATCAGATCTTTGATATGTGATGGGGCTTTATTATTCAGGGTTTTAAGTGCAATAAGAACATTTTCAGGTCTAGGAAAGTAATTTCATAGCATCAGTAGGATAAAATTTCCATCCATTTGTTTGACAGCTTTCAATGTGATAGTTGATAAATTCTGACATGCATTTTTTTCACAGTGGTTCGGTATGCATCAGTACGTTGTTGAAATATAACAACGTACATTTGTTATATTTCAACAACGTACAATCAGAGGAAATATTATTAAATTTTGTTGTATGCCACCTGAAGCTTGAAATAGTCACCCAAACATCACAACTTTGTTAAATGCATAAAGGTGCTTAAAAAAAATCTAAATTATGCAATATAAATAGAATATTTTTTGAGATTAGCTAGGATGCCAAATGATGAGTTCAGCTATTGCAAGACAATTACCTCATCGGATTCTTTCTGACTCATCAAAATCAAGCTGAATGCCTTTTCCATCTCCAAATTCACTTTGGCTATTTGATACATTCCAGAGGATTAACATTTGGAGTTTGTTGGCATGTTTAATTTGTAAATGGTGACTATGTATTAGATGTTTTCCATGATTTAGTCTATGAATTTTGTTTTTCTGCTTCTGCTGCAAAGCCTATGTGCATTTGAACTCAAGGTTGCAAACTGATGGTCAGATATTTTTGTCTGGGATTTTTCTGGATGATGCCAGAATTCATGGCTCCATGAATTATGACAAGTCATGAAGAAGCATGGCAACCAAGACTATGATACTACCACAACCCTGTTTGACTTAAGTGTAATTTAACACCAGATGCAACAGATTTTTTTTCAGAACAGTCTACAGAATATTGCCCTCAAAATCACTGATACTTTTGAGTTTTTCCTGGAAAAGCAACCGTGTGTATAATTTTTTCCCAGTCCCCTCTCTTATTTTGAAATTATGAACATTGAACTTAACTGATGCAAGGGAGACTTTATATTTTGTCCTTTGTTCATAAGCGGCCTCTTGGATCAGCGGGGCTCAAGTCCAGTCCTTGAGCGCTACCATCCTGCAACTTTCAGATGCTTCCCTGCTCCAACACACCTGAATCAAATGAATGTCTCGTTACCAGGCCTGTTCATAGTTGATCAAGGCCTGTTGGAGTAAAGATGCATCTAAAAGTTACAGGATGGTAGCTCTCGAGTACTGGATGTGAGCACCCCTCTTTTAGATATATCCTCGATATGATCTCTGAGTAATTTTGGTAGGTCCGCAGTCCCAGAGAAAGTTTGTTTTCTTACTTTTTGCACAATCACTGTGGTGTACTGAAGTCTAAAAGCATCAGAAATGGCTTTGTAACCATTCCCAGACTAATGAATAATTTTATCTTAATCTGTTTCTTAGATTGATGCATGATTGTTTTTTGGGGGGTGGGTTTTATTGCTTGGCCTACTTTATGCAGTCAGATTTTCTAAACTGATTTATTGTTTGGCAATAATTTGGCCTGGTGATTTACTGTTCACTGAACCAGAAATATATGGATAGTCATATCCATATATGGATATATACAGTATGGATATGACTGTGTCTTGATGAAGGGGCAAATTAGATTTTAGCAAAGTAAATCAAATGGAAACCCTCAATTTCCTGCCAGTAACTTTAAGCTACTTTAAGGGCAAACTTTAGGAAACTAAGAGTTATCTTTAAATATTTGTGATCTTCTCTCTACTTTGTACAACACTGACAAAATCTTAATTCATGCCTTCACCTCTGGCCTCTGACATTCCTTGAGTTTGAAAGAAGTCTTCAACTCGTCCAAAATTCTGAAACTAGAGCCCTTGCAAGAACATAAATAAAACCATATTTCTTCTACTGTACAATCTGCAGTGGCTCCCTCTACAAGCCAGAACAGATTTTCACATTCTTCATTGCACCTTCAGAACTCCCAATGCCCAAACCCCATCAAATCTTAAAGATATCCCAGTCCCCTGTCAACCTAATGGAGTACTTTGAAATGTGAATGCAGGATTTCCTATAGTTTCCCAGTCTAGCATAGCCTTCAGCTATTATATCCCCCTACTACGGTGCTACCAGCATGTTTTCATTAAAGAGTCAGATGCACTCTACCTTTAAATTCAGACAAAAAAAAAATTATACTTAAGACTTATAGTGATGCTTCCAAGTCTGACCATAAATCGCTGCATATTTTTGTGATCCGTTTCTTTTATCTTTGCATCTGCCTGCTGGTTGATAGGCACTTGGAACTCTGATTTTGTTCTATCCATTTTACAACTTCTAACATTTTTACTTGACCTTATTAACTTTAGAATTTCTATCTTACTTTTATTTATGTGGATATCTAATCCAAGCAAATTTGGCTGCATTTGTGGTTTTTCGGTAATTAAAACACTTATCTACACTGACTGCTGAAAGCGGTCTATTTAATTAAAGGACTGACTGATTGATTAATCTCCTGCTCTGTCTGCTGTCCATTTTTCTCCTGTTTCATCTCCTCCTCTGGAAATGGTGCAGAGATTTATTCCAGGAATTATCCAGGCTTTGGAAAGCTGGATCAGTTTCTCCACACAGACAGGCATACAGAGCTGAGATTCAGACAGGAAATCTTGCTGTAAGCTCATGGTTCTGTACCCGCCACCATCCATCACTTATTCACTGGCCTTGTTTTGGCAAACTCCAAGTCTGTCACTATCAGAAGCTGAACTAATGTTGGTTTCAAAATAATAGTTTTAATTGTGAGAAAAGCTCAAAATAGATTTTTATCTCAACTGATAAATTATTAATAGGATCCAGTGTGTTGGATGGACATGCATAGTCTCTTTCAAATCGAACATGATTTTATTTTTACCTTTCAAAATAAAACAGAAAGAGAGAATGTAAGGCTGGAACTGTAAACATTTTTCTTTACAAATTAGAACACATACTGTATAAACTGAAGATTTGGCTTTCATATTAACCATTGAAATAATATTTGATAATATATGCGTGAGTGCAAGGATATGCAAAGCTCTTATCAGTGGAAGGCAGATAACATGATCCACCATGGCAAAAGAGGAAATCCGAATCCTGAAAGTACCCCTTTTTTCATCAACAGAAATAAAAATCTTAATGACGGCGTAGGTATAAAGTATATATTTAAAAAAGAAGTATTACTGCTGTTGCAAAATAGTGAGAGATATCAGATATCAAGTTAATGCATGAGTGTGATTGACAGAATATTACCCTGATAGCACATGATGGTAATTCAACGTTGAATTATGGTCAGAATGGTTGATTTTTGGTTGAGGTCAACAAATGATGGTGGATCAACCATCAATCAATCATCCAATTCTAGCCAAGTAAACAATGTTGAAAATGTGTCATTGAATCAATGTTGTTTCACTCATATTGTGCTGTCTGGGTACAGTCATGTTCTCGACAATGCAAATACTTAACGCCAAAAAAACAAAATATGAGGCTAATGTAATATGTTTGGTCAAAATATAATTTTTTTCTGGATTTTCACTTACAGGCAACAAAGACCGCTTCATGACATGAAAAGCCTTAGTAAAGTTGAAACTACAGTCATAATCAGTAAACTAAAATAGTATGTAATTTATTCTATGGATGACGTGGTTGGGGAGAGCGACGTCTGTTTCTCCTTACTTAGGCTGCTGCTATTGAACAAAGGGACATTTTGTTCAAATCCTTGTGTTTGTGGTCTGGTTTTCATTTGTGTTTTGATTACTTCCTTCATGTTTATTTATGTTGGATAGTTCTTGGCATATTTAGTTCATTTCATTGTTGGAAAGTTGTTGTCACATTAGTTCATTCATTCATTTTTAGTTTCTTGTGTTCTGTTCTTTGTACATTTGGAGTTAGTTCTCTAGTCTTTTCCCTTTGATTTTTGAGTGTTTATTCAGCTCCCTTTTTGTTAATTGGTCTCCCTGCCTCAACTTCACAGTTTTTGTCCTGCCACAGCTGTACCATATCTCTTCTGATTAGTTCATCTGGTTCCTTTGTTTCCATCTCTGTCTCAGTAGCATGTCAACAAAGGAGCAATTTCCCTTTGAGGCTCAATAAAGTATATTCTATTCTCTTCACTAACCAATTCTCAGTCATTTAATTGACTGACCTCAGTGTTGCTACAATTTTGAACATGTCATTTTAAAGAATATTTCAAACAGAATTAGCAGGTGTACTGTACATAGCTATTGGGTTTTCTATTACTCTGTTACACTTACTAGCAAATAATCTGGGGCAAAGGGGGATATTAATTTCATTCATTTTAAAAACCTTTGTATATGGAAGAGGATTAGGGCCACCGAAAAAAAAAAAAGAATTCTGAGAATAAAGTCAGAATTCTGACTTTAATCTCAGAATTCTGACTTTAAAGTCAGAAATCTTTATTTTTTCTTTTTCGGTGGCCGTAATCCTCTTCCGTATTTGTATTTCTTAAATTACTAAATACATTTTTCTCTTAAAGTTTAGCCTGACCTTATTTATGTTTCTGGAAATGCATTGAAAGAAGTCATTGAACAAGCAAGGGAAGTGTTTTTGCATTGTGAATTGTGTTTTGTAGAAGTGCACAAATCTTCTTCTAATACCTTAACAACACACAAGCTGTCATTTCATCTGTTTTGTTAGACGCTCAGTGTGTTGTGCTGGGATTCTGTTTAACTAGTAAATATGGCAGATAAATTGTCAACTAACTTGAAATACTCCCAAACTTCAAACTCTGTCTAAGAAATATATATATATATATTTAAAAACTTTTGTTACCGTATTTCTTATTGAAGCAGTCACTTTCAAATTTTGCATAAAGTAAAATGTTGAAGTTAGTAGATAATTATAGACAATGCTTGCACTGATTAGATTGTGTGTTTTTTTTGTTCATTTTCTTGGAGTCAATCTTCTTGAAAATAAATTATCCATTTGTGATGATGTAAAATGCTCAAACAATCATGACCTAAAAAAGTAGTATTTTGTGACATCTTCCCCAAGCATTTCAACATTTCAGGGGAAACTACTTTAATGATTTGACCATAGACTTTAGAAAAAACATTTATAAAGCATGACAGCATGAGTCAAATTTGCACAAGGAACATCCATGGTGATGGAGCTTGTCTATTCACTTGTACTTTTTAAGACAGGAAGCATCTAATGAGTAGAAACAACTAAAATAGTACATTTCAGAACATCAAACACAGAAAGTTGACAGCATTTCTCTATTTCAAATTCAGTCTGGATGCAAGCCAAAACACTTTTCCCCTATAAATATGATTACTGAAATTTGCTGCAGTAATGAACCAGCATTCCTGCTAACAGACATAAGTTAATTTTGTAAAAGGAAAAATTGAAGGAATGTAATGATTTTACTTCTGTTTTTAAAACACATTAAAATGAAGTTTTAAATCATTTTAAATCATATGAAAACTTGATTTTGTGACATTTTTTTATAATAGTTTCTATCACATCATTTGTCTCTTTTTCAAATCTTGCATTCAGCATCCAGGGTTGGTGATGGTATGATGGATGAACTTTTAGTTTTGTGTAAACCCCAGATCACATAAATGTTAACATCCATTTGAAAGTAGATATTTACATACACGGCATAAAAGAAATCTAACCTCTCTTCTTACAGTTTTGAATCAGCATCCTTCTAATATTGCTTCAGTATTTTCAAATAACGTTAATGTTCTTTTCTTTTTATGTCTCTATAAGTGCACCGGTCCCTCCTGCAGCAACACACCCACACAAAATGATGCTACCGCCCCAAACTTCATAGTTGTGACTGTGTCCTCAGGGCTGCAAACTTCTGTCTTTTCTCTTCAAATGTAACAATGGTCTGAATGCAAATGCATACCAGAATTTTTGGATTCTTTATAAATAAAAGATTTTGAAAACCAAGTAAATTTCCTTCCCAAATCACAATTATACACTACTTTGTGTTGGACTTTCATATGAAGTCCTCACAAAATACCTCAAATATTTGTGGTTGTACTGTAACAAAATGGATGTAAATTCATTTTCTCAATTATTTTCAAGGTAACATGATAATTTTACACTGTAAAGTAATTCGTTACCCCACAGAAAAGAAAAGAAAAAAATTGGATGAATTTTACTTGCTTCTGTGTGTAAAAGCATGTAGAATAGAACATGAGGTTGCTATACATGAACAAAGAACCTTTATTCACCATATTGTTCATGAGGTGAGATAATCCCTCTGAAGCATGTCTTGCTTTCAGAGGAATGAGAGGAATGATAGCATTGTGGCCAGTGTGCAGACACCCACACATGGGCGCATACTGTAGGTATATTATCGGCTCTGCAGAGCGCGAGGGGGCAGAAGGGTCTAGTAATTGAATGGAAACCTTTTTTTGTCCCCTGTGCATTGTGCAGGTTTCAGAGTCGATACTGCGGTAGTCTAATGTGAACCATCACAAAAAAAAGAAGAATAAATAGATGTCACACTGGTTCTACGGAGATATGGGAACTAAATGAGCATAAATGCACAAGTGAAGTGTGAAGAATATGTCTTTCTGCTGCAGTGGCCAATTAATCACATGAAGAATTGATATCAATGGGGAGGATGTCAGGTAGTGTTAATAACTGCAGAAGTCTAAGTTTGTTATACACTGCCTGGCCAAAAAAAAAGTCGCCACCTGGATTTAACTAAGCAAATAGGTACAAGCCTCCTAGTTGGATAAGTACTGCATAGGCGATTATCTTTCAGCTGGCAACAAGTTATTTAACCCCAGCTGATGCAATGAGTAACTCCTCATTTCTTAAACAAGCCATGGCAAAAGACACATCCTGTGGTCGTGGAAAAGACGTTAGTCTGTTTAAGAAGGGTCAAATCATTGGCATGCATCAAGCAGAGAAAACGTCTAAGGAGATTGCAGAAACTACTAGAATTGGGTTAAGAACTGTCCAACGCATCATTAAAAACTGGAAGGATGATGGGGAACCATCGTCTTCCAGGAGGAAATGTGGTCGGAAAAAAATCCTGAATGATCGTGATCGGCGATTACTTAAACGTTTGGTCAAATCAAATCGAAGAAAAACAGCAGAACTCAGGAGTATGTTTAATTGTGAACGCAAAAGCATTTCCACATGCACAATGCGAAGGGAACTCAAGGGGTTGGGATTGAACAGCTGTGTAGCCGTAAGAAAACCTCTAATCAGTAAGGCTAACCAGAAAAAAAGGCTTCAGTTTGCTAGAGAGCATAAAGATTGGACTCTGGAGGAATGGAAGAGGGTCATGTGGTCTGATGAGTCCAGATTTACCCTGTTCCAGAGTGATGGGTGCATCAGAGTAAGAAGAGAGGCAGGTGAAGTGATGCACCCATCATGCCTAGTGCCTACTGTAGAAGCCTGTGGGGGCAGTGCTATGATCTGGGGTTGCTGCAGTTGGTCAGGTCTAGGTTCAGCAACATTGTGTGTCCAAAGAATGAGGTCAGCTGACTACCTGAATATACTGAATGGCCAGGTTATTCCATCAATGGATTTTGTCTTCCCAAATGGAACGGGCATATTCCAAGATGACAATGCCAGGATTCATCAGGCTCACATTGTGAAAGAGTGGTTCAGGGAGCATGAGACATCTTTTTCACACATGGATTGGCCACCACAGAGTCCAGACCTTAACCCCATTGAGAATCTTTGGGATGTGCTGGAGAAGGCTTTGCGCAGTGGTCAGACTCTCCCATCATCAATACAAGATCTTGGTGAAAGATTAATGCAACACTGGATGGAAATAAATCTTGTGACACTGCAGAAGCTTATTGAAACAATGCCACAGCGAATGCGGGCTGTAATCAAAGCTAAAGGCGGTCCAACAAAATATTAGAGAGTGTGACCATTTTTTGGTGGCGACTTTTTTTTTGGCCAGGCAGTGTATTACCAAATTAAGCTCAGCGGAAGTAAAATTATTGAAATGATTTGTGATTTGAAGGTGTTGAGAATGAACTGCTGCATCTGTTTAAAGGTATTACTGAGTGTTGTGTTTCAGGTGGAAATTAAGCAAGACAGAAGCTGTTAATCATTCTCTGTTTCTCACATCTGAAAACTGAATATTTAATATGTTTGAAAATAAAAATCACCATGTATGATCCGTTTCAGCTTGGAATCTGATTTTTTTTTTTGGTGTGTTTTTGTACCGTTTTATTTTTAGTTTGTTTGTATGCAAACCTAACAGGACTGATGGAGAAATAAGATAATGTCTTTGATGAAATGAGAAAGGTTTGTGGAACATATGTAATAAATACAAAATGCCTGCTGAGAAAATGCATAACTTTTGGAATGATGTCTCTCTAAAACCAAGAGTAGCTTCACAATTGCTTGAGCCATGGAAAAGTCTTTAAAGACTCAGGTCCGCCCTCCTTCACCAGTAGTTATTTATAATTTCTCAGTACGCTGCTAACTTTTGCCATGTGCAGACACTCACCACATGAACTGCATCTGGACTGGATGTGATTTCTATAATTATTTTCACACAGAAACTCTCTGCAGAGAACATATATGGAAACACCATATGGAAGCCATGTCTGCGCTTACTTACTGGTCTTCATTTCTGGTACTGTGAGTATGCAGAAAATATGGCCTGACTGCAAAAGTAACCCGTTAAAGAGAAAAAAAAAACAAAAAAAAACAGGTCCTCAGGTCCAGGCGTTAATTAAAAAAAACAGTACGACATTAGGCTGCCTAAGTGTTGTAAACAACTCCATGTTCCAATCCTGTATTTGTTACAGTATTATAACGACTTATCCACAGATTAACACAGCTAAATATAAAATATGCCATACTATTATTGCTATAATAATAAAACATAATCACTGCTCAAATCCTAATTAAGCTCTTGGCGTGTTTTGACATGATTTTAAAATAAGCAGAAATTGCACTCTGAGCCATATTGAGTGCTACAGAAAAGCCTTTGAGAGGAATGATCCAATATCTTTATTCTGGGGTTCACCAGAGACAAATTTACTTCTAATTTGCAAAGAACAGGGACTGGAAATCTTACGCAGAGATGTAGGAAGACTTGAATTGAATCCAAAGTGTTTAACATGTGAAAAACGGGTTAAGTAATAGTTATTGGCTAAAACCATTATGAGTACAAACCAATTCCATAACAAATCATAAGGTTTATATATGTTTTTAAATGTTTGTGTCTCTAAAGCAGATATCATTTAAGAGAACTTGGAAGGACAGATGTATTCTTTTGGAGGCCAGTCTGCTTTCAATTAGTGATGCTAATGAAGTATGAAACTAAAGTAAACTCTATTTAATGATGTGAAGGTCAGGGTATCGAGGTATTTATGTCCTGTAAACATGCACTCGTTTAATAATTCCAACTTGCAATCACACTGAATTCTCTCACAATTTAATATTTTTCTTTTTAGTTTTGCTGGGTCTTTATGGGGAATGAAATGTAATTCTATTTATCTAAACTACATACATAGATATACTAAAAATAATATAATACAATAAAAAGTAAAATAAAATAAAGAATCTTCTATTCTTATTTTATGCTTATCTGGCTCAGTTCAAGTGTGGTCACCATTATTGCTTCAAAAGAAAAAGAAAAAAAAGGGGGCGGGGATTGTATGTTTGTTTTTGAGACTAATATGTGAACTCAGCCAAATGAGACAAACTGAGCCTCACTCTAGAGGGCATATACAGCGTAAATCAAGTTAAACCTTTTCCTGTTTTATTACACTTCTGTAATGTTGTTATTGCATATGCAGTTTTGCCAACTGGCAACAAAATCACACTGAAAAGCAAAAGGTATGGTAAGCAGTACCTCCGTTTCTCAAAAGAGGGAGTAAATGAGCCCATATGCTTATGCTGTTCTGATCTTAGTTTTTACAGACTACAAGAACCAAAATATCTTAAAAAATAGACTCAAACTGAGTCCATGTCAGGATTATGGTTTGTACAAGCTAAAAAAATGCATTTAGTTTAAAAACTAAAAAAAAATAAAAAATAGCTGACCTTTGCACCTCAGCATAAAATTAGAAAAACATTGCAAAATATTTGCATTAGACTTTTGTTGAAGAAAAACCTCTTGCTCTTTCTTGAAAAGTGTAGTTAAACATCTGGGCATTTTATGGCTGCTTCATTGTCCATTTAAAGGCACAGATGGCAAAAATAATTATACAACCTTGACACACATAAGCCACTAAAAGACAAACATCAGACTTGGATTTAAAGTTGCACGACTCGACTCAACTCAGCTCGTGCTTGAGGTATAGGATTTTAAGTCACCAACAATTACAGTTCAATAAATTATTAACATCTTCTCTGGAGTACCACTATTGTATACAAATGCCTGGTTGTCAGTCAGTTTATGTATGTTTTTGTCAAGTTTATCTGTTTTTATATAGTGCTTTCATCAAGTCAATTTAAAGTAAGTAAACCACATCAATGCACTGTTCATGAGGAGCATTTGGTTTATTAACCTAGAACATTAGACTGTGAGCTACAAAAGGTTCTTACTAAGCTGTTCATGTTTGGTAAAGCTTCATAATAATCATATGAACTTTCTCATAATGAAGTCAATATAAAATGATTTTGGTAGCACTTTAAAACTAAGGCCCAAAACTTCCATGTGTCATTAAGACGACACATGGAAGTACTTCTCGAAACATTCTGACCTCTTCACACATTATGTCATCAACTTTTTGCACTTGATTAATGCTCACAAGATCAAACTAGACAAAACCGTATGGACTCTAACTTGTCACTACATGTCACCTGCGAAAGAGATGCCACAATTTCAGTCACTTCAGCTGCGCTGCATGTATTTGCTCTGCAGCACAGAAACGTTTTATGCACCCCAACACAATTTAATTTAGTTTAATCTCAGGCCCTCTACTGGGAATGCAACATATAATTAAACTTTATGGAACTGCCCCTGCAGCTCATGCGAAGCCGCAGATTGTCTCACACACGCCAACTCACAAAGACTGGATGCAAAATAATTTGTGTCAATGCATAATCAAATCATTATATAAGTTGTGATTCAAAATTCAGCGGCTAAAATAAATATTGATAGAGCCAACGGGTATGCAGTGTGGATGACTGGGAGGGCAAGCATGACTAACTACATAGATATATAATGCTTAATTTCTATGACATCAGAGTGGGCAGGGTTTCATTCATTGGATTGTTTGTTGCATTGTTTCCCAGTGTAGATGCAATACACAAGTTAATCAGAAAAGCACACATAGAGTGCTTAGAATTGTTTATATTCCAACTCTCCTCAATGCTCTGGTTTGTTCCTATTGTCTGAGTGTTAAGTGTTTTTTTTCTTTTTTCTATTAGGTTACAGGGACTATAACGCGGTCATCTGTCCACATCGATGGGGGTTAGTGAGTTGGATGCTTATTGGGCTTTCTGCAGAAAAGGTGTGATCAGAACAGTAATGCCTCAGTAATTCAGAGTCTAGGGGATCACAAGAAATAGGCTCAAGCTGGATGTTGCTCAGATTTTGTGTAACATGTGGTAAACGTGCCTGTTTACCAGGTGTGCCTGTTTACCTGTTTTGTTACAATAAACAAAAAATGCATGCTTGAAGTACATGTTCTCCTTTTGAATAGGTGTGCATTTTTGTTTTCATAGTGTTCTGCTGAATTGTGACCAGGTATTTTACTTTTAACATAACTATTTTTATTTTACCATGAAGACTAAAAAGAGTAATCTGTCACTTTGTGAAATTTTTATGCTCCTTGAGAAGCCGTATTGGTCATGCAATCAATTTCATTTTCCGTTTCAAGCGTCCAGCATCCAGAGGTGAGTGAAGTGTTTTTTGTTTGGCCATTGCTCAGAAGGTTGAGATGCTGTTGTGTAAATGTTGAGTAAACCAGGCATGTGAGAGCTATGACACTCATGGCAGAATTGTTGCTATTTTCAAGAAAAGAAAATAAATAAATAAATAAATCCTTGACAGCTTGCCTTATCTGGTAATTAGTTCAGACAGACCTGAACTAATAAGGAGGCTGTAATAAGATGTTTACCAGAATGCAATCCACAGTCATATGTAATAAAGAACAGAACTGCTGAAAATAATGTAGTTTTATTGTGAAAACCATCATCTCTACAGCAAAATTGTGTTCACTGCATAATCAGTAAAGACCTGTTGTAAGTCTAATTTTACAGTTAAACTAACATTATTTACAGTTTACTCATCTGACCATATTCATATCATGTACAAACCTCAAGGTTGTTTTGGCAGATGAGTGTGGTCAAAGCATCAACACAGTGTACGCAAACAAATCTGAATTAGGATTTTGCTTTGACAATCATTTGGTAGGAGTTTTTCCTAAACCTAATTCCATGCAAGTATAAAGCAAACTTTAGTGAACACAAGCAGAAAACAGCTTTCTCTTGTTTACCTTCTCTGTTTATGTCTTTGCCTTTCTCTGGCTTCATCGCCTCCTCGCCTAAACCCATCTTTAGCACAAGTGAATTCTGACAGCTGACGATGCAGGACAACAACATCTTGAAAAGCAGATCTGCTTTTCTATAAAGATGTAGCAAATTTAACAAGTTTTTGTACGCCAGTCCATTTCCCAAGCAACATGAGTCTTTTCTTCTCTCCAAGTAACCTTAGTACAGTCCATCTGGGCTCCACACACGCACATGGCACGCACACAAACTCTCACACACACACAATTACAGAGTGTACTGCCAGTACTGCTCCTAACACCCCCTTCATGTCCCTTTGGCCTTGCAAAGTCTGTTTCTCACACAACCACACTATTTATAAATTCTCTTATCTTGCTTTCTTCCCAGTCTGTGTCTGATCATCACAACTCAGGATGATCGCAAAAAATCCAAATAATGATGCTCCATCCTGAATGAAGTATTTGTTCAGTGCTAAAACCTTAAATTTCAAGACACGCTCAGTGTTGAAGAGACTTAGAACCTGCAGTATTGTAAGAAAACATACTGAATAAGCTTCAAGAGAGAATAACAAAAAATAATAATAATAATAATCATTCATACAAAAACTAAGGGAAATAAACAACCCTGGGCTGGGTTTTAAAATCAAATACTCTGATTATCCCCTGGAGACATGTTAAATCTATTATTAGAAAATTGAAAGAATTTGGCTCAACAACAACCCTGCCAAAAAAGGGAAGACCTCCAAAGCTCATGAACCAAACATGAAGAATTAATAATGAAATAAAGTCAAACATAGCCCTGAAAAAGCAACAGAATACACCAAAAAACTTTGTCTCATAACTTAGCTCAGTTTAAAGCATGCTCATCTTCGTCTTCCTGGTGCTCTACGTTCACAAGTACTCTAACAAACCTCTGATGTCTTCATTTAACAGCTGGATTTTATTGCATTTTACAACAGATTACTGAGGAGATTATTTTACTAAGTGGAATATGGGTATAACCCAGTAAAAGTATGTACTGTATTGTTTTTCTTTCTCTTCCTAGAAAAAATAAAACCTGATGTATTTCATCCTCCATCCCAGAAAGAATGTACAAATCTATGCACATTCATCAAATACAATCACAAAACTAGTTTGTGATGGTAATGTAGAAAATGACATAGCTAACTGGGTATGAATGCTTTGGAAATGCACTGTAGCTTTGTTGTTTTTTTCTCTTTTGTCTGTTTGCTTTTTACTGAATTGTTTTTAAAAGATTGAAAACGATAGAAACAATACCAGGATCTATTTCTACATCAATGCAGAAATACATTGCGAGTACATCACTAAAAAATGGGAGTGATGAATTCTTCCCCAAGATGTACTGTACAAATTCAGTGAGAGAGACATCTTGGATTGTTCCATTTCAACATGTTTTAGAAAACACTGGATCCACAGTTTCAGCAAGACAGGCTTGAGTGTCTGAGCCGAACTGCTGTGTGAAAGCTCAAATCAGGGCTGTCATTCGTGATGAGGAGCAAGCAGACAAGAAGTACGAGATAAAAAGTAGTTGAGCTTTTGTTGTTTTACACATACCCTGGTGCTTTGTCCTCACAGCATGTGTTGATTATAAGAGTTGTCTGTCAGAGTTTGGTGGTTCTTCTCGCATGATAGCAAGAGGAATACTGTTTATATTCTGTGGCCATACAGAGAAAACCACCGATGAGGAACATACATAGTGTGCCATTTAAGCTAGTAACAGCATATGTTCTGAGTTCCTTGAATTTGTGGAACAATTAAGTAAAATTAGTTGTGATGACGCCGGAAACAACACAGTAACTACTCTATAGCTTCAGAAACAGAGCAAAGTTTTGAAGTCTTTAAACATGGCCTCAAACTCCCAAGTCTCCGCTTTTGTTAAGCAGTCTGGGTCTAAATGATCCGTTTAAGGAACTTGAACAAAACGTGCCCCAGGATGCATGTTCTTGCTTTGAAATAAGGAAATGCACATTAATGTTACATTACTCCTCCTGAATCCACGATTCACATTGCAGGTCAGACCTACATTGTACAGCGTCAACTGAGTGTAGGGTTAGTGACGATAATAACTGAGGATAATAAGCCATCTTTTCAAGGAACAAAAGCATTACAATATATTTCAAGTTGCATCTTAAAGAAATTGAATGGCAATATTGGTACATAATTAATGAAGAATATTTGTGTTCATTGCTGGATTTCAAATCAAGATCAGAAGTCGTGCAACAAAGCAATGCGGTACTTTTTTTTTAAAATCGAGATTGAATCAACTTTTGAATAAACATTGAGTGATTTAATTTTTTCCCCATTACTTAATACAAAAAATTACAATAATTTCATTTGAAATATGTTTAAAAAGCAAAAGTGTAATAATAGTCAGAATATCCAATAAGTTAGTGTGTGAGCGAGCGTTGTAAACCCATGACGTGGTTTCATCAGTGGTGCCGAGGTCTCTAAAGGTCCCTCAAGGTGTTCCAATCGTCCCCAAAAATCTAGGGCCGACTCAAAATGAAGTTAGGATTTTGCTGTGATACTGGACACTGTCTGCCAGAGCTTAGAGTTTTCTAGACACACAAACAGGCTGTGAGTCATTGGATCAAAAGGAAGAATTCACAGCTAAATAAACGTAGGCCACAAGCCAGGCCAACCCACTTTGCTGGCAGTCAGACATGCACATGATATCACTAACCCACATATGAGCATGCATATATTTTACATGAACTTCACAAATATAGTAGTACACTTAAGCTTATGTGCCTTCCACTTATGCTCAAATGTCACAGTAAGAAATAGTTTATTACTCTCTCTCAAGCTTTCTGATCCCATATGATAAATGTAATCAATGTACTGCTGATCTTATTTGCATTTCTTTGAGTTGCTTTTTATCTAGTTCTTATCAGGTATGATGGAAAACTTTATTTTCTCTATTTATAGAGAAATAATAATTTCATAATGATATAGTTAATTAAAGTAACAAACAACAAATACCATAATGGTGGCTATTATTTAATTCCTCTCACCTCCTATCAGTGGAAATAAGCAAGGAGCACCGTTTAATCTTGATGGGTATAACATATTTTCACTTTTTCACTCTCCATTTTTGCTTCAACCAACTTACAACTTAAATGCAGGCCATTTATTTAACAGGATTAGGAGATAAGACTGCTTTCAACTTGACCAGGCCATCATTGCCACATTGAAATCCTCCCTTGCCTCACAGCCGGAGGCAAAAACTCATGCCAACTGCTAATACGGACATCCACACAAAGAAGAGATGGGATCATCTCTGCAGAAAGAGATGATCCCAGCCACTGGGCCTCTAGCCTGGATGATTTATCTCCTTCTCAGCCTGATGCTCAGGGAATGTGGAGAAAGGAGCATGTGGCCAGCACAGTCCATTGCAACATCAAAGCATTGATGTTGATCTCAAACTGGGTCTAATTAGGAAAGCAAAACCAAGGGAATGAAGCATTTTTCACACACACCACAATTCATTCAAGGTTCTTTTTTTCTTGCATTACATGAATAGACTGATAAAATCCTTTTTGGGGAGGGGTTTCTTCATCCATTTAAGTTTTTCTCGTCAGGCCTGATGACGGTTTTCATATCAAACTGATCTGGGCATGGTAAACTTGTTGGAAGGTCATACAATGTTCTTTCTATCCCAGATTTGTTAATTCAACTTACAAACCAAAGCTCAGTTTTGTTCATAAAATCCAGCTTTAGTTTGTCTTTAGGTAATGATCACAATAACGCTTTGGAGATGCATGCATGACAGATTTATCCTAATGGACCAAGACTCAATTTCATCCGAAGAATCTCTGGTAAGTAAAGTTTGTTTTTTTTCCCCCCCGTTTTCACTGCAATTACCAGGGGAGTCGTTGCCTGTATTGTTGAACCAGCTAATTTTCATGCATTTCTCAACCCATTCTATTTTGTTAAATTACTGTGAAAGGCTTGTTTTTAAGTTTATAATTGATGCCAATTAGTGAGGATTCATAGCTTTCAATTTGGTTTCCTATGAAGTTAAAACTGATCCATGTGTTTATGTAACTTTTACAATACATCACAACAAAAAAATACATATGTATATTTGTTCCCTTAGAGAGTCATTCAGTTTTGCTTTTGTCATCTGTTAATGTGTTAGGTCATAATTAAATTTTATATCAGAGAAAAATAACCAGATTAAATACAAAAGGCATTTTTTAATAAACAATTTCATTTAAAGAAGAAAAGCTTTTCAACCTACCTGGTTCTATGTCAAAAAATAATCACTTCCTAAGCTTGATAATCCTGCTTAGCAGCAACATCTATCAAGTGTAATCTACATTACTTCTATGTGTTCTCTCTATAAGACAGATCTATGCTGCTGCTTCTGGGAGTGATATCAACAATAACTAAATCCAGCTTGTGCTAAATGTCTTGGACCCAGGAATGTCTTTGCAATGTCAATCAAGCTTGTGTATGTGCTGCTCACCTCTCTGGTGCTTGTCATCATTCAAGCTTAAGATTGCTGGTGCCTAGCTGTGCTAATTGTGGGCAAACAACCTAACCTTACGAGAAACTTGTCAATTTCTCACATTTCACAGCGAGCTCTGGGAAGGCTGCATCGCAGCAGACAAGGAGAAGACATGCAATATGTGCTTGTTCAAATTTTAAAGTCAAGTCCATGTTTTTTTCCCCAAAACTCCCAAATGTAGCTATTAATGAGCATCTCTCACAACCAAAATTACAGCACCAGCCTTATGAGCCGTGCATAGTTTTTGGAGTAGACTCATGGTCGACCTACTGACACACCATTAAATTCTTACCATTTCATTAATGGAAATGTATCAGATTATCAAAATACTCCCAAAACACATCTCCATAATACATTCACAAACGATTCTGTGATTATTTTTTATGTTTTAAACTGGACCGATAGTGCTAATTAGCTAGCTCACCTGAATAGCTCAAAGTAAAGAAAAACTCTCAGCCTTTTCTGCACCCTGTTGTGTGACATCAAGGGGATTTAGGAACAGATTCCTCACAGTCAGAGGTGGACATTGCCACTACTTAGTCATTTGCCATGTTGCTAAAAAATGCCTCATGCGTATAATGACCAGAAAGTATGCGAGAACATCTTAATGCGGTTAAACACCTTTTAACATGCATCATACATTTAATAGCAGGAGACTGTTACCGCTTTCTTTGATAAGTTGTTTTGTTTTTTTCTTATTACAATGCAGTTCTCAGATTTTCCATGCGAGGGTGTGACAGAGGACCCAAACGTATGGCAGAAAAGAACAAGATGCTCCATCCCTGACATTATAAAAGATCAAAGAGCTCTAAAAGGTCGCCGTTGCCATATTCTCATTCTCTGCAGTATTGACACTTGGTATTTCTCTGATCTTTTGCTCTAATTAAAAAAAGACAGAAAAACAGTTGCCAAGGCTGCAACTCAAGAGTGTTTGTGAGTTGTGAGAGGGTTGCTGTCTATGTTGTACAATGTCTGTATGTGTGTTTGCATTTCCTTCAATATCGACTCTTAAGGACTCTGACAAGAATCTTTTCTGCTTTTCTTATAATGCTTTGCCAAAGTTTATGCCAAAAAGTCAAAGGGTTTTTGCCAAAAATAAGCAGTGTTAATGAACAACAGTAAAGAAATCTGTGGGACACATTGGTAGAAAAGCAGCTTTCTCTAATTTCAGATTTCATCAACAAATCTATGAGGGACAAAAGGTGACTCTTGTGTGCTGCTGGTGAAAAACTCCTTGACTCCTATTATTCGTTTCTCAAAAATTGTCCACTGTCCTTTCATAGTGGAAACATTAATGTAAAACATCATTTTTCAACTTCAATTTTACCAGTCAGCCAGTCGATGATCAAAATCGTTCAAATGCCCTTGATCACTGATCAACAGGACTAATATTGAAAATGTACAATTTGTTCCTAGTTCATTAAAAGTAGATTTACAGAACATTCCCAGGATTTTTGGAACAGCATGTTCTTTGATGCACTTTAAGTGAAATCAATACTCTTGATTCAGAAGTAGTCAAAGTGCTTCACTTTTTGCGCATTTTAAAGAGTTATTTTAAATTGTATTAAATTCAACACATAACTACCTCATTATGACAATGTGGAAATAATAAGTATAATCTTTATTTCATGGAACATGGGCATGCAGTTGTATAACAAATTACCATATCGTTTATCATTTATTGTGACACATTTATTATCGTGATATAATTGAATTATTGTCATCACGATAAATTCTGATTAACGATGTTAAAAAACTCCAAAACTGTCCGTATTGTTGGGATTGTTAATTTTACTGTTTTTCTGTTCAATGAGTGTATCAATAAATATCAATACAATTGACAAGATGATTAAATCCAGTTACTGTGAGCAGTTTAGTAATACAAATCACACTTATTTATGTGACTGATGTCCTGAAGCAGCATAAAAATGGGTATGTTTTTCAAGAGCAGTATTTGTGTTTGTGTGGACTGCTGTCATGAACTCACAGCTGTACAGCTTGTTAAAAAACAATAGTATCTCTTGTCACTTTTATCACAATAGTACCAAAAAATATTGTGATAAAACTCTATGTTGCCCACTGCTTGTCCAAAGTATGTGTATGACCTAGAATATCGACAGCTGTAGACCATGTGTTGAAATTAAATCCTAAAAACAATGTGTAAATCCATGTTTACGTCACAGAGTACGCTTAAACTACGACATAGTATAAATGAAGGAAATTACAGGTCAACTCAAGAGCACATCCTTGTTTCTTTTCCCCTCACGTCTGTCAGTGAATTATCTTCCTCAAGTATTAATCTTAACATCTGTATGCATCAGTGTTGTATAGTAACGAAGTAAAAATACTTCACTACTTTACTTAAGTACATTTTGGAGTACTTCATACTTTCCTGGAGTATGAAAATGTTTGATGACTTTCACTTTTACTTCACTATATTTCCGAACTCAATTGCGTACTTTTACTCCGATACATTTTCAATGTGTGGTTTAGTTACTCGTTACAAAAAAGCGAGAGAGAGAAACGAAGTGTTTTGACCCCACCTACTGATTAGCAAGCAGGCTACCGAACAAAGTCGTAGCCTGCTTGCCTGGCTTGTTCATCACCTCCAATAGGATACACCTGTTTCGCTTCTCCCATTGTTGGGGAAATCAGAAATCGGAACACCTTGCATCGGGTGGGAGGGTGGGTCGAACAGAGAAGAGTGCTGCCCGCACTGACGCGGCTCAGGGATTACGTGACACGCAGCGCCGTGCCCTATAATCCACTGTAAGCTATGTAATGTGTTTTGAGGCAATTGACCAAAATCCCGGACAATTTTTAAATTCCCCCCGGACATCTTTTTAGGTCTGAAAAGTAGGACATGTCCGGGAAAAAGAGGACGTCTGGTCACCCTAGTTCAATGGGGGACAGAAGCCATAGCGATAGCAATTTAGACTAAATTTAACGAATATAGGAAAGGCATGCAAGTTCAAAACCACAAACCATTAACATGTGCTACTCTTTAAAACTGGAACAATTTATTAGCAGGTTTCATTTTGCCTGCACTTGGTTGGGTACATTATTTTAAGTTTATTTGACAAGTTTACCAAGATATAAGAAATGTCATTCAAACTTGCCTTGTTTTACTTTTTACTTGTACTTTTCATTACATTACTTGAGTACATCCATTTTTACAGTAATTTCCATACTTAAGTACAAGAAGTTTCAGATACTTTAAGACTTTTACTCAAGTAACATTTCAGTCAGTGACTTCGACTTTTACCAAAGTCGTATTTTGGAGAGGTACTTGTACTTTTACTTGACTCTGAGATTCCAGTACTTTATACAACACTGGTATGCATAACTCTTAAAATTAGGCATCAGCCATTTAAAATGTAAAAAAACAATACAGCTGTTGGAAGCATGACTAATAAACTCCCAGATCCCACTGATAAAACGAGAGTTCAAATTCAGTTTAGTGTGTACATCTACTGAAAAAAGAAAAAATAACTATCAGTGTGGATCAGGTAAACCTTGTAATCTCACTAGAGCCCCTACAAAATCTGTCTCTAATTCTGCAGGAATTGCTTAAATTCAGGACAACCTCTTCATTGCTGCATCTGCACATTGCCAGAGATGCCTCACAGATAATCAGAACCTCCCGGCTTCTTTAGACCAAGTGAAGAGGCAGCAAAAGATAATGAAGACATAAAAACTTAAACTGTAGAGCCAATCTAAACATGAAGAAATGAACAGACTTGTGAGTGCTTCAGTATTAATAAGTTCCCATAATCATAAATCAGGCAGACAAACTTAACTTGTTTCTCATCTTACATTATCTTACTTCGTCATTGTAGAAATGACTGTCACAACTGGATCCCAAACAATAATACAGCAAATAAAGTGACATTTAAATAAAGTTTTAGTGTTCTGTTAGGTTATGACCTCCATAACAACATAAAAACAAGTACATCTGCCTTAATGTACATCTTTAGACAAATGTCTTCAATTTCTTGTGCCATATGAGCAGTTGGCAAATTGGAGCAAAAACAAAAATCCATAAAGTCAACACACACGGGTCAGTGTTCAGTGAAACATCTGCTTTCTATACACACCATTAGCACATACTGTCGACAGCTGTACAATCTCTACCTTCACTGCTTTATTTTTTGTTATCCAAAGGCACACAGCAAAGAGAAAACCTTTCCAGAGGTCAGACCTTCAGCTACTGAACCCAAAGCCCATCCTCAACCCCAAATGGCAGATGGTTACATCACTTTACCCATGAATCAATGTGCATAAATAACTCATGATCAGACCTTCTTCCACTTTCACTATTCAGTCTGAACATTTTAACCATGAAATCAGTGTTGTGGTTCATTGGTAAAGTTTGAGTTAATTAACCTTATGTAGAAAACTCATTTCAAGATGTTCTACAGCAGAAAAAAAAAAAAATTGGCGCCACCTTGTTAAATTTTTGAACATCTGAAATTAATACTTGTGCTTTAATATACATTTTATGTTTGAAGCATTAACTTGTCCTCAGAATCTCTTTTGTTTCTCTTTTAGATTACGCTGCCAATTTAGCTATTCATCATGGGATTAGTACTTTGGAAAATATCATCTTATAGCCCACATTTCAATATTGTCAGCTTAGCCTCAACAAAGATGTTGTAAATGAGGGTCAATTTGCCTGTTTGATGTGGTCCAAATAGCCTTTATAATTTAGATATAAATAGCCTTCATGCTTAAAATGATGTGGCCTGTAGAAGAAAACCAAGATTTTAAAGAGCATGTGTGAAATTAACATGAAAACCATCCTGGACATAAAGCGACGCAAGACATCAGTTTCACTAGACTGCATCAGGCCAAACAGCTTTCAGCCTCAAACCATCTAAGCATGAGTGACTTATTGTGGTAGAGTTACAGGCAGTTGTGTGTAACTCCAGAGGAATGCAGAAAGTGAAAATAATTAAAGTTTTTTATTTTTTTAAAACCTAAACTGAAATGACGGGAAATCCAAAAATCCAAAATCCAAAGCTTTGGATAAAGTGTGGGAGGAAAGAAATGGTAAACCCGATACACTGGAGTGTGCATTAAACAAAAAAAAAGTTGGGAATTTGAGGTACAGCCAAGAAAATTGTGTATTTTAAGCTCCAAATCCAG
Organism: Xiphophorus hellerii; assembly: GCF_003331165.1. Classification (NCBI taxonomy): domain Eukaryota; kingdom Metazoa; phylum Chordata; class Actinopteri; order Cyprinodontiformes; family Poeciliidae; genus Xiphophorus; species Xiphophorus hellerii. The sequence continues at coordinate 18,367,135 of NC_045694.1, read as the reverse complement.
GAGTTTATAATCAGTAAGCACAAATAACCACAAAGTTAAACAGCAAAGTAACACTGGGTTAGTCCATCTGTCTTGTTAATGAGTAGCAACAACTAAGAAGATATTTTTAACAACTTCCCCAGTTTTATCGTCTCATCTCCTCCCAATAACATTTTTCCATTTTATTGTAGATTACAATGCCTCCCTCACCACTAAACATTGAGTTCAAAAAGTTCATTTACATAACTTGCAAAAATTTGGATCTACTAAAGCAAAATAATGATAGTTAGGAACTAAGAAAAATACTACATTTTTTTAAAGTTATTTTATGTTGTCTCATGTAGAATTGAGATTTTGTTTACCAGTACTCTCTCTGATTTATGTTTAGTGTGTAAAAGACTTTTTTAATAGAGGATTTAAACAATAGAGCAGCTATGCATATTGGTTGGTGTAAATGGATACTACCCTAAATTTGACAAACACACTTTAAATCAGGTAATTGACCATCAAGCTAGGAAATCACTATTTGTACTAATCAGACGCAGTTTATGTAAGACTAATTTAACAATAATTATCAGACAAAGTAAACTCAAACTCAAACTGAGGAAAGAAATTGGCCTCACATTTTGCTTTGAGGCCTGTGTTGGGAGTTTTTTCATGTGAAATGCCAAATCTGGGTAACAAAAACTACTCAATTAGATCTGAATAAGCATCAATTAGAATATTAGCCATGCTGTTAGGCAGTAATGCCACATTATTGTCACTGGCCGACATCCATATGCCAATAAGAGATTGGCAGGTCAGAATTAGACAGAGGGTGTGTCCCAGTGAGAGAAGTACTGACTGCCAGATACACCTGAATGCTGCTGCCAAATGACCTCTGGTCCTTTCCAGTACTACATATGCCCACCTGCCAGCACTTTCACAAAATAATAATAACAAAATGAAAAGATACCTTTGTTAACATTATATTACAGTTCTAAATGTCTTTGTACCAACATGGGCAAGTGCATATGACTCCTAGCTAATGAGTCTGTTTGAAAACAATGGAAACTGTTCGTATTCTTCAGGCAAATACACCTCATTCCTAAATGTAATATTTTCCAGCTGTTTTAACATCGACTTAGTGCCATTACTGACTCATCATGATCCAAGTAGGAAGACTACTTATGCTATGAATTAATGTATGGAAAAGGGGTATGATTATACAAGTTAAACTTCATCATACTCCTTTTCAGACTTACAGTCACCGAATAAGTGGTGGATTTACATGTATCTGAGTAAGTAAATTTGATAGTAAGGTATTGTATTTACAGTTAGAAACATGAAAGTCTTTATTATTATTATGTTTGTTGGTGATATGTTTGAAATAAATTATCATCAAATCAAGTTCTGCCAAAATACACAGACAGAAAAGTTCAAAATACATGCAGCATGCAAATCCATAATACTTGCAACAAGTCAGTTGAAAGGACTTGTAGTGCCTTTCTAAAATATTCAGAAAGATTGGTACAAATGAACGCATAATTATTTAGTGGGAAAAAAATTTATTTTGAAAAGTTATAACCTGAAAGGTTTTTTCTGAAATAATTTTTTGTCTATACTATTGTTTCACAATAGTGCAATATCAGTCAGATAACTGGTAGAGGAACTATGCAAATAATTAGTCAGTCATCTCAACTAGGTGAACTGATGTCTTCACTTTGAGAGGGTTCTTCCAACTCATGGAAGTGTTTTGATGAAACTTTTTACATTGTGTATCTGACTGTGTTTAAGGTCTTTGTGATGCTGAAAGATTAACCTTCATCCCAGTTGCAAGTACTTTACAAACTCAGAGGTTTTTTTTCCCAGAATTGTCCTGTATTTAGCTCCATCCATCTTCCCATTAACTATGACCAGGTTTCCCTGTCTCTGCTGAAGAAAAGCATTCTCTACCCTTAGATTTCATTGGTGTCATCTGGGCGCTGAACAGTATTAGTTTTACATTACACTCAGCTTTTTGGCATTTATCCAGAGCACATACTATCACATGTTTGCTGTGTTCCTTGCATGTCTTGTTGCAAATTACAAATGAGTTTGTTATGGGTATATTTTAACAATAAATACTCAGGTTACATCACACCAGTAAACTCAGCTTACAAAATTAGCTGGCATCTTAAGGCAATTGATTGCACATTAATTAATTTAGGGGTATCAAATTAAAGAAGGCTAAATTTAAATGCATACTAAATTAAGAATATACATATATTTAATAGCCATATTGTACCCCATCACATGCATGGATTCACATATTGCCACTCTTGTATACGAGTTGCATGCAGTAACTCTCATCACCACTAGACGCTGCAAGCTCTATTAATGCAAAAGTAAACAAAATTTTTTGTTCTCCACATAAGCCTTCATGATCATATTGTGGACTAAAACACTGGAGGGTTTAAATTCTTTACGTTTGTAGGGTTAATGTACCACAAATCGTGAAAATACACCTCTGTGTATTTTGTGAAAATTTCTCGTTTCTCCTCTCTTAATCCCTCTTTTTCTTCTACATAAACACACACACCCCAACAGTGCAAATAAATTCCTCCCCTCATTAGTGTTGGCCATTCATTAATTTATTCAGCTGCACACCTTCAGTATTTCACCAGTTTCCAGGTGGGTGGCATTCTCTTTAAAATGAAGACTAAAAAAGGAGGAGGAGGAGAAGTGGTGGGTTCTTTCTGCAACAGGAAGACCACATAGAAATTTCTGTCAGACAGCGGAAGCTCTTCAGTTACAGCTTAAAGAAATTGGTGCTGAAATATATTCATTAAAATTCAAACACACTCCAAATATGACAAGCAGAAAGTTATAGGATATTTGACCAACATGTGGTTACAGAGACATAGAAAGTGAACTAGATATTTCTCAGTATTTAGTGACGCCTCATCTTATTAAAATGTATTTTTAACGTGGGTTGTTGGAGATTATAAATGTCTATGCCTGCAATTAATTTATGATGTGAGACCAGCGGTTAATTATCCTGTTAATTCACGATAACCTAGCTGTTTTTATCTCATCTTTTTTTTTTGTCAGTGTGACACGTTTTGTTTTGCACACAGAAATAAGTGCCTCTTGTGTTACGACCTATTAAAAGCTGTTTTAATATTTCACTTACCATTTATGTCTCAACACTTATGCGCAAGCTATCCCACACAAACTAATTCAAAGTTTAGCTCACAGAAAAAAAGAAAAAATATTCATACTCAGGCTGAATTTAAAGTCCAGTTACATTAAAAATATCAGAACTGCTAGTATTTTTCTTTACAAACTCAAACATGTACTTTGGGGCTGTGCATGGTGTAGAGGTGGAATAGGTGTCCCATACACAGAGGCTGTAGTCCAGTAGTCTGGGATTCGATTTCCAACCCTGATACCTTTGCTGTATGTCTTTCTTCCTTTGCGTATTTTCTGTCTGGTGACTAAAGGGGACTAGCGCCAGAAATTTATTTGACCATTTATTGCATAAGCTGAAAAATATGTGATGATTCAAACTTTCTGTGACTAATATGTAGTTGTATAACAACTGTTCTTCACATCTGCATGACACGTAGTTCACCAAAGTGAAAAGTTAATAGCAGGAGGAGGAGAACAATGAGCTGGGAATTTCAACAGCCGATGTCCTCCTATAGGAAGGTACCATAACATCAATCTTGAAATACTACAATCTCATTACAAAAATTTTGTGCATTCTCCCAAAAAGTCAGGGGCCACTCATGCTTTATTATGTGTAATGAAAGATACACAGTGTTATTAATGAACCCAAAATAACTCCCTAAAATCATCCAGCAAACAGGAACAATTTTAATGCCATGTACTAATCCAGATTATTATCTTAATGTTGTTCTCCGTTAGCTCAAGCTCTACAAACTATAAACTATCCTCTTTAACTTAAAACTTAAAAGAAAACGTTAACAATCCTCAAAAACTAACTCTGAAGCATGTTTGTGGACATTGCATTTTAAACGGTATAGTATTGTGTCCCATTTTAAAATCACAGGCAAAAACAACAAAATCAGAGCATGAATCCCTCTCAGCATCTAAAGTATTGTTTTGGGAAAACATGGCCAGCATTTATTGAGGCTGTGATCCTTATGCAGAAATGGTGTTGCTTTCTTTTTATGCTTCACATACACAGATTATTTATATATATATATATATATATATATACATACACATACATAAATAAAAGACTCAAACTTGTACACAATAAATACAATGCAAACACACATCTTTGGCCCCGGGGCCATTTTCTGAGGCTGGTCCCAAGGTTATTAGAAGGCCATTTAACTGTTTTTGGAGGGTGATCAAATTTCCAATTTTTCCTGACCTCGCTCTTCACCGCTTCCCCCTGGGCTCTGCTAAAAATGAACCGGCTTGCCACGGTAAAACAGACCCCACCCAGCGGCCAAATTGCCAGAGGCATCTTCGCAGCAGATTTGATCTAATATATGTGGAGCCAAAAGTGCAATAAACAGCGCATCATAGAATGATTGGTTTTATGTCTGTCACCATAAAATAAGTGAGAGGGATTTAGAACCCCTTGCCTCACGCTTAGCAACAGCTGGAGAGACCCTCTGTTTCTTAATTTGAGGTTTAGATGAGTGAACGCGTGAGATGAGTTCGTGGTAAATGAAAAATCTCTCCCCCGCATGTTTTGTGTGAAATAGTCTTAGTTTTTTATCACCCATCTCCATTCACACTTCTGCCCCTTTTTGAAACAGCTGTTGACAAACAAATAACCCTGTAAGAGATGGTGTGAGGAGCAATCTGTAGACAGTGCTCCTAGGAGGTCTTCCTCAGAGATAAAACCATTATACCAACCAGGAAATATACTGTTTTACAAATGCCAGAGGGAGATGGCTGTCTCTTTCTTATTTCACCTTTACATTTGGGCTTTTTGGTTCTGCTGTAGAAAATACACTCAATTTAGCTGCTTCTTCTCTTGAATATAATAAAAAACAAACATTATGCCTGCAACTTAAGCACAAAAAAATTATTTGATTTATGCAAAAATATATGGAACATGTACAAATATATACCTCCTGTTAGGCCCGCAGTCAAAGTGAGAAAAAAAGACCAAAGTTGGTTGAAGACAATGAAGTTAAGATCTTGTGGAACTTCCTGATCGCAGCTGATAAGAATAAGGTGATGGCTAACCATCCAGACAATGTGGTGATGGACAGGCTCACAAAACGCAGTAGTGGCAGACATATTGAATCCAAGCAAAAATATAGAAAGCTTGAGAAATACTAAGGGCTCAAGTAGGACAGAGATTTTGGAGAAAGGAAAGTCCTCATTGGCACCAGTGGTATATGATGGCACCTGATTGGAGGAGTTTCCATAGCAGATCTAGCTTCAGAAAAGCACAGATAAACAGTCGAGATACGACTCAGAGCCCTCAAGCTCCCAGGCCTCCCAGACTTGAAACTGCCTAGCTGAATATAGCAAATTAAGTCATATTTATATATTAACATATAACTAAATATGGCATGTTTCTTGATTCATCTAGTTTTATGACATTTCCTCATTATTTATTTCTCTCTTATATGACTTCATCTGCAGATTAAATAAAAATCGTTTCTTGTAAAGGTCTAGTATCAACCCAGAACAATGACTTAGACACAATCCAAGTTTCAAACTGCGCCCATAATTTTCTCTGCAACATTTTATTGTGGGGAGTCGACCTGCGGTCTACTAAGAGGATGATGGCATGTATTAGAGTGGAGCAGAGAATAACTTGTGAGGACCAGCTCACTCACACCACAACGCTCATATTGACAATAGTAGTACCTCATCCAAATAAATCAGGACAAACCAGCTGTTTATGTGTAAGGAGTCACAAGCACATGTGCAGGAATTACATTTGTGCACCAATCCAATAAACAAACAAGCCGAAGGATGTGTTCAAATCCACACAAAAAAAATTCTCCATTTTTTACTTTAATTTTTATATCTGAACTCTGTTAACCACTAAAAACACTTTGCTGCACTACATTCAGCTTTGCTGGAGGAATTCCATTCATTAGATTGACTATAAATAGGTGTCAATATTTGTAACTATCCATCTGCTTCATTGACATTAACCATGTATAAATATTTGACATTTAAAAACACATGAAAAATATCAACCCCTTTTTAAGCTTAAGAGAATCATACATTTATTTCAAAATCTTTGTAATGCGAGATTAAAACTTGGGGGTCAGAAGGCGATTTCTCATTGTAGAAATAATCTCTTGCCGTCATCTAAGGGGATTTTTTGAGTGGACCAAAGTACAGACAACAACTCTGGATAATCATAGAGTGCACATTTAATGAGAAATGGAATAACTTACAAAACTGGTGGCACTGCAGGGAAGATGGAAAATGACAATGAATTTCAGAAAGAGTCAGTGGGGAACAATACAGTGAGCTTAAATATTGAGGTGGAGGTGACACAGGAACAAGAGGAGCTAATCAGAGGTAAGTAAGGGCAGCTGGAGAAGAGACCACACTGAGGGAAATAGGAGATTGAAAGCAGCTGGGAAAGTGAGCAAAGTGGCAGGCTAAGGTAGTGGTGCCCAACCCTGGGACCGCTGTCCTGCATTTTTGGATGTCTCTGTTCCACCAAAGCCTGATTCAAATGATTACATGACCTCCTCTGCATACCATAAAGTGCTGTTAAGCCTGTTAATGACCCATTCATTTATGTCAAGTGTACAGCAGCAAGTAAACACATTTTGCAGGTCAGTGGTCACTGAGGACTAAGGTTGGGAACCACTGGGCTAAGAGAAAGAGAAAGGGAGACATGAAACCTGCAGAAAGAATCACTGATCTAGGAAAACAGATCTAAAACATAAACTATGAGAATAAATGCATAAATAAATTAAACTGCCCAGAAAACTATGAATTTGTAATGTTAGATTTTCTTTGTTTGAGTTTATCTTGGGTCTATTTGTATGTTAAAATGATCCATCATCTATCCCCTCTTGTCTTTGCAAAGTGGCTGGTATCCATCTTCAGCAGTCTTTGGGCGAGAGGGAGGGAACACCTCAGACAGGAGGTCAGTTTGTCACAGGGCAACACAGACATATACAGGACAAATAACCATGCGTGCACACACACATGCAAAAAATTTAACAAATAACCTGACCTAATGGAGAAATTGTATGCGACTTGAACCCAAGATCTTCTTGTTTAAAGGCATCAACAACCGTGCGCCACTGTGCTACCCACTGTTGATATGAGAATCAGACAATGCTTAAAGGAGGAGCTAATTAAAATGCAGTTGTTATACAAATGTGCAGCCGCCTCAGTTCAGTACGCTGTCAACAGCTGAAGTGAACTTATTCCCAGCACTGAAGCAAACACTGGATCTTGCCTGCATCATTTGTGTCACAGATGTAGCTCTCAACCCTTTTAATCAGCATTCCAAAACTTGAATACCCTCCTCTGGCTATTCCATTGCTTAGACTTCGTATTCTGCTCACTCTACCTGGAGCATATCCTCTGAATAGCATGAAATGCAGCTTCCCAGAGGGGGTATTTAGAAACTGAAACAAAAGTCAGAGCTTTTCTATGTTCTGTAAAAACACAAAAAGGGAACAAAAAGAGCTTTCCCAGCAGCACAGAGCACCTTGGTGGTGGTGAACAATAGTTGGATTTTTCTGTGCCTGTCCTCTCTGCTGCCCAAACTTTATTCTCTCACAAGCCGATTATCTTGTTGCCACAGTGTTCAGAACACTTCTCGGTGTCTCAGCCTGGTGATCAATCAGATGAGGTTCGTTCTTTGGTTTATTGCTTTGTATTTTATGACAAACTTCAAGAAAGTTGGACACAATAAACTTTGAGTCTACATAACTTAGAAACAACTTTGATGATAATAATAATAATCAGAAAAAAGTCCAGAGATTAAAAGAAATTTAAATATATATATATATACATATATATATATAGAAGTCTTGTGAAGCTCTTTAGACTCTTTGCGAGTGACAGCAAAATAAAGTTTTTGAACTTTTAAATTTTACACCATCTTTTCTTCCTCTTGTCGACATTTAATGATGTTTTTACTGTTGGATATTCCATGTCCATTCATTGACTATTTCCACTTACCTCCCATTAATTGACCAGTTATATGCTGGCCACTTTTAAAATGCTGCAAAATTTTGATACAATTAGTGGCAGATATTTTTTACATTTAGGATATTTTCAACAGTGCTGTTTAAAGCAAAGCGAGTTTCAGAAATACAGGAGTCCAAACAAAAAAATTACCTTGATCTTAGTATTATTATTTAATTATTTGCTCTATTTAGCAACAACATAACAGGTTGCAAGATTTTCATCTTTCATCAAACATACAATGCTTTTAGTTGCTGCTTTTATTGAGTTAATGTAGCCCAAAGTGCTTCTCCGCCAGAAGAACATTTGCGACTGCTCAGGCCATCACTGATGCTTTCATATGGCTTTAAGAACAAGTTTAGCTTAATATAAAGTGGCTACACTAAAATGTAAGTATGCACACATGCACATCTGGTCAGAAAAACTCATTCAACCTAAGACTTAAAGCCATCCACTGTTGTCTTTTACTTGTCAGCTTCTCGTGTAAGTGGACAATTTGGGTGTTTCTTCTCCCTTTAATTAATAAGTGCCCCTGTTATTATCATAGTCACACCCATTGCTTACAGGAAGGAAACAGTACTTCCTTTACAACTTATAAAAAACATGAGTATAGGTGGAGAAAGCACACATCTGACCTGGAGAGAAAGCTGCGGTAAAGTTGCAGCCCTGAGTTTGCAGTCGTTTCACTAAAAGAAGCTTCTGAATGTTATTTGTTTTTAGCACACGCCCTCAGATTTGTTTGCCTTATTTGCATGTGTATGTGTCTGTGTGAAGGGTTGAGACTTGAGTTTAATAGCAACCTTGATGCTGTGCTCACAGAGGCCTCTGAAGTTGCTTCCACTCCATCAAGTCAGTGTGTGGTTGCCTGGCAACCCAGGGTCCGGCGTTCCCGAGCGGCGTTGTTTGTTCCCTGCGAATGATCTGCCGGAGAGAGGGAAGACGGGCAGAGGTGAGGATGAGTGTAGGAAAGACACAAATTGGTAAATGGAAGACGCAGCCTCAGGGGCCCCCCGAATCAATGCCTGAGCAAACAGGCTTTGTCTGTCTCTCTCCGCCAGACGCCATCTTTCCCACTGTTGGATGGTTCTCATCCTCTGTTATCTTCTTTAATCTTATTTTTAGCTTTAAATACGTAAAAGTATTCATCATCAACTAATTTTGGAACATTTTTACTTCAAAATGTTCTTTATTTCCCTTAAATTATTCAAAACCGTGACTCCTCTGTCCTCAGGCTATTGACTTAACAATTCATCTGTCTCCTGCTATGCATTTTCAGCTTTATTTCCCTATTCTGTATGCATTAATACATTTATTAAAAATCTTATAAATGTGGCTTAATACAATGCATACAGAAACACACATTACACAAAAATCTCATTTAACTTGGATTGAGCATATTCTCTTATATCAGCGACTTTTAAAGTTTTTTTTAAGCTGTGGTGACTCTGTCTTTGCTAGTGTTTCTGTGCTTCACAGGCCTTTACTAAAAAGATACCTCATAGGATTAACTAAAAGGTAAAAAGACCATTTTGGTATTATAAAACCTTGCTGACATTTATTGACCCATATTTGTCCAGTTTTTACTCTTGTTTTGTGGTTTGCCTTGATCTGATCTAAAATCAAAGGAACTGGGATTTGTAACTGCACAATCTGGCCAACCAGCACAATAAGATTTTTTGTCTTGACATCCAAGTTACTGAGAACTATAAATGCTGCCTTGTCAAGAAATAACTTACATGTGGATGAAATCTTGCCTAGAAGTGTTCTAATGTGCTCATGTGCAACTCACCCAAAACATCTTACTAGTTTGGGGTTCGGGTCACAGGTGTCAAACTCCAGTCCTGGAGGGCCGCTGTCCTGCAGTTTTTAGATGTGCCACAGGTACAAAACCAGGAATGAAATGGCTTAATTACCTCCTCCTTGTGTAGATCAGTTCTCCAGAGCCTTGCTAATGACCTAATTATTCTATTCAGGTGTGATGCAGCAGAGGCACATCTAAAAGTTGCAGGACACCGGCCCTTGAGGACTGGAGTTTGACACTCCTGGGGTACACATTTCATTAAAAGCGGCTTAGTCAAAGGTTTTAAGACTGAGACGCTGCGTGTGACTTTAAACAGGTCATTCAATTCTGCAAAGAAGAGTGGCCAGAGTTAAAGTTTTAGTTTGGAAAAAGATTAAATTGACTTTTTGGTCAATAAAATTAACAGTTGCAAACTTCTCAGTTGTAATAAGAAACACAATTTGGGTATTAAGAAAAAGTAATTACCCCATTGGATTGATAAATAAAGAAATTGTAAAATTTCAAGTGATGAAAAGCTTATTTTGTTGAAATGTTTTTCATGAATTGTTTGAACGCTGTATCACCTGCAAGAGAGATTTAGGGGACTTTTGAAAATGATCTACTATTCTGTACAGATTGTTGAAGAAATCCTGAAAAATTTTGAAACTTTTTTAAAACAATACATTTTATTATACTGCAAATTTATTTATTTTTATAACATTTCTTCTTTATAGATCCAACTGACTAAACTATGTTTTTCAAGGATTTAAATATGTTTGATTTTAATAAACCTTATGTATATTGCATCTAGTCCAGGAGAACTGGCTCCACAGGCATGCAAGGTTTTATGCCAGTTGCTTCTTATTTTGTTGGAAGTTTTTATTAAATCTTTAATATTTATCCTAAGGTCCCCATACTGTGAGGCTAGCGCACATCATATCTGTCAAACCTTCTTGTGTGGCTTCATAAAGAAATGAAATGGCTTTATATGAGCAATATCTCTCATGCAGTATGAAGTGTGAGAAATCAAGTTGGGCTCTGCTGACTTTCACAAGTCAAACCAAAAATAACTCTGGCTTGACCAAATCATTCCACAAGTCAGGCAAATTAAACAACAATCAAAATAGATTCATTCCCAGTGAGACGCCATGTGGAAAATGTGTAGTTTTCTTTCGTTATGAGCTCTGTTCCAGCTGTATGACATCAGCGCATGTCTTCATGACTTTGTGAAACCTCAGATTCACCGTTAGGCATGCTGACATTTTGGTAGTCGTTATGAAAGCGTTGCACTGTACTCGGCACTTTTTTTCCCCCCTTTAGAACAGAAAGTTAATAGATCCTGACAGATCTTGTTATGCAGTTGTTGAGACAAAATCAATTTGTTAAGACTGGTTCCAGAAGAGTAAGCTTCAAAGCAAACAGTGAGTGCACACTGGAGCGTGAGCGCCTACCTGGCATTTCTGCTTCAGTTCGACTCACATTAGCTCCCAGATGTAACCAGTAGGGGTTGAGAACACACACGCACACACCCACACTAAGCCTCTCAAAGGACACAATGTACTCAACACTATAACCTGCTCTTTTTGTCCTTTTTACTTCTTCCCCCTTCCTTAACCTAATTATATCTGTCCTTTCCATTCCTTCTTTGCACTGCAGCACTGGCGTTTTCACTGCCACTAATGACACGGTGTGATCTCCGCAGAGTCCCAAGCCAGCGAGCTGGGGTCACATATGTTCTATATCATCTACTGAACACTTCCATATGGAAGCTGTGCCACCTATGCCAGGATCCGACACAAACAGAGAGCCCATGCAGGACGTGGGAGAGAAGCATGGCGAGATTGACTGAGGGAATAAACAAGAAAAGAAACACAGCGAAAGACGTGCAGACAGGGGGAAGAAAAAGGGAACGGTAAGGAAATGAAGAAAGGCAAACGTAGAGAGAAGGAGCAGACGGGAAGATGACAGCCAATTAAAGATAAAACACGGAGAGAGGGAGTGTGATGGAGGAAGAATGCACACCAGATCTATTTTTTTTTCCCTCTGTCTGGCTTTGGCAAGAAGAAGTCATAAACAGGAAAGTCTAAACTGAAGAGGTATACTCCTGCTTGCTTCAAGCCAGTCTTTTTAGAATGTTTTCCTTTCAGTCGGATATTTAAATCACTGTGTTAAGCCAAAGTTGACATTGTCTGTCCTCAGTGTAAATGGTGGTTAACCTGTTGACTTGCACCTTTCATTTTCCCTGAAGCAACTTTAAAGATTTTTATTTTGCAGACACTTGTTGCTCTAGTTTGTTTTAGGTTACTAGGTTATCATTCGTCCAAAGCTCTTTAAAATTTACTGCCAAAGCAGCGCAGTTAACTTGAAGGCTGGGACAAAAAGACTAGGCCGAGTCTTTACTACATCTTTGTTTTCTACTTCTCAGCCATTTTGTCACAGATTTGCCGTATGATCCAATCTTTAACACGTATCAGTTGTCAGACAGCCTCACTTTTGACTAATTTAGAGAAGTTATTTTTTTTCATGCGATGGTTAAAGAGGTGCCCAGGACTTTGTGGCTGTAAAACAAGCCATCAGCCCTCCACTACTATGCTGACAATGCGTGTGCCAAGATCTTTTACTTCGCTTTCTCCATTATGCTACTGTGCTTTTTGGTCAACAGCTATCCAAAAAACATTCTTCTGAAAAGAAATTGTAGATTTTCTTCAGTCTGTCACAAATACAAAACAACACTTACACCTCTTCCAATTACGTTTAAGTACCACTCCCGCACAGCTTTAAAGCTGCAGTAGCTTATTTGTTGTTTTTTTTAATTTTTACATATTTGTCACTATGTTGTGACAGAGGGTATGATGCTGTGCTAATAGTGACAACTGCTATCTAACGTCATCAGTGGTCATGCTAACTAACCTGTGTATTCACAGCAGGCTCCACGTAGCAGAGAGCAAGATGGAGGGGTGAGCAACATGTATACAAGAATGATGGACAGTGCTAAGACATTCCTCCAGGTTGTTTGAGCCTGGGTATAACTCTCCAGACAAAAGTAGCAACAGAGAGAAGGCAGGGGAGCTCCATTTTTGCTTTCACTAACCTCCATGTATATATATATACACACATATACTGTATATATATATATATTAAAGGCTACTTACTTTGTTTGTTACAGCTTCAAAGTAGTTTTAGTTTTTGTCCTTAGCCTTTTAAAACTACTTTAAGTATCGGAGATCAATTTGACCCTGATTTCAAATTATCTAGATGTAGTGAAATTGCTGGAAACACCGATTAGAAACTGAAAGTTTACTTTAGAATATATCTAGGTATTTTACAGCAACTAGGCCACATCTGGCCCTTTACAGGAGCCAGACAGACCTAGAAAGATAAATAAACATTTTATGCTATATTACGGCACACCTTACTTAACAGTCACCCATTGGAACATGATGAACTAACGACGAAGCAGTATGGCAGGGGTTTTCCACATAAGTGAAGAGAAAAGTTTTTTAAGTAAGATAAGATCAAAGAAAGTATTGGAGGGATCAGATTCACTCTAATCATTAATGTGGACCATGTAAATGAGCAACACGTGAAACTAGTAGGATCCACAAACAGCTTTATGTTAATACTAGTCATATTTAAAAGTGACTGGTTATCAAAAGGAAATGAGTTTCAAAAACCTGGGATAGCAAGATAATTACTCCTTTATCCTAGGATAATGACTGAAATATATTTATAGCGGGTTTGTTGCTTCCATACATAAATGTGCACACCTTTAAACTAATATTCTTTTGAGCCACAACTTCTTCTTGTAATTTCAAGAATAACTAATGCGTTATAAGTGTGACACTGAGTTAATGGGGATGAACAAGAGAGACAAAGAGACAAGATGCTTGTCATGCAGATGTGTTGAAGATGTGAGAATCCCCCAGTTTTCAACCCATCACACAGGAAAATAAATAAATAAATAAAAATTAAAAAAAATAAAAATAGAAAATCAAGCCTTTTAACTCTGGAGTCACACCTACGTTGGATATATAGGACACAAGTGTGATGACAGACTGAGTAATTGGGACACACAAAACCGTACAGGTATACACCCACCGTTACATGCAAGTAAAACCACAGTGTGTGACTTCTGTATTGCGGTGTTTGCAGCATGACAGAGAAAACTCACAGTCGGAGACAGCAGTGTGCGATAGCTGTTCCTCCAGGGGTGACATATGGTTTAGAGTGCTATAGGGGGGCAGAACAGCTTGTGTATACATTTGTGCATTACAGGAGGTATGCAGTCCCTAACATTGAGAGCATAGTAACAAGACCAACCATTGAAGATAGGACAAATACAATGACAAATACATTGTAAAGTAGTAAGGTTATTCCCATCACTTAGTTACCTATACATTTAGTTTACAATGGGACAACTTCAGGAGGTTGATAACCATATCAAAATGCATTTCATTTCTTTTTTAGAACTGAAGTGACTTGTGTTTGGTAAAGTTACACGCTGCATCATCTGATGTCCTGTGAATGCAGCGAAACATTTTCATTCTTATTAAAGTGCAACAATGACCACACATTACACAATAACACATAAAATTTTAAATAGCCATATATCCTTGTCACAAAAATCACAATCAGAGGACTGATCCATTTGAATCTTTTAGAACAACACACCCTTCAGTTTGAAATCTCTTATTTCAGCTATATCTGAATTACAGAGGAATAATTCCAACGTAAGCCCTAAAAAGTATTTTACCCAAAGTTCAAGTCTCAAGTCTTTGTTAATTGAAATTTTTCAGGTTAGAATCTTGTCATAAAGTTTGCCTGTAACACAACAGTCTTACAGGGAGTGAAATAAGATCAATAAATTTAACTGATGAACATATTTGTCTTTTGGAAACAAAGCTAATCATCATGTATAATGTTACTGTGTGAGTTACTTTAAGATGATTAGCTTAGACTTCGTGTTGGTGTCGGATAGATAGCGTTCTATCCAAATTTCATATTTTGCAAAGATGTGATTTATTTTGATTTGGTTTTTTTTTTTATTTGATCTGTCTTAAGTACTGGAACCTGCAAATAATGTAATATATTCTCTGGTGTATAATTACATTATTTTCCGAAATTAAATCAGATTAAACAGGGTTTTTGCCTCCTTGAAATTGAGCTATTCTTACTTGAGTGCATTGAAAGCTTAGTGACAAACTGCAAATGTTATGTACTTGATTCAACTGTTCTCCATAGCATCACGTTTACATTTTCTTTCTACATTACCGTTCTTGTTTGGTTGTTTTTATGTTGAGTTTTAAGTCGGGCAGTCTGCTCTCCTAATCAGAGACCATATTGGAGCATGTCTGTGTTTGTGTCTGTTCTTGTATGTGGAAGCAGCCAAACATGTGATCCACACACGCTCTCACTCACGCAAGCAAACATGCAAACACAGCATGGACTGCAGATGTACAGAACTTGCAGCAGGCCAACAGACAAATACCAACATGTGTCATGTTCTTTGAATTCTACACTTTCAAATCTCCCTCACTTTCAGACAAACTCAGCCTGCCTTTGAGAATCATGGCTTGTGGTGTATCAGTGGACATATAATGCTAGCAAAGTCTCATTTAAAAACATACCTGTCCTTGAATTCTCGGGTCCTTCACCATGGAAACCAGGGAAAAGCAGGGAGATAGTGTGTGAAGGGGTGTTTGTGCCTGTGTAAGAGCTGGCATAGAGAGAAAAAGCACAAGAGTGTATGCAGGTAAGGAAGTGCTTGCACCTTGCAGTCCTCACTTCATTTTTAACACCTGGCTGTTCTCATTAAATCCGAGTAAAGAGAGATTTTAAATCATGGAAAGATGTACAAGATAAATAGTGTGAAATTTTGGTTAAACAGATACAAAGAACAAATGGCTTAGCAGAGGTTAAATATTGTGATAAAAAGTTGCAACTTTGCCAACATTAATCACTTTCTCAAGGGACCTTAAATGAACCATGGCAACAACTTGATAGCAAATCAAAAGATCAAGCATCTAAATGAGGAGCTTAGCCTGACCCAGTCCTCAGCAGCTAAAGCAATACAAACGATGTATTTAAAAGTGGCAGTCAGAAGTCCCAGTGAATTTTTAATGATCGCTCTGTTTGAAATTTTGAACTAGCTCTAATTGAGTCATGATTTTTTCATGGAAGCCCCCTGGAATCTTCCAGAACTGCTGATTGTTTCTCCCACATTGAGCAAACATTCAGGAAGCAGAAGGGGGAGAGAGAGGGAGTGAGGCCATGACGGGCAAAATTTCCAACAGTTTCATCCTCGCTTGCTTAAGACTTAATTCAAAAAGGTAATGTTCTGTCTTAATATTAATGCATATAAATTTATGAGGAAGAATCTCAGACATTATCTTAGACATTCTGAAAAGACTGGTTAGATAACGTCAGCACGTTGAACTTCACTTCAGATTTTCAGATGAATAAAAATATTTCAAGGTTATAGCACCCTGATAGAAGTCAGATTTAAGACTTAAATTTGTTGCTCATCTCTTGGTTTCTTGTCTAATGTTGTCTGTGAAAATTTACAAAGGCAGTAATAGTTAAACCTTTGAGAGTCCCCATTATTAATTGTATAAATTATAAGCAATACAGATTAATGCAGCTGACCAAGTAAAAGAGTACACAACCAGCCAAACTCTGTTTCAAAATAGCACGAACTATATAACTAAAATGTCACAACGTTAAGGTTTTGTGCATTTTAAATTAGATTTTTTTTCATTTTTTTGTGTTTCCAAGTAACAATGCTGGTTTTGTCATAAGCCAGATAATCCACCTGTTGCTTATCCAGCTCCCTATGTGGATTTATCACAATTGCAATAGAAATCTGGTACATTTAATTAGAAAAAAAAAATCTGAGAATAATGACTCATCCAGAAGAAAGGATAAACGTGTTTTCTTTTATTATTATTATTATTATTATTCCATGTGTAAAGAATCATCACAGAAATTGAGGAGATTTATATAGTGTCTATGTCTCTCCACACCACAGCAAAACAAGAATGATTGAGTGCTCGGGAAAGTGTAGTTATAGGGTCACAATTCATGGGATTTTGCCACACTTGGTGGCTTCTAATAAAATGATCACCAGGTATTCAAACAGTGTCACAGTGGTGTGTGTTTGTTACCTTTAGATTTGGTTTTTTAATGTTTCTAGTTTTATAGTGAAGTTACAGCACAACATGGTAATTCAGACCCCTCTTCACCTGAAGGACTGTCTTTACTAGAGAATGTGGACACAATCATGATCAACTTTAGATTGGCAGACATTTTGTTCCAGAGTGAAGTACTTCTTCAGGTTAAAGCACTCAGCAGATTGGATTTTCTCCTGAGATGGAACAGGACTAAAATTGCAAGTCTTAATCACCAGTATTATTAATACAGTCTCACTGGCTCAGGATTTATAAATATGGTAAATTGGCTGTACTGATAAATCAAATAATTTCTGCATGAAAGAAGAATCTACTTTAGTTTTCAAGTTCATAAGAGTTGCAAGGAATCCTTGATTTGCTGTTTTCCCAATCGAATAAATATATCTCGACAAAGGAGCCTATCTATTTTAGCCAGTGGCCCATATTTTTCTTCTCTCCAGTTACTACAATATCCTTTTTCATAATTTGAGATTTTCCTCTCTCTCATTAAAGGTTGCATTTTCCTTAATTTTTAGTGGGAAATTATGGAAATTATTTTAAGCCTTTTGCAGCATTGTTACAATCATTTGCTGCTCATTATTATCTTATGGCACTTCCAATGTTTGTACATTTTTAAATGCTTGAAACCTATTATGCTTCCTAGAATACACTAGGTCAGGTCTGTAGGCTATATAAAACATGGTCATTGCATGTAATAACCAAAATTATTCTCAGATATTGAGATTTCACCCGATCAGTTCTGACCGTTTGTAGCTCATTTATGAATGTGTCGTTTTAGCGCTATGTCACAATTATGCAGATAAGCTGCTGTTGGCAAAGCCCTCCCATCTCAGTGTTTACTTTTGCACCTCAAACACCTGAAAATGGCTACAACAAGCAGATGCACAATGGTACAATCATATCTCTGATCCTGAAGCAGATTCAGAAGCAAAAGTGGAGCCTCCTGATCAACCATCAAGCCACAACCACTGAAGGATGAAACACTGCGGATCTGATGCACATTTATGTCACCATTATTTCAGCAAAGACTGGGGTTTTTTCCCACAAATACTATCTTTTTTTAAATGTATATTTAAGATTAGAGGGGAAGCACTTATCTCAACACGCAAAAATAAATACATTCAGATGATATTGGTAATGTCTGACACAAAAACATTGCCATCATGTACAGATTTCTGACGATGATGAACAGTAGGAACAGAACTTTCCTTCAGTTGAAGTATTTAACAAATCTTGCAGTGTACTGTTGGTAGTTTAACTTCAAACTTCCAAACAACTCCTCCTTAAACTGATTTGCCAAAACTACAACTTTCTTTGGCAATATTGCAGGGACATTGTAAGCAAAAATAAAATTAAGCCATGCAGTTCTGTTCTCCATGACTGAGAAAATGCATGGACACAAGCTGTGTCTTGGAGCAGACAACAAAACATTTTTCTTTTCCAGCAACTATTGTACAGCAGTAAAACCAGCAGAACAAATGTAGAGTTGCCTTGAAGTGAAGTGGGTGGAGCTCCACTTGAGTTGACTGGTGAAGGGTTAGGGTTAGTAGCACGGCTAAAAATAAATTGTGGCAACAACTTAATGGTCTCTGAAACTGGTAGTTTAGCAGACACCAGTAGAACATTTACTTATTCCCAAAAAACAGCTGGAGCAATAGATCCCCATTGGAAGTACAGAAAAATGCATAAAGTGAATTTTGCATAATAGTGAACCTATTAAGAGAAACATTCTACATGAAGTTAAAACAGGAGAGCTGTGGGATTTTGAATTGAGCCTTGCTTCAACCATCAACAATAAATCATGTGCTGCTAAAGTCAAGCTCCATCTATTGCTTCCCAGGTTCAGGTGTCCATCCCTTCCCCTCCCCATTCTGCACTTAATTTATATTACAGGTGTAAAGCAGTCTCTGCTCTGCTAAAGGTCTCCTCCAAACCCCTCAGGGCCACAGTTCTCCTTGGCTTGCAATAATTTATGAACAGCGTTGCTAGGTTTTATGAGACAGGAGTGTCAAGTTTGCGATACCTTCATCTATTCTGGACACGTACTCCGACTGTCTAAAATATAGATCAAAGATTGTGCCCAGGGTTTAGATTAAGACAAAGGACTCAAGAAAATTTGATTTGAATTCTTTGTTTGTCCTATCCTCGACTACAAAAGGAAAAATGTGTATGATTGTAGGGTTGTGTGAGATTTTGAAAATGCTACCTACTTTCAGAAATAAGACATCAAGCCTGCAGGGTGATCATTAGAACAGGAAAAAGCCATGGACCATCTTTCAGTGCCGTGTGAAGACAAGAAGCTTGACAGAGCTGAGATCTCTCTTCTCTGCCTCTCAATGTCACACCATATCTGCTCCATCCCTGGTGCATTTTCTTTTTGTCTCATCTCATTTTCCTCCTCAAGTCTCCCATCGTTTTTGTCAGGCTGTTTGTCCGCACAGCTCTGTCTTTTTTTTCCCCCCCAGCATCTAGAGAACATCCGAAGAAGGCCACATGAGACAACCTGGCACAACGTATGATGCGAGAAGAGGCCACACATCATACAGCCCAGGAAGATATTTGTTCTCTTTCAATACAGAAGGGCAACACCATTACACTGCTTAGGGCTATCCATCACCTTCCACTCTCATCCTGCGCTCAGTAACATTTCTCTTTCAACTTCTTGGAGGTCACAGAAAGAGGAACAGAGTGAGCCATCTGAGTGTTACCTGGTATTTACACTGGCTACTGGGATTTGCAAGGCTGAGCAGCAATATGATGGAAAAGGCTGCCATTTCTGCAGGAACAGACCAAAGGTCAAACTAATACACTGCTGTCTGAGAACAAACACTCAGGTGTCGCCAAGCACAGGTTAAAGACATGGCAGGATAGCGAGTACAGGTGCCCTCAGTGGTTGCGCAACAGGAAAAGTTAGTTCAAAGACTCCCCACTGCTTACACAACAGACATTTCAGACCTCTGTGCTGTCTGTAACCGCATTACGCCGCTTCAATGCACCGCTGTAGGAACATGTTCATTTTTAAAAGAATCCGGTGATTGCCTTTACCTTCCAAAGAAAAAGTTTAGAGGTGTACATTTTCAGACAGCAAATAATTATGATATCCTAGGGACCCTGTTAGCACCTTATATTGCAGGTGTTTTTAGTCCGAGTTGTTTCAGGTTCCAGGAATTAGTCATTTCTATAACCAATCTGGGTTTAAGTTTGATCCACAAACTCATAATTCATAATGCAGCACTACTGATGCTCAGAAAACAGGCTTTTTATAATGATGTACATACACAGAGAACATTTATATCCAAATCTGACCATCATGACAGAATACTAAGATGGAATAGTCTTATGTCTTACAGATAATGACACTAAATTCCAAAGAATATAAACCATAACCAAATAAAATGTTTCTGACAATAAGAAGCCTGATTTATTTAGATGCATGTCAGTATATGTCAAAATAATGCAGTTTAAACTAATTTTCTTCAGTATTATCAGTATATAGAATCTTTCTGCTGGTTTTAAAAAACTCAGTGAGGTGTTCCTGCTGTATTTCAGTGCATCTTAATTTAATTTAAAAATGCGATATCCACTTCTAATCAGCTCTTTTTACTATCATACCATAAACTGCATGAAGTGCAAAGAATTTGCCGTGTAAAGTAACCTGATTTGTAAATCAACCACAACTGTTTGTAATTTAATCTCAGTATAAATCTAGTCGTTTTGTGAAGAGCTCAGAGATTTACTAGAGAACATTAGGGAATAAAGAGCTTCATGAAGATCAGGGAACACAGCGGACTGGTCAGGGGAAAGGTTTTGGCAGGGCTAGGTTATAAAACAATATGCCAAGCTTTGATTATGTCAAGGAACACTGTTAAGAGGGCGGCACAAGTGCAAACCTAAAAAAGACACGACCCAAACAAACAAGCGGGTCAACAAGAGCATTAATCAGATAAGCAGTCACGAAGCCTGTGGTACTTCTGGGGAAGCTGCAGAGACCCCAAGATGTGGCTTGAGTGTCCATTGATAGGAATGTTATTAGTTGTGAGCACCATAAATATGACCTTCATGGAAGAGAGACGAAAACAAAACTATTGTGAAAGGAAGCCATAAGATAGTGTGTTTGCTGTCATTTAGGGAACAGAGCAAACATGTAAAAGAAGATTAAACCAAAACTCAACTTTTTTTTGTTTTACAAACATGCAAAATACTATGTACAACACTGAACATTAATTTGAATATATTGTTTTCTCATGCAGCATGGTAGTAGCAGAATTACGGATAGGGAAACTAAACTAAAGGCTTGGTGAAAGCTTACCTCAAAAGATATGGAGGATCAGAATTGACATAATTAAAGATAAATATATATATATATATATATATATATATTCTTTAATTATGTCAGTTTTGGTCCTTCATAGTTTAGATGTATTGTAGCCATGTATAATTAATTTTGTAAAGTTTAAGCAGTAAACTTGCCAAATATGTCTAGTAACTATCAATCAAACAGAATTGATTGTTGATCAATTCTTAATTTCTACTCAACAAATCAGCTCTTTTATGTTTGTAACTCAGTTTAGATTTTTTTCCCCTCTGAAGTAATGTGTCTTGAAAAACTAAAATATTTGCTTGTCACATTGATTTTCAATTAAGTTTTGTCTCAGATCAATGCATGAAGATTAATATAATCTAATTGAGTTTTAACTGCATTACAGCTTCATAAATTTCTCACTAAATCCCTAATTTAGCTGTGGTCCATGAAACAAACCTCTCACTGAATGAGCTTGTTGATGCTTAACAAATTGTGGTCGTCTTCAAAAGTGCCCTTGAGCAGAGTCAAGGTTGAGCATCTGCCACTTGCCAACAGATGGAAACAGAGGAAGTATACAGATTATTCACACTGTATCACAAATAAGTTTAAGGATTCAATAAAAAGAATTTCATGGCTTAGTGAGGTTAATATTTACTTAATTGTGTGTAAGCGAGAACTCAGTGCTGCACAATGTGTAACATAATGGTAAAATGTAATAATCAGCAGACGTTCTGAGTTTTATAGAATTGTGCTTCCACAGACAATCCCAGAAGCAGCTGGCTAACAAATGGATAAATCTACATTGAGCAACTGAGATCAGAACCGAATCAAAACAATATCATATTCTAGAAAAATGTTGAAGGTAAGAATTACTAATCAATGCTGACATTTGTCTGGTGTCAAAGCCCTTTACCTGCTCTCATGACAATGACGCTTGCATGCAATTTCTCCCCCAACACACATAGGTGCTTTTCCCAGAAATCTCAGGGGCTCACACACACACACACACACACCAGCTTCACATCATTATTTCTTGTCCTGTTAGCTTTTCTGCTCCTCTTTGTCCCACTTCAGTTCATCATCTCAGCAGACAACTTTGAAATATCAACTTGGGCTCATCATAATGAAAATGTTCTTTGCTTTACTTAAAGTAAAACTTTTGTTTTCCACAGCAACAGCAACAGAAGTCAAAAGGAGGGAAATTAATTACAGTCCGCATGTTGTCCATCTATCATGACCAAGGTTTTGATCATTGTTTTAGAACTAAATATCAAACACAAGATCTGGTACACAAGTTACCAGCACAACATCAGAGTCCCAAAAGTGAAATGTTTCAACCTCATCTTTAGAGTATCACAGAGGTTGCTTCAGTCATAAAATTGACATCAAAGCAGATCAGCTCTACACCGGAAATGCAAATCATACAAAAAACCCAGAACTCCCAAGATTTAAACTGAATGCTTTCCTGCTGTGAGGCAATGGTGATGCCCTAATACAACCCAAACTCTAACTTGGCTTAATTCGGTTCAGCATTATTTTTTATATACTCAGGGCCAATCCAAGGTATATAGGGACTTTGCAACTACTTATGTGGGAGTCAAAAGTCATCTTGAATTTATACAGGACAGGTTGACAAAGTTATGAGAGTTATGATTAAAAACTAATTTAATAATTTAAACAGCTTTGAGAATTTGCTAGATCAAATTACAAATTAATTCAAACACTGGTATTCATCCTTCGTTCCTAATGCAAGGTTGTTGTTTTTTCAGCCACAATAACCATCCAAATAAAGTAAGCATTATAAC